>NC_134357.1:147673083-147986416 GCF_048569485.1 Anomaloglossus baeobatrachus
TCCATTAAGAACCATTCTTTAATGGGTAAAGAATTTAGTTTATCAATTATGATCAAATTCAACTTTTGTTCACAGAAATTAATAACAGGTTCTTTAGAAACCAATATGCAGTGGTGCTAGATGTCCGCTCTGTCATGGCCTCGACACATCTTACCTCTTCTTGCCCAATATTATCCGACAGGCACAATACCTTTACTTGTAGAAGCAGCTGTACTGCAGCATTGAGATGCCGTAAGGGAGAGCAAACGCTACAGAGCGATTATGCTCTTGTGCACAAATCTGGAGACAAGGGCATGCTGTACAATTTGTTCAGGAAACAATATCAATGTTTGACATGTCATAAGGATTGATGGAGCATAAATTTACATGGAAGAATGCATTTTTAAAGAGCTCACCAAGCCTTAGAGAGGCTGCGGCAACTGTAATAGGTTCAGCATTTATCATGCTTTAAAACCCTACTGAATAACTGAAGAATGTATATAACATTAGTTGCAATCCCTACTGTATTGGCACAAAGAAGCTTTAAGAATGTTTACCTGCAAAATAATCTATAAGTGTTCAAAAGGCTCCATAAATATGTATCTAAGTTCACGTCCTCCTGGAATATTATTGTAATGCTTTCTATTAATAATTTTAGATTCCAACAAAATGTTATACCAGGAAATATGTTTATGTTATTTCTACTTGTGTGTGAAAAATAGCGAAATAATGAGTCACAGTACCAAGCGACAAAGGTGTCTTTCTTAGGAATGTCTCAGAATTTCGACCCATTTGGTTTAATATAATGAACCTAAATGATTAGCAAGGTTACCTACCTGTAAATAAAAGTCTAAAAACATTTTAAAATGTTACAAAATGAAGTAGTCATTATCACCTTACCGATCACATTCACCATTCTAACCATTTGACTGCAAAAACCTCGTTAACACAACTGTATTTTTAGCCTGATTGCTGTTCGAAAAAAAAATGGTCAGCAGTAGGATCAATGTTATTTAGTAAGGCAATGGAGATTAGAAATGAGTGAACCTGATGTTCGAGGTTTGGAAACTGACCTCCAAAAAACAAAGTTCAGGTTCGAAGTTCGAGTGAGTCATTAGTGCAAACCACTCAAGCGAGCAGCGCTGTGCTTGGGTATGAGTGATGCTCAGCCCTGTGTAAGCCACGATCAGTGTTTGACTGGCTCAAATGTGGGGTAATATCAGTGTGATCAAATACAGCAGTGTGCACACAAATTTTTTTTTAAAAAAATCCCGCCCACCCTCCTATGGAAATATTCCGCTTATGGCTGGCTGCATGTGGGCTGAGACACAAACTGCCCAATTACTGACTTCCATTGATGTTTGGTTCAAGTCAGGGTTAAAAAAAAAAAATTAAGTTTTGAATGTACTTGGCGAACCGAACTTCCAAAGGTTTATACATCTCTAGTGCAGATGACCAATTTTTTTTTACCAAACAAATCTGTGTGAGAAAAAAAATTGCAAGATTTCCTCTGGAAATTGGATGAGACTCATCTATTCAGGTCTATACGTGCAAAAAAAAAATCGGATGCCACAGTTTTGCTTCTCATTTTTACAGCTATATGAGACAAAAAACATACGTGGGAAAAAAAAAAAAAAAAATCGCAAAACTTTTCTGGATTAAAATTGGATCAATTTTTGTATACACTTGTTTGAACCTAGTACATAGGTCATCAAAGGAACAAGAAGGAGCACAACGGGGATAGTAAGTAGCATGAAAAGAGAGTATGCCACGTTCATATGAATGTTTAGCTAAAGTCAGAGATAATTGTATTGACTTGCAATGGATCGAGTTTGAGTTAGGCAGGCTTTACACGCTGCAACATCGTTAGCAATTGCTAGCGATGTCCAGCGAGATAGCACACGCCCCATTATACATGCGATATGTGGCGATTGCTGCCGTAGTGAACATTATCGCTACGGCAGCTTCACATGCACATACCTGGTCGGCGACGTCGCTGTGACTGCCGAACAATCCCTCCTTCAAGGGGGAGGTGCGTTCGGCGTCACACAGACGTCACCGTGACATCACCAATCGGCCGGCCAATAGCAGCAGAGGGGCGGAGATGAGCGGGACATAACATCCCGCCCATCTCCTTCCTTCCGCATAGCTGGTTGATGCAGGTAAGGAGATGTTTGTCGTTCCTGCGGCTTCACACACTGTGACACAAATCAGCAATTTTTGTAACTTTTGCGCTCGTTCATCATCGCACCTAGGCTTTACACATTGCGATGTCGCTACCGGCGCTGGATGTGCGTCACTAGCGACGTGACCCCGACGATATACTGTATCAGTAGCGATGTCGCAATGTGTAAAGCCCCCCTTAGAGTCAAAACATGTAAAGGGAGCTGGTGGGCCCATCATACTGTGTAGACGGGAGCTATAGAGACAACATACTGTTTATAGGGGAGCTGTGGGGACGTCATACTCTATAGATGGGAGTCGTAGTGACAACATACTGTTTATAGGGGAGCTGTGGGCTCATCATACTGTTTATAGGGGAGCTGTGGGCTCATCATACTGTGAATAAAGGAGCTGTTGGGGCATCATATATACATAATATATACACGTATACTGTGTATAGAGGAGCTGTGAGGACATCACACTGTGTATAAGGGAGCTGTGGGCTCATTATACTTTGTATAGGAAAGCACTGGGTCTATTATACTGTGAATAGGGGAGCTGTAAAGGGGGGACCTCAGGGAACATTATTAAGTGTTAAGTGGGTAATTATTGTCATAGGGGCACTTAGGGTATTTTTGCGGTAAATGTGCTACACAGGGGGCATTATTACTTTCCTGGGGCAGAATGTGGGCACTAATCTCCATGGCACTTGCAAAAGGTATTATTAAACCATAGGGGTCAGTTTTACCATTTAGAGGGCACACAAAGGGATATTTTACTATTTAATGGGCACAATTGTAGGCATTATAATGTGGGGAAATAAGAGGAGTGCTGTTATTGTGCCACACAGCATCTGCACTGATAGGGACACATATGGCAACAATGACTCAGCATAGGGTTCTCTGTAGGATGAGGAGTTTGTGCAGGTTTTAAATATTGTGGACAGTGCTGAAAAGTTAAGAAGTCAGATGCATCTTTGCTGTAATCTCTGCAAATGAGTCTTGGCTGGAAGAAGTTGTTAAGTCGCTCTGGGCCAGATGGAAAAGATGGGAAAATTGAGCGAATCCATCAGAAGGAATGTCAGATGTAAGTCACCATCTATAACTCCACTGGTATCACTTGTATGTTCTGCAGCACTGGTGTCTACCACTATGTGGTCATCATAAGCAATGCAAAATTCATTGGTATTAGGTATTGGTGTTAAGGGTGCTTTACACGCTCCGACACCGCTACATCGTCGGGGTCACGTAGTTAGTGACACACATCCGGCGCCGGTAGCGTCATCGCAGCGTTTGACACCAAGGAGCGACGATCAACGATCGAAAAATCGTTCAAAAACGGTGATCGTTGACACGCCGCTCCTTTCGTTAATATCGTTGCTGCCACAACTACGATGTTGTTCGTCGTTCCTGCGGCACCACACATCGCTATGTGTGATACCACAGGAGCGACGAACATCTCCTTACCTGCATCCACTGGCAATGCGGAAGGAAGGAGGTGGGCGGCATGTTACGCCCCGCTCATCTCCGCCCCTCCACTTCGATTGGCCGGCCGCTTAGTGATGCTGCAGTGACTTTGCTATGACGCCGAACGCACCTCCCCCTTGAGGGAGGGATTGTTCGGCGGTCACAGCGACGTCGCTGACAAGGTATGTGCGTGTGACGCTGCCGTAGCGATAATGTTCGCTACGGCAGTGAGCACCAAATGTCGCACGAACGACGGGGTCGGGTGCTATCGCGCTCGACATCGCTAGCAATTGCAATGTCGCAGCATGTAAAGCACCCTTTAGAGTTAAATCTTATGTCATAGTAAATAAATAGAATTCATTCAACACCAGAAAAATAACCATGGAAGGAGCACAGTCCACTAAAAAAATGTATGCTTACAACAAGAAGAAGAAAATAGAGTTTGTGTGCAGATAAAAACAATCTTTATTTATAACATTATAAAGTTACAAAAAGTGCAAGTGCATAATGCATACAAACTCCAGTTTCTTGTCCTTGTTATAATGGTTATCTTATGGCCGTAATATCTGTCTCGCTTGGTATGAGGAAATACCAAGCAAACGGCAAAAAGTGAGGAAAAGGAAGAGGGAATACCTGTGTCTAGGTAAGAGTTAAGCCTGCTTTACACACTTCAATAGATCTTTCAATCCGTCGTCGGGGTCAAGTTGTAAGTGACGCACATCCGGCATCGTTCGTGACGTATTTGCGTGTGACATCTACGTGCGATCAAGATTGAACGAAAATACGGTGATCGCATACACGTCGTTTATTCCTCATACATTGGACGTTTTGTTGTACGAAACTAGTGAATTGTAACGTGTGACATCCCTCATACAATTTTTCTGTCTGAGGCTATGTGCGCAGGTGTGCGCTCTGCACCGCAGCTTAAAAAAGGTCTGCTTCAGAGCGCAGCTGAAAAGCTGCGTTCTGAAGCGCCTCACAATGTCTGTCATTAACTAATCTCTGTCAGTCGGTCACTATCTCTGTCCCTCACTCTCTGTCCATGTCAGTCTATCCCCCTCTCTCATATACTCACCGATCCCCGGCGCTGCACGGCATTCACACTGCTCTGGCGGCTTTTACTGTTTTGAAAAAGCCGGCCGCCCATTAAACAATCTCGTATTCCCTGCTTACCCCGCCCACCGGCGCCTATGATTGGTTACAGTGAGACACGCCCCCCACGCTGAGTGACAGGTGTCACACTGCACCCAATCACAGCAGCCGGTGGGCGTGTCTATACTGTGCATTGAAATAAATAATTAAATAATTAAAAAAAACGGCGTGCGGTTCCCCCCAATTTTAATACCAGCCAGATAAAGCCATACGGCTGAAGGCTGGTATTCTCAGGATGGGGAGCTCCACGTTATGGGGAGCCCCCCAGCCTAACAATATCAGCCAACAGCCGCCCAGAATTGCCGCATACATTATATGCGACAGTTCTGGGACTGTACCCGGCTCTTCCCGATTTGCCCTGGTGCGTTGGCAAATCGGGGTAATAAGGAGTTATTGGCAGCCCATAGCTGCCAATAAGTCCTAGATTAATCATGTCAGGCGTCTATGAGACACCTTCCATGATTAATCTGTAGATTACAGTAAATAAACACACACCCGAAAAAATCCTTTATTGGAAATAAAAAACACACAAACACATTCCCTGGTTCACCACTTTAATCAGCCCCAAAAAGCCCTCCTTGTCCGGCGTAATCCAGGATGATCCAGCGTCGCATCCAGCGCTGCTGCATGGAGGTGACCGGAGCTGCAGCAGACACAGACGCTCCTGTCACCTCCACACAGCAAATGAAGACAGCCGGCGATCAGCTGAGCTGTCACTGAGGTTACCCGCTGTCACCGCTGGATCCAGTGACAGCGGGTAACCTCAGTGACAGCAGCTGATCGCGCGGCTGTGTTCATTTGCTGTGTGGAGGTGACCGGAGCGGCTGTGTCTGCTGCAGCTCCGGTCACCTCCATGCAGCAGCGCTGGATGCGACGCTGGATCATCCTGGATTACGCCGGACAAGGAGGGCTTTTTGGGGCTGATTAAAGTGGTGAACCAGGGAATGTGTGTGTGTTTTTTATTTCCAATAAAGGATTTTTTCGGGTGTGTGTTTATTTACTGTAATCTACAGGTTAATCATGGAGGGTGTCTCATAGACGCCTGACATGATTAATCTAGGACTTATTGGCAGCTATGGGCTGCCAATAACTCCTTATTACCCCGATTTACCAACGCACCAGGGCAAATCGGGAAGAGCCGGGTACAGCCCCAGAACTGTCGCATATAATGTATGCGGCAATTCTGGGCGGCTGTTGGCTGATATTGTTAGGGTGGGGGGCTCCCCATAACGTGGAGCTCCCCATCCTGAGAATACCAGCCTTCAGCCGTATGGCTTTATCTGGCTGGTTTTAAAATTGGGGGGAACCGCACGCCGTTTTTTTTAATTATTTAATTATTTATTTCAATGCACAGTATAGACACGCCCACCGGCTGCTGTGATTGGGTGCAGTGTGACACCTGTCACTCAGCGTGGGGGGCGTGTCTCACTGTAACCAATCATAGGCGCCGGTGGGCGGGGTAAGCAGGGAATACGAGATTGTTTAATGGGCGGCCGGCTTTTTCAAAACAGTAAAAGCCGCCAGAGCAGTGTGAATGCCGTGCAGAGCCGGGGATCGGTGAGTATATGAGAGAGGGCTGCTAACTTCAGTTACTCAGGGGATTAGCGGTCACCGGTGAGTCCTTCACTGGTGACCGCTAATCAGGGCGCGACACAGACAGAGCTGCAGCATGACAATGAAGTCGGGTGAAGTTCACCCGAGTTCATTCTGACAGTGCGGCTCTGTCTGTGTCTGCTGTCATCTGCCATTCAGCTCTGCTACATGGCTGTCTGTGTCTGCTGTCAGCGGCCATGTAGCAGAGCTGAATGGCAGATGACATAGTAAAAACGCATCCCTACACATTACACACGCTTGGCAAGTCAATAAATAAAAAAAAAAAAGGTGCCCAATGCATACGTCACAGAACACATGATCTAAAGGATCGCACACAAAATTGACCAATTTAACATAGGCTACTAACGCACGTGTGACAGCAAATGAACGACCTACGTGCAATCTCATAAGATCGCATATGCGACCTGGGCGTGTCACATCGCATACGAGATCGCATACCTAATTGTAAGGTGTAAAGCTGGCTTTAGGTAAGAGGGAGATGTGTCTAGGGATGAGGGAGATGGTCAGGCTCCTCTGACCATCTTAGATAGGTTCTGCACCTATGCACCGAGCAGGTTACCTGGCGCTGGCTGATCCTGAACAGGACCCTAAGTAAGGAACGGATGAGCACTTAGCCAACCCCACTAAGTACTAAACAACACACAGGGAGCACAAACAAGGCAAAGTAAATGAACAACTTATTTCCAAGATGACTCAGGGAGAGGTACAGCAACATACATCAATGTTTCTCCAGATGATTATCACCAGAAAAAAAATGCAGGCATTTAAGGACACAAGGGGTAGTGATGAGGATTAACAGCTGAAAGGTGAGGATATTTGCAGGGTCCTAAAAGGAAAAGTATTAACCCCAAAACAGATAAGATATATAGATTTCTATTTACACCACAGAAGGAAAAATAAAATGTCAGGGGGCAGTTTGTGTAGTCAAACCCAGTGACCTTCTACAGTGGAACACCACAGGACTGTCTGTCAACTTTGACATACCTGTCACAATATCAGTGTTGGTTTTTGTAAAGAGATTAAATTAAAGGAAATCTTTCAGAAGGTTTTGCTAAGTAAGCTGAGGACAGCATGCCGTGGGGGTAAAATAACAAAAATCAAATATGCCGCTCTATTCAGGCTTTGTGCTCTTGCTTACTTAAACTAAAGGCTTTATTTCCTAGTGATTATCATTGGAACTACAAAGTCACATACACGGCAGTCTGTCACGCCCCTCCTCTGACTGACACCTCAATTTCAATGCTCAATCTCTATAGATTGGTTTTTCAGCTTTGCTACATGGCTAAATCTAAAAATTCTGATTGTGTCAAAATGGCTGCAGCCAGTAATCTAAGTGATACATTGTTTGATTCAGGATCTCTTTGCCTAAATTATCTTTCTCTCAGATGAGGTAGCAAAAACCTGCTGACAGATTCAGTTGAAGTAACACCATGGTCATCTGCTGAGATTCCCATAAACCAACAATTAGGGGGTACCTTCGTAGCTATAAAAATGGTTACCTGGTTAGGGTTCGACTCAGAAGTTTTGCTCCCCCTGAGCTGAACCCCTAGTTATACCACTGATGCTACTTAAAGCATCAGAAGTATAGAACAAAATAAAAAATCATGAAGAGCTTTTATACAAAATAAGAAATTAAAAAAAATATATGTAATTTTTTTTCTATTGCTTAAAATAGAAACTTTAATTAAATTTGCATAATCATTAAAAAAATTACCTCTTCTGAACCAAAAAAGTTGCCAAAAAAAGTAAATCACTAAAAGACATTTTGTCTCCTAGTTAATTTCAAGAAGACAAATCCAATAGAACAGCGGTGGCCAATTAATTTTCCTGAGACTCGACATGAGAGACTGTGACTAGTGTGGACGGCCAAATGGATAAGCTGAAATTAATTCTGCTCAATACTAATATTAACATATTAATTGCAATTATTATTTAATGTTAATAATAATTGTATCACTTAATATTGAACAGAATTAACTATACTAAAATAACCTATATACAGTATGAGCCCACACACGGCCAGCCCTATATACAACATGAGTCCTCTCATAGCTTGCTACATAGAGGATGAGCCCTTACATAGGCCCCTATATACATTAGGAGTCCAAATACAGCTCCCTACATACAGTATGAACCCCCACACTGCCCCCTGCTTACAGTATGAGCCCCCACAGAGCCTCATACATAAAGTATGAGGCCCCATATCCTTCCTTTATACAATGTGAGCACCCACATAGTCCCAATATACAGTATGAGCCCCCACACAGCCTAATACATAAAGTATGAGGCCCCATATATCCTTCCAATATACAATGTGAGCACCCACATAGTCCCAATATACAGTATGTGTCAGGGCCGGGCGGTCGGGCAGACCCAGGAGGTGGATCCACTGGACCGAACTCTAAGATGGTGGTAGGGAGTCCGGTAGCTGAAGCACTGATGGGCAGCAGAACAGTCCGTGCAAGTGAAGGTAGCGAAGGAGTCCCTGGGACCACGGAGTCACAGATGGTAGTCCGGGTGACGTAGCTCAGGTTCGGAGGCCGAGATGATGTCAGGCGGGGTCCGGAACCTTGGGAGCGAGATGACAGGTCACCGCAGGGATCCGAGATGGTACGGACTGTCAGATGGCAGACGGGCAGCGTGCGGGGCTCGGGATTCAGCAGGACTGGATGGCGAGGCGGGATCAGCTCTAGAAGAGAGATACGTAAGTATGGCAGGAAAACACAAGGAGACCTGACTCCTAGCTCAGAAAACACGAAGATCAGGCCCCGCCCCCTTGGACAAGAACCCCCTTTATACCCCGTACCTGTCTAACCTCATTTCCTGTTAATGGGCGCTGGCCCTTTAAGAAAGGGTCAGTGACCGCGCGCGCGCGCCCTAATGCGCGTGCGCGCGGCCCGGGTGCCAGAAGCCAGGGAAGGAGGCTGAGAGGAGGACGCAGGGGAGCCGAGCAGGGCCTGGGAGGCCGTCGGGCGCCGGGATCGGCGGCCAGGAAGCCCAGGAAGGACGGGCACAAGGGACTGGGACGCGGGGAGCGTGGCAGGTGAGCCGGGGAGCGGGGCAGGGGACCCGGGAAGGGGAGCCGAGGACCCGGGGAGCGTGACATTCCCCCCCCCCCCCACGCCCTCTCCCCGCAACCGAGACATGAAGGCACGGATCAGAGGAGTGCCCACATTCTCCCTGGGTTCCCAGGATCTATCCTCAGGACCATACCCCTCCCAGTCCACCAGGAAGAACTGCCGGCCACGAACAGTCTTCATGGCCACGATATCTCTTACCGCGTAGATGTCGTCCTCAGCAATAGGAGGAGGAGCCGGGCTGGCAGCAGCGGAGAAGGGACCAAGGAACACCGGCTTGAGGAGAGAGACGTGGAAGGAGTTGGGTATTCTCATCGTGGCCGGAAGCTTCAGTTTGTAGGAGACCTCATTGATCTTGCTGAGGACCTTAAACGGCCCGATGTAGCGAGGACCCAGCTTGTAGGAAGGAATCTTCAGTCGGATGTACTGGGAAGCAAGCCAGACCAGGTCACCAGGAGAGAAACACGGAGGGTCTAGACGCCTTTTGTCAGCGTGTTTCTTCATCCGCTGGGAAGCGCGCCCAAGGGACGCCTTGACAGAGTCCCAAATGGTAGCGAAGTCACGGGCTACAGTATCAGCAGCAGGGACATCCGAAGAAGGGGATATAGGCAACGGGATGGAGGGCTGAAGTCCGTAAACGACATGGAAGGGAGATTTGGAGGACGACTCACTGACGTGGTGGTTATGGGAGAACTCAGCCCAAGGCAGAAGCGTGGACCAGTCGTCGTGATGGGCGTTGACATAGTGACGTAAGAAGGATGTCAAGATTTGATTGACCCTCTCCACTTGGCCATTAGACTGAGGATGGTAAGCGGAAGAAAAGTCCAGAGTCACTCCCAGATGTTTGCAGAGAGCCCTCCAGAAGCGGGAGGTGAACTGAGTTCCTCTGTCGGACACGATGTGGGAAGGAAAGCCATGTAAGCGAAAGATGTGTTGTATATAGGCTTCCGCGAGTTCCTGAGCAGAGGGCAGTCCGGGCATAGGGACGAAGTGAGCCATTTTGGAGAACCGATCCACCACGACCCATATGACTGTGTGTCCGGAGGATACTGGCAAGTCCGTAATAAAGTCCATCGCTATGTGTTGCCATGGAACTGAGGGTATCGGCAGAGGCAGAAGACGGCCATAGGGCAGGTGTTTGGGCGTCTTGTTCCTGGCACAAGAGGGGCAGGCAGAGACAAAGGCGGCAACGTCCGTGCGAAGGGATGGCCACCAGTAATGGCGTACAATCGCACCCCATGTTCTCTTCTGGCCTGCATGGCCGGCTGTTTTCGAGGCATGACCCCAGTGTAACACTTTTTCCCTGTCGGTCTCAGAGACATAGGTCTTCCCGGGTGGTATCTGGGCCAGCGTGACAGGAGCCACCGGAACAATCTTGTTAGGAGAGATGATAGGTTGGATAGTCTCTTCCTCCTGCTCCAGGGGCATGAGAGACCTAGACAAGGCATCAGCGCGTATATTCTTGTCCGCGGGTCGGAAATGAAGCTGGAAGTCAAACCTGGCAAAGAATAAGGACCACCTGGCTTGCCGTGGGTTCAGTCGCTGAGCGGACCGCAGGTATTCCAGGTTCTTGTGGTCCGTGTAGATAATCACGGGGTACACTGCTCCTTCCAGGAGGTAGCGCCACTCCTCCAGAGTAGAGTTGAGCGCGGTTCGTGGTTCGTGGTTCTCCAGTTCGCGGCTCGAGTGATTTTGGGGCATGTTCTAGATCGAACTAGAACTCGAGCTTTTTGCAAAAGCTCGATAGTTCTAGATACGTTCGAGAACGGTTCTAGCAGCAAAAAGCAGGGCTTTTTACAGCTACAGTGTGCAGGAGCCATCGCTGGCAGCCTGCCACAAGCTGGTAACCAAGATAAACATCGGGTATCCAAGCAAAGCGCTTTGGTTAGTAACCCGATGTTTATCTTAGTTACGTGCAGGAAGCCCACACTTTCCCGCTCAGCTCGCTCCGCCCCCTCCTGCCCGCGGCATGTACACATACATACACAAACACACACACACACACACATCCCCCCCCCCATCCCCCCCCATGCCCCCCATCCCCCCCATCCCCCCCCGCCCGCCCGCTCGCTCGCTCGCTCGCTCGGCTTACCTGCGGTGATGAAGTCCCGCCATCCCGACCTCAGCGCTGTCACTGTCCTCCATGGCCGCCGCTTGTCACATCACCTATCGCTTCCGACCCGAGACTGACTAGCGGTGACGTCACGGACCTCTCGCGATACTTGCTGTGAAGGCGCCGGTCATTGACCTCAGTGACAGGGGCTGTCAGTGTGCTGGAGATCAGCGCAGGTAATGTACCTCGCTGACAGCAGCACTTGTCACCCCCCTGCAGTGACCTGGGCTGACCCATTGATGTTAGCTCAGGTCACTGCACTGCTCTCCCAGCCAATGGGGAACATCCTGCTCTTCATTGACTGGGACAGTGTGGATCGTCATGGCAACCCCTTGGATTACACCAGACCTGGATTTGTTTTTCAATCTAATAAATTGGTTAAAGAGGGAATGTTTTGGGGAGTGTTTTTTCAAATAAAAATGTGTTTGTCGTCTATTTTTTTTTATTACTGACTGGGTTGGTGATGTCGGGTATCTGATAGACGCCTGACCTCACCAACCCCAGGGCTTGATGCCAGGTGACATTACACATCTGGTATTAACCCCAAATATTACCCCGTTTGCCACCGCACCAGGGCGCGGGATGAGCTGGGGCGAAGCACCAGGATTGGCGCATCTAATGGATGCGCCACTTCTGGGGCGGCTGCGGCCTGCTATTTTTAGGCTGGGGAGATTCCAATAACCATGGACCTCCCTAGTCTGAGAATATCAGGCCCCAGCTGTCTGCTTTACCTTGGCTGGTGATCCAATTTTGGGGGACCCCTACGTGTTTTTTTTTTTAATTATTTATTTAATTTAAAATAACAGCGTGGGGTGCCCTCAGTTTTGGATTACCAGCCAAGGTGAGGTTGCCAGCTGTGGTCTGCAGGCTGCAGCCGTCTGCTTTACCCTAGCTGGCTACAAAACTAGGGGGAACCCTATGTCATTTTTTTTTCATTTTTTTGGCTAAATACAAAGCTAAGCACCCCTTAGTGCCACATGAAAGGTACCAAAGGGTGTTCCACTTTTTCTCCATTTTTTTCTCCACTTTCTCTCCACTTTTTCTCCACTTTTTCTCCATTTTTTTCTCCACTTTTTCTCCTCTTATGCTCCACTTTTTCTCCACTTTTTCTCCACTTTTTCTCCTCTTATGCTCCACTTTTTCTCCACTTTTTCTCCACTTTTTTCTCCACTTTTTCTCCACTTTTTCTCCTCTTATGTTCCACTTATTCTCCACTTTTTCTCCACTTTTTCTCTACTTTTTCTATGGTCGGTCTACCCATTAGCTCTGCCATGCATAGTGTAGCTCTACACCTACTGCACATGTTACTTTATGATTGACATCTCTTTCGTACCAGAGCTGTCTAAGTCTACTCTGACCCCATATTTGTCATTACTATATTGTCCTTGTACTGTATTATGACATTTGTATCATGTGTTTCATTTCTTGCTGTGTTGCAATTTTTTTGCTGCATCCCAATTGTACCTCTACATTGTTCGAGTTTATGTTATTGTTCTCTCACTCTTATGTGATACTGATTATTGTCATTTTTCATGATTACATGCAGATAAGTCCAATCTGACGAAGGCTCAGGCCGAAACGTCATTTGTAACTTGTTTTGGACAAAAACATATATGCTTATGAAAAAAAAATTTTCTTAATACGGACCAATAAAGAGTGATTTTGCATTACTATCCATTGTGACTTACTGACTTAGTCTGGGAGATATAGAGTGCCGAGGTTACTCACTAATTTTATCTATTATTACCTCTGAGCACCTATATACCAGTGAGCAGAGCTTCCTCTACAGTAGTTCTCCTGATTAGGCATGCCCTTACCTCATGAGCAGGGCATTGCAGCTTTGGTAGCAACCATTACGACATGGACTCTGCTGCTGTGGACCCGGGGAGAGTGAGTGCAGATTCATTGCACCCACACTCCTCACATGAAGGGTCCGCACTCCTAGAAAATGGGGGATACGTTCCCTGAGTGTCTCCCCCCCATATTCTAGACGGTCCAGAGTCGTCGTGGGACCCCTTTATTTTTTTTCTTACAATAAATTGGTGAAAGAGGAAATGTTTTGGGGACTGTTTTTTCAAATAAATTTCTTTTGTCGATTTTTTGTTTTTGTTAGTACTGACAGTTTATGATGTTGGGTATCTAATAGACGCCATGACATCACAAACTGCTGGGCTTGATCTCAGGTGACTTTACAGCTAGTATCAACCCGATTTATTACCCCGTTTGCCACTGCACCAGGGCACGGGATGAGCTGGGGTGAAGCGCCAGGATTGGCGCATCTAGTGGATGCGCCACGTCTGGGGTGCCTGCGGCCTGCTATTTTTAGGCTGTGAAGGCCCAATAACTATGGACCTTCCCACCCTGAGAATACCAGACCACAGCTGTCCGCTTTACCTTGGCTGGTGATCCAATTTGGGGGGTCCCCTACTTTTATTGTGTAATTATTAATATTTATAAAATAATTATAAAAAAGAGCCTGAGGGGACCTCCACATTGGATCCCCAACCACGGTAAAGCTGCCAGCTGTGGTTTTCAGGCTACAGCCGTCTGCTTTACCCTAGCTGGCTATCAAAAATGGGGGGACCCAACGTAATTTTTTTTTTTTAACTATTTTTTAAATAGAAAAAATTAATGGGCTTCCCTGTATTTTGATTGCCAACCAAGGTAACGGCAGGCAGATGGGGGTGGCAACCCATAGCTGTCTGCTTTATCTGCGCTGAGAATCAAAAATACCGCGGAGCGCTACGTCATTTTTTTAAAGATTTATTTTTACAGCACTGTGATGTCCAGCAATCAAAATACAGGGAAGCCCATTTTATTTTTAGTTATTTAAATAAATAATTAAAAAAAATATATGTTAGCTCCCACTGCATTTTTTGTATTGCTAGCTAAGGGTAATCCAAGCAGCTACTGGCTGCTAACCCCCACTGCTTGGTGTTACCTTCACTGGCAATGGAAAATCCAGGGAAGCATTTTTTTTTTTTTTTTTTGCCAAAAAGCTACAAAAAAAGGACGTGAGCTTCGCCATATTTTTGTATGCTAGCCAGGTATAGCAGGCAGGTGCTGGAAGAGTTGGATACAGCGCCAGAAGATGGCGCTTCTATGAAAATGCCATTTTCTGAGGTGGCTGCAGACTGCAATTCGCAGCAGTGGGGCCCAGAAAGCTCAGGCCAACCGGTGGTGCGGATTCCAATCCCCAGCTGCCTAGTTGTACCTGGCTGGACACAAAAATGGGGCAAAGCCTACGTCATTTGTTTTCTAATTATTTCATGAAATTCATGAAATAATAAAAAAAGGGCTTCCCTTTATTTTTGGTTCCCAGCCGGGTACAAATAGGCAACTGGGGGTTGGGGGCAGCCGTACCTGCCTGCTGTACCTGGCTAGCATACAAAAATATGGCGAAGCCACATAATTTTTTCAGGGGGCAAAAAACTTCTGCATACAGTCCTGGATGGAGTATGCTGAGCCTTATAGTTCTGCAGCTGCTGTCTGTCTGTATGGAGAAGAGCAGACAGCAGCTGCAGAACTACAAGGCTCAGCATACTCCATCCAGGACTGTATGCAGAAGTTTTTTGCCCACCAAAAAAATGACGTGGGCTTCGCCATATTTTTGTATGCTAGCCAGGTACAGCAGGCAGCCACGGGCTGCCTCCAACCCCCAGTTGCCTATTTGTACCCGGCTGGGAACCAAAAATATAGGGAAGCCCGTTTTTTTTTAATTATTTCACTTATTTCATGAAATAATTAAAAAACAAATGACGTGGGCTTCGCCCTATTTTTGTGTCCAGCCGGGTACAACTAGGCAGCTGGGGATTGGAATCCGCAGCACAGGTTAGCCCGAGGTTTGTGGGCGCCTCTGCTGCGGATTTCAGTCCGCAGCCGTCCCAGAAAATGGCGCTCTCATAGAAGCGCCATCATCTGGCGCTGTATCCAACTCTTCCAACAGCCCTGGAGCCGGGTGGCTTGTTGGGTAATCATGAGTTAATACTGGCTTTGTTTTACCAGCCAGTATTAAGCCAGAGATTCTTAATGTCAGGCACGTTTGACCCGGCCATTAAGAATCTCCAATAAAGGGTTAAAAAAAGACACCACACAGAGAAAAAATACTTTAATAGAAATAAATACACAGACACATTAGAGACTCCATCTTTATTACCCCTGTCAGCCCTCCACGATCCTGCTCTTCTGTCTTCTTTCTTTCTAGTGTAGTAGTAGTGACGATTGTAGTGAGGAAGGATGAGATTCACCAGCTCATCACTTGGGGCTGGGGAACCTCCATCCTAACTACAATGCTCACTACAATCGGGAAGCAGCGTGCAGCCTTCACTCCGTGAGTGATCACTGCTGGCTGCTAGCGGTAACGCTGACAGACGCGTTACCATAGCAACGGTGCTCTCGGAGCCGCGGTTAGCGGTGACGTCACCGCTAACTGCGTTGCTATGGCAACGGTGATCTCCGTTAATGACCGGCTGTGTCAGCCGGTCCCTAACGGAACGGCGAGTCGACCGTGTGCTAGAGCATGTCGCCGGTACACGGCGATACACATATGTGCACCGTGTACCGGAGAGATGCACTCGCAGGTCCTACATGACGTGTCATAGTCATGTGACCAGTCTGTAGCCAATGAGATAATAGCCACGTGACTGGTCACATGGCTATTTTGACGTCACGATAGGTCCTGCTTCTCTGCTGGCAGTGCAGGTCACCGGGAGGATTCAGCGATCATCGGATGGAATAGCGGCAGGAGACAGAGTGCAGAAGGGATCGCGAGGACCGGTAAGTGTTATGGCAATGTTTATTAACTGTTTGTGTACATTTATAATGCATTTTTATATGTTTGTGATTGCCTCCCATTATAGCCTATACGTTCGAGTTCGGTTCGTCGAACGTTCGACGAACCGAACTCGAACGGGAGCTCCGTTCGGCGAACCGACCTCGAGCCGAACCGCGACCGGTTCGCTCATCTCTACTCCAGAGCCAGTTTGACCGCTAATAGCTCTCGGTCACCGATGGTGTAATTACGTTCAGGTGCTGAGAAGCTTTTAGAGAAGAAACCGCAAGTCACCATCTTCCCGGAGGAGGATTTTTGCATGAGCACTGCTCCGGCTCCTGAGGAGGAAGCATCCACCTCTAAGGTGAACTGGCGGTTTAACTCTGGTCGGTGGAGTACAGGAGAGGAGGCGAATGCTCGCTTCAGGGAGCAAAATGCGGCGTCGGCCGCAGGTGACCAGTCCTTTGGATTAGCCTCCTTTTTGGTCAGAGCGGAGAGAGGAGCAGTCAGGGCGGAGAAGTGAGGAATAAACTGGCGGTAGTAGTTGGCAAATCCCAGGAACCGTTGGATTGCCTTCAGTCCAGAAGGGGGAGGCCAGTTGAGAATGGCGGAGACCTTCTTGGGATCCATCTGCAGCCCAGTCCCCGAGATGATGTATCCCAGGAAAGGAAGAGAAGACTGCTCAAAGACGCACTTCTCATATTTGGCGTAGAGACGATTCTCTCTCAGTCTTTGTAGAACCAGCTTTACGTTCTCTCTGTGGGTCTGGAGGTCCGGAGAGAAAACAAGAATGTCATCCAGATAAACTACTACACATACGTATAGGAGGTCCCGGAAAATGTCGTTCACCAGTTCTTGGAATACGGCAGGAGCGTTACACAGTCCGAAGGGCATCACACAGTATTCATAGTGCCCATCGCGAGTATTAAACGCGGTCTTCCATTCGTCCCCAGAGCGGATACGAACTAGGTTGTAGGCACCCCGAAGATCCAGTTTGGTGAACACACGGGCTCCTCTGAGCCGATCGAACAGTTCGGGGATGAGCGGTAGGGGGTACTTGTTTTTTATAGTAATCTGATTCAAGCCCCGGTAGTCAATGCATGGGCGAAGGTCACCCTCTTTCTTCTTAACGAAGAAGAAGCCTGCTCCCGCAGGAGAGGAGGATCTCCGGATGAATCCCTTTGCCAGGCTTTCCATGATGTAGGTGGACATGGCCCTGGTTTCGGCTGGAGACAACGGATATATCCGTCCTCGAGGTGGTGTTGTTCCTGGGAGCAGGTCGATGGCGCAATCGTAGGGACGGTGTGGCGGAAGTACCTCAGACTCCTTCTTGTCAAAAACGTCCGTGAAGGACCAATAGGCCGAGGGCAGACCCGGTAGGTTCTCAGGAACCGGAGGTCGTCGGACTGGTTGTATAGACTTTAGACATCTCTCATGACAGGCAGAGCCCCAACGGGTGATTTCGCCAGTACCCCAGTTGACTGAGGGTTCGTGTGTTCGCAACCAAGGAAGTCCCAGCAGGACTTGGTGGGACATGTGTGGAAGGACGTAGAGAGCGATGTTCTCGGTGTGCAGAGCACCGATACGCAGTTCCACCGGCTTCGTGATCCAGGAGATGGTATCAGAGAGGGGTCTCCCATCCACCGAGGCAATCAGTAGGGGCTTCTCGAGTAGAGTAACAGGCAGCTGGTATTTGTCCACCGTGGCCTGCTGGATAAAATTGCCTGCTGCTCCGGAGTCGAGGTATGCCTCAGCCGTGAAGCGCGTCTCTCCTGTTGATACTTGTACCGTCCACATAACTGGGTCGGAGAGAGTCCCAGCACCTAGGGTGGCCTCTCCTACCAACCCTAGGCTTTGGAGTTTCCCGGCCTTTCCGGACAGGAGCGTAGGAGATGTGTGTCCCCTCCGCAGTAAAAGCAGAGGCCCTTGGCGAGCCGCTCTGCTCGACGTTGGTCAGACTGTCGTACTCGATCAACCTGCATGGGTTCGTGGACAGGAATCCCAGCTGTAGATGACTGTGGCACAGAGGACTTCTGTGGCGGAGAGGAGTGCCGTACCGCACGTCGCTCACGAACCAGCTCTTTGGAGCGCTCCTGAAAACGAATGTCCACTTGCGTGGCTAGGGCAATCAGGGCATCTAGGGTGGAGGGCATGTCACGACCCGCCAACTCATCTTTGATGCGACTTGACAGTCCTTCCCAGAAGGCGGCTGTCAGGGCCTCATTATTCCACCCGAGTTCAGAAGCCAAAGTGCGGAAACGGATGGCGTATTGGCCCACCGTCAGTGTTCCTTGACGTAGGCGGAGAAGTGATGAAGCAGACGCAGAGGCGCGTCCCGGCTCGTCAAAGGTACTGCGAAAGGCCTGCAGGAACTCTTGAAGATCCTTGGTCATGGGGTCCTCCTTCTCCCACAAGGGGTTCATCCACGCCAGTGCCTCGCCCTCCAGGTGAGACATTATAAAGGCGACCTTGGCTTGGTCGGAGGCGAACAGATGGGGCAGCTGCGTGAAGTGAAGGGAGCATTGGTTTATGAAGCCCCTGCAGGTCTTGGGATCTCCAGCATAACGAGGAGGTGACGCCAAACGGAGTCGGGAAGCATCCGACGCGGCTGCCACTGGTGCGGGAGCCGTGGATTGCCTAGTGGGAGACCTGGGTGCTGCAGGCGTCATTGATGCTTGTAATGTGTACAGGCGAGTGTCCACGGAGGTCATAAATTGCAGCATGCGAGTCTGGACTTCACGCTGGCGTTGGAGTTCCTCTTGCAGGGCCAATAGTGCTGCAGCGGGATCCATGGCCTGATCTTACTGTCAGGGCCGGGCGGTCGGGCAGACCCAGGAGGTGGATCCACTGGACCGAACTCTAAGATGGTGGTAGGGAGTCCGGTAGCTGAAGCACTGATGGGCAGCAGAACAGTCCGTGCAAGTGAAGGTAGCGATGGTAGTCCGGGTGACGTAGCTCAGGTTCGGAGGCCGAGATGATGTCAGGCGGGGTCCGGAACCTTGGGAGCGAGATGACAGGTCACCGCAGGGATCCGAGATGGTACGGACTGTCAGATGGCAGACGGGCAGCGTGCGGGGCTCGGGATTCAGCAGGACTGGATGGCGAGGCGGGATCAGCTCTAGAAGAGAGATACGTAAGTATGGCAGGAAAACACAAGGAGACCTGACTCCTAGCTCAGAAAACACGAAGATCAGGCCCCGCCCCCTTGGACAAGAACCCCCTTTATACCCCGTACCTGTCTAACCTCATTTCCTGTTAATGGGCGCTGGCCCTTTAAGAAAGGGTCAGTGACCCGCGCGCGCGCCCTAATGCGCGTGCGCGCGGCCCGGGTGCCAGAAGCCAGGGAAGGAGGCTGAGAGGAGGACGCAGGGGAGCCGAGCAGGGCCTGGGAGGCCGTCGGGCGCCGGGATCGGCGGCCAGGAAGCCCAGGAAGGACGGGCACAAGGGACTGGGACGCGGGGAGCGTGGCAGGTGAGCCGGGGAGCGGGGCAGGGGACCCGGGAAGGGGAGCCGAGGACCCGGGGAGCGTGACAGTATGAGCCCCCACATAGCCTCCCTATATACAGTGTAAGACCCAACATAGCCCCTTATATACAATGTGAGCCCCAACATAACCCCTCTATATGAGCCCCCACATAACCCCTCTATATACAAATTGAGCCCCCACATTGCCATCTATATACAATGTTGTCCCCCACATAGCCACCTATATATTGGGAGTGCCCCATATAGCCTTGTATTCCTGAGCCCCCACATAGTTTCCTGTATACATTCCTAAGCCTTCACATAACCTTCTATATACATTCATGAGCCTCCACGTAGTCTCTTATATACTGTACATTATGAGCCCCGCATAGCTCCCTCTATTCAGCATGACCTCGATATAGCATACTATATACGTCCTGAGCCCCACACAGCCTCCAATATACAGCATGCGCCCCACATAGCCTACTATATACAGCAGAAACCCCCACATACACCATGTGCAGAATTATTAGGCAAGTTGTATTTTAGAAGGATTTTTTATTATTGATCAACAACTATGTTCTTAATCAACCCAAAAGACTCGTAAATATCAAAGCTTAATATTTTTGGAAGTTGGAGTGTGTTTTTTACATTTGGCTATCTTAGGAGAATATCTGTTTTTTGCAGGTAACTATATTACTGTGCAGAATTATTAGGCAACTTAATAAAAAACAAATATATTCCCATCTCACTTGTTTATTTTCACCAGGTAAACCAATAAAACTGCACAAAATTTAGAAATAAACATTTCTGACATGCAGAAACAAGCCCCCCAAAAAATTAGTAACCAATATAGCCACCTTTCTTTATGATGACACTCAACAGCCTACCATCCATAGATTCTGTCAGTTGCTTGATCTGTTTATGATCAACATTGCATGCAGCAGCCACCACAGCCTCCAGACACTGTTCTGAGAGGCCGTATGACACATTGAAAATATAAATATAGGTAGGACCCCCCTATAGAGATTTGCCTTGACGTTGGCAGGGGTGGCTCAAATTATTGATCAATCATTTGCTAAAAATCTCAATTTGCATTATAGTACAGTTGGAATAATTGTGAATTTACACTAAAAAATATATATTTTTTAAGCCATTCTCAGTCAGTGCTGGCTCCCCCTCTCTCTACTGTTCCGAGAGATGTACTGTTTTTCCTCCCTGTAGATCTTACATTTTATGAGGGACCACAGGTTCTCTATGGGGTTCAGATCAGGTGAACAAGGGGGCCCTGTCATTATTTTTTCATCTTTTAGACCTTTACTGGCCAGCCACACTGTGGAGTAGTTGGATGCATGTGATGGAGCATTGTCCTGCATGAAAATCATGTTTTTCTTGAACGATATCAACTTTTTCCTGTATCACTGCTTGAAGAAGTTGTCTTCCAGAAACTGGCAGTAGCTCTGGGAGTTCAGCTTCACTCCATCCTCAACCCGAAAAAAGGTCCCACAAGTTAATCTTTGATGATAACAGCCCATACCAGTACCCCACCTCTACCTTGCTGGCATCTGAGTCGGAATGGAGCTCTCTGCCCTTTACTGATCCAGCCTCTGGCCCATCCATCTGGCCCATCAAGAGTCACTCATTTCATCAGTCCATAAAACCTTTGAAAAACCAGTCTTAACCCCTTCACGACCGGCCGATTTTTCGCTTTCCGTTTTTTTTTTCGCCATTCTTTTTCTGAGAGACGTAACTTTTTTATTTTTCAGTCAATATGGTCATGTGAGGGCTCATTTTTTGCGGAACGAGCTGTACTTTTAAATTAAACCATCAGTTTTACCATATAGTGTACTAGAAAACGGCAAAAAAATTCCAAATGCAGAAAAATTGCAAAAAAAGTGCGATAGCACTATGGTTTTTGAGATATTTTATTCACTGTGTTCACTATATGGTAAAACTGATGTGTGGGTGTGATGCCTCAGGTCAGTGCAAGTTCGTAGACACCAAACATGTATAGGTTTACTTTTATATAAGGGGTTAAAAAAAATCGGAAGTTTGTCCGAAAAAAGTGGCGCACGTTTTACACCATATTCCGTGACCCGTAACGTTCTCATTTTTCGGGATCTATGGCTCAATGACAGCTTATTTTTTGCGTCTCGAGCTGACGTTTTTAACGGTACAATTTTTGCGCAGATGCTACATTTTGATCGCCTCTTATTGCATTTTGCGCAAAAGTTGTGGCGACAAAAAAACATCGTTTTGGCGTTTGGAATTTTTTTGCCGCTACGCTGTATACTGATCAGATTAATTGATTTTATATATTGATAGATCGCGCGTTTCTGAACGCGGCGATACCAAATGTGTGTATTTTTTTTTATTTTTTTAACCCTTTAATTTTCAATGGGGGGTGATTTGAACTTTTAGGTTTTTTTGTTTTTTTTTTTTAAATTTTTTTAAAAAATTTTTTAACTTTTTTTTTTATTTTACTAGTCCCCCTAGGGGGCTATTGCGATCAGCATTCCGATCGCTCTGCAGTATCTGCTGATCACAGCTACACGGCTGTAAACAGCAGATACGCTGTCTTTCTCTTTTGCTGTGCTGCTGGCACAGAGAAAGTGAAACCAAGTCAGGTGTAATACAGGAGTCATCACATGACCCTGTGCTACCATGACAACTATCGGGAGTCACGTGATCGCGTCAAGTGACTTCCGGTATCGGGCTGTAAGTAAAACATTACCGCGATCGCGCTTATAATGGCGCTGTCACATATTGACAGCGCCATATAAGGGGTTAATCGGCACAAGCAGATAACTATTCTGCTCGTGCCTAGCAGACACACATCTCAGCTGTGAAAATCAGCTGAGATGTGTGCCGATCGCGGCATGCTGCCGCCGGAGGACCGCGGGCAGTAACATTATGTCATTTAGGACGTAATTTTACTGCCCGCGGTCGTTAAGGGGTTAAAATATTGCTTAGCCTATTCTTGACGTTTTATCTTATGTTTCTTGTTCAAAGGTGGTCGTTTTTCAGCCTTCCTTACCTTGACCATGTCCCTGAGTATGGCACACCTTGTCCTTTTTGATACTCCAGTAATGTTGAAGCTCTGAAATATGGCCAAACTGGTGGCAAATGGCCATGAATTGCTTGATTGTTCGGTGATCATGCTTCAAAAGTTTGGAAATTTCAAGACTGCTTTAACCCTCTACAATCTCACAATTTTGGGCTTTTCAGAGCCCATCAAATCACTCTTCTGATCCATTTTACCAAAGGAAAGTAAGTTGCCTAATAATTAAGCACACCTTTTATAGGGTTTTGATGTCATTACACCACACCTCTCCTCATTACAGAGATGCACATCACCTGATTTACTTAATTGGTAGTTGGCTCTCAAGCCTATACAGCTTGGAGTAGGACAACATGTATAAAAATTATCATGTGAAAAAAATACTCATTTGCCTAATAATTCTGCTCACAGTGTATAGAGTTTAACTCATATGGACAGCAGTCTTTCTCTCTCTTCTGTAGAGTGTAAGCTCTCATGGACAGTGGGGTCCTGTCTCTCCTGTAGAGTGTAAGCTCTCATGGACAGTGGGGTGGTCTCCTTTCTGTAGAGTGTAAGCTCTCCTAAACAGTGGGGTCCGCTTCTGTAGAGTGTAAGTTGTTGTAGTCAGTGGTGTGCTCTCTCTCTCTCTCTCTCTCTCTCCTGTAGAGTATAAGCTCTTATGGTCAGCAGAATTCTTTATCTCCTGTAGAGTGGAAGCTCTCATGGACAGAGGGGTCCTTTTTCTCCTGCAGAGTTTAACCTCTCATGAACATTGGGGTCCTTTCTCTCCTGTAGAGTGGAAGCTCTTATGGACAGAGGGGTCCTTTTTCTCCTGCAGACTTTAACTTCTTATGAACATTGGGGTCTTTTCTCTCCAGTAGAGTGGAAGCTCTCATGGACAGTGGAGTCCTTTCTCTCCTGTAGAGTGTAAGCTCTCATAGACTAGACAGTGGGGTCCTTTCTCTCCTGTAGAGTGTAAGCTCTCATGGACAGAGGTCTTCTCACTTTTTTAGAGTGTAAACACTTAAGGACAGTGAGATCCTCTGTCTCCTGCAGAGTGTAAGTTCTTGTGGTCACTGGTGTTCTCTCTCTCTCTTTCTCTATTTCTGTCCTATAGTGTGTAAGCTCTGATGGACAGTGGGGTCCTTTCTCTCCTGGAGTGAGTAAGCTCTCACTGACAGTGGGGTCCTCTGTCTCCTGTAGAGTGTAAGCTCTTATGGATAGAGAGGGGCCATTTCTCGCCTGTAAAGTGTAAGTTCTCATGGACACTGAGGTCCTCTCTCTCCTGTAGAGTGTAAGCTCTTATGGAAAGTGGGGTCATTTTTCTTCTTTAGCATATAAGTTTTCATGGACAGTATTTTCCTTTCTCTCCTGTAGAGTGTAAGCTAACATGGACAGTGGGGTAATTTTACTGTTTTTGGAGTTTTTATTATTGTTTTCCAGTACATTGAGTGGTAAAATGAATAGTGTGATTCAAAACTACATATCCTCCTACAAAAAAACAAACCTTCACATACCTAAGCTGGTGGTATAATAAAAAAAGTTATGCCTCTTGGAAGAAAGGGAGGAAAAACTGAAGAGCAGTGAAGTAAAATCTTCCAAATGTGAAGATATTAAAACACCAAGGGCAACCATGTAGTGTGAATTTGGGCCAATATTAATGACCCTTCAAAGATAAGTCTATGCTCCATTTACAATCATGCAATAATGGAATAAAACAATTACAAAGCTAGAGTATTGCACAGCAAGAACTCCATAGCAACACTCCATAAATGAAGATTAAAAAATGATTTGTATTAGTATTACAATATTCAGCGATCTTTATTGTGACTCAATAAAATAGTTGATGTGGTCTCACATATCTTCATTGTATATTTTTGCAGTATTTCAATTATACCCTTTAATCAACGATAAAAGTGTGTTCCCACTTAAGATGGGGAGGCACAGAAGAATTTAAAGTCAATGATTAAGAAGAGCAATATGGATTAAATATGCAGATGTAGGGATTCATGTGACCTACGCATCTTTAAAAACTATATAATAAAACAGTTAGGTAACTTGGAATCAAAGTGCAGTACAACAATGAACTGTAACTACTGCCAAAAAGCTGAGCAAGAGGAAAAAAATATCTTCTGCACCTGTAAAATTAAATCTCGGAGGCCTCACTATGCAGTTAAACAATATAGCTTGCCTAATGCATGGTCCTATTACAGCTCTAAGTGGCAAGGCTTTGAATAGAACGATGTAATGTTTATCACTGGCATTCAAGAAAAGAAACAATCTTGGATGCCAATGAGCGGATAATGTAAAGACTGTCTCCTTTTTGGAAGATTTGATGTCTTTGTGTGCCTCTTACCATAGTACTTTATTTATGAGCCTATCAGTTTCAGCTTAGTTACAGAATTGGTCTCAAATTCCATTACAACCCAACTAATGGAACATTTACAACCTCAAACAATTACGGAAGTGTCAAGATCATGTGGCTGCTGATGCGTGGAGCTGCGTGTATTAGAAGCGCTAACACCTCTTTATAATGTATGCAATAAAGATTTAATGGCTGGCAGGTTTGGTTCCTTTAGCATTAGATTAAACATATTTTAATATGCCGTGCCTCTCGCTCCAGAATGATAACATTTCTTTCAATTAGAAACTCAAACAGCTTTAAGGAGGAAAGAGGGATGCAAACATGCACACTTCACTACTTCGCTTAGTATTCCTGTGTCCTTAACAGCCTTTTTTGGCTCATTAAATAGGTAAAAGTAATATTTCTAATACTTCTCAGGAATACAGATCATATGAGCTGTAAATAATATATTGCATGATATGTATATAAGTAAATAACCTTGGCTATAGCTGGTTACTGCTAATCCGTAGTACATTTACAATAGACGATAACATAGCAGCATACTCTGAAGAAGTAAAATCTTGATAAGAAAATGTAGGAATGGTTTTCTTACAGGAATAAAGATGTAATGAAGAAATTCTGAATGATCTTCTGCAGTAAGCTGCATTATTTAAGGTAAGAATAGCTTCAGACTGCCACTAAAGCAGATAAGGAGACTGTGCTCTGTCTACTCAGATCCATATTCTTCTTCATGGGGTAACAGCATTTTCTGCTGGTGAAGTGGAATTATTCTGCTTGCTTTTTTGTGATAATGATCAGAAGCGCAGAGGTTCATAAAAGCATTGCTACCTTGCAGCGTTACAGTCATAAATACAAGTCCAACAATATTGTGAACATATTTATATGCACTACGGCCTTGATTCATCAAATCAATTACGGGATGGGAACAGAACAGGGGCGTCACACTACAGGTCATCTAATTCACTATGTGCAGTGTCATACCTTACACCAGGGCCTAGGCACCAATATTGGGAAGTCTTTGGCCCTGGTTCATCAAAACCTGTATTGGGAGTGGGCATGTTAGAGTAAGATGCACAAAATTCATTAAAGCGCTCCAATCACTAGGATTTTCCTATATAACCTAAAGCCAGTGCTATACTGGCACTATCACTATCTTGAATGACAGCAGCTGACGATCAGCAGATAGCTGGGGTGGGTTTTCGTAGTGATTCCCGCCCCCCCTTCATGTTGTTCCTCCCCCCTGTTATTTATGCTAATTCTATTATAGAATGAATTTATTTTGTGATTAAAAGGACCTGTTCTGATGTCATAGCCATGTGACCAGAAGGGGTGGGGTCTCAGCCAACAGAAAATTGTTGCTTCCTGGTATCAGCTATGTTGGCTGAGGCCCTGCCCCTTTCAGTCACATGGGTATGACATCAGCACAGTTCCTTTTAGTTACAAAGCAAATCGATACTTTAATAGAATTAGCATAATTAACAGGGGGAGGGGATAACTATGATAACCCACCCAGCTATCAGCTGCTGCAGCTGCTGTCATTCAAATTGCTGCTGATTTTACAAACTTTACTTGCTTGTGTTTTAAAACCTATACATCCAAGCTGACAACTAAAGGTATGAATAGAATCAGCCTGATAGTGCCAGTATAGCAGTGGCTTTAGGTTATATAGGAAAATCCTGGTGATTGGTGAACTTTAAGAGGCATCCACTTCTTAATAAACCCAGCATGTCAGAAAAGTGGTGTGTGCCTCCTTGAGCCTAACGACAAATCTAACTCCAGTCAGTGACTGGAGTAAGATTTCTGGCATTAAGGAACACCACAACTCGTTATTAATTAGACAAGCTGTAGAGTCAAGCCCCTGTTCTGTTATCGTGCCACCCCAGTTTTACCTAATTTGGCGAAGCTGAGCAAAACCAGTGTGAAAATGCAAAAAGTTACAAAAAATTAGCACAGTCTGGAGTTGTGCCAAAATTTGCAGTATTTATGCCAGATTTTTCCAAAAATACTCCAATGAATCGGGGCACATAGTTTCTTTTTGTGCTCTCATAAGATTTCACCAGGTATACTGGTTTAAGTTAAAGTTGAACCTAATGTACAAAAACACTTTTTGAAACATCAATTGAGTTTTCTGTGTTTGGAACTTAGGGGCACAATACGAGAGCAAAGTAAAATTAACTCATCATGTTTTCCTCATTCTATGGCCGGTGTTAAAAAAATGCGTTTTGAAGGTAACAATAAGCGTACAAGCATAATAAAGAGGACGGCTTTCAGTTCAGTGCAGGCATTGAACAATGACAAGCACAAAAAAGCTGGAATGGAAAGAAAAAGAAGTTTTAACACCTGTAGTAATGGCAGTAGCTCATGAAAAGAACCACTCAGTCACAAAAGTAGCTCTAAAGTTACAAAACATGAGAATTGGGACAGTTCCTTGACATATTAGTCTGCGTTGTGCACCAAGAGCAGTTTTAATGTGTCTTGGAAGTTGATAACAAAAGGACAATATTTTTCAACAGATTTTGTGTAAAAAGACAGGCGAGGTTTCAACCAAACATATTATTTCTCAGTTATTCTCTAATCATCTATCTTTTTTTAAACCCCAGGACTAGCTTTTATTTCTAAGGTAGGTTGCGTCTGACAATACACCGTCCGTGCTGAGGTTTCTGCAGTGGAAATGTAATTACATGTTAGCCATAGAAATGGATGGCCCACGGAGTAGAAAAACCTCTTATCTAGGCTCTTGTTACTTGTTCAGAAAAGGGGGTCCCATTATTTCCCTCTACTGATCAATAAGATGTAACATGTCTCAGGGTAGTAGTCATAGGTGAGGTACTCACTTTCCACGTCCCGGCACGCTAAAGGAATATGGAGATTCTTGGGGTCCTGGTTAAGTGTGTGCTGTGGTGTTTTGGTTGAGTACACCTCAATATTCAGTTCAGCCATGCTTTCCACGACGCTGGTTTTGGACTCCAGGATGAGGAAACCACACCAGATTTTGAAAACAAAGTCTTTTTTACTTATAACCACATTTAAATACAGGGAGTAACATGTAGTAATCTTGCTATTCTCTTCCACACAGTTCAGATGCATTTTTTCAACAGTGGCTGACAATGAAACCATTTTTTACCATAAAAAAGAGAGTTGAGCAGGGGTAACTCCAATCTTTAAGAAATTAACATAAGGGAGCTCTTGCTAGTTAGCACACTATGACATGCATCACTGGTCTGTCCAAATCCACCTTCTCTTCAAGGCTGTGACCCAGAGGCCAGTACACTACTGTTGCATTAGAGCTGTTTAAGTCCCAGAATATAGATACTCACCTGCTTCAGAGAACACTGCCATCACTGTAGATTTCTGGTAGCCTCTTGCTCCCTTGATCTTCCCACACCCACCCATAGTTGTTAATTTCCCTCTGCCGGTGTCCTTTATGCCTGCAATGTTCAATCGCCTACACCATAACTTCTCTTGATCTAGGAACTCACTAACACTTCTCTCTAACACTCCTCTCCACAATTGGCCAGCCGAACATTTAACCCTGTCATACCTGACTAACAGGAACTGCAGGAGGATTGAACATGCTAAAAGTTCTAAAACTACTAGCAACCATGACAGGCCTAAAACATTCCCTTAATTCAATTGGTGTCTTCAGAGGGAATGCAACAGCCTGTCTACCTCCTTACAAAGACATGGCATATTAAAGCCATAAAGTCATAAATTACCAGGAATAATAGGAATATTCTAGTAATTATCAGCATTAATATACTACAGAAAAATTGCAAATATAACTCAAACTCTGTAACTACCAAAGCAATTGTGTGAATGCATACATTGTATTGTACTCTTTTGTTTCATTTCAGATCACAAAAAAAATGCTTTAATCACTTAGCTATTATAGTCCATAAATATCAAAATTTGACCAACTTTTTAGTAAAAAAAATGAGCATGGAAGAGAATTTTCCAGTGAGATGTTAACATAAATTCACATCTAGGTGGTTTCTTTATCTCCATGTATATGCCCATTTTTTTTTTTTGCCATATGAAGTATGTATCCCCTTGCCTTTATAATGTGGAATGACAAATTCATTTTACATAAAACTACAGTCAGCACGCAGAAAGAACATTAAAATTCTTTGCAGCGTAGATCTAAGTGACTGAGTGAATACAATTCAGAAAAAAAGTGACCAAGCAAAAGGTGCTCGTAGGTTTACCCACTATTTTATTTTATGCTTTTCTGTATTTATTTACAAAAAAAGTATATACGGAAGCAAGAATTGATGGAAGACAAATTGCCTGGTCGGGAAACGCAAAGACTAAAAGAGTAGTAGCGGCAAAAGCAATTACAGAATGTCAAAAATGTGTCAAGCCATCCAAAGTGACCTATGGTTATTATTATTATCCCAGCTGAGCTGTCAGCTTGGATGATCCAGATCATTGAAAAAGATAGATACAGAGCCGCAAGAGGGCAGTAGCCAAAAAATGTAATTTGTTTCAGAACAAACTTACCTGAAAAATGGATATTTATATATTATTCTGAGTTAAATCAACTATAATTCAGTATTCAATGCTCTTGTTTGGCTATAAAGTATTTCTGCTATATGTTAAATAGTGCAAATCTTTTATTAAAGTCTTTGATTTGAAACTATAATTATTAGTGATTCAAAATAATACAAGGTAATGGAATTAAAGTTATAGAGTTATAGAAAAGTGTTCCTAAATTATAAGATTATGCAATGATTATGCATCAAACTATTCATTTAGCAGAGCTTTTTGTTTGCAAAGAAAATAGTTTCCATCTTACCAGCAATATACATTGCTTAAAGGGAACCTGTCAGGTCCAATATGTACCCAGAACCATGAGCAGTTCTGGGTGTATATTACTAATCCCTGCCTAACTGTCCCTGTATCTAGTAGTATAGATAAAGAGATCTATAGAAAAAGTATTTGTAAAGATCTTTTATGATATGATAATGAGTACAGTGACTAGTCATAAGGGTGTTAGTTCCTGGGCTCATTCCGCCCTCTTAGCATGTTAGTACGCCCACAAGGGTATTCTAACATACTATGCAATGCAGCATCATCAGCAGTGAGGCACGTACCTGTGTCCACTGTCATCGCTGATCTGAGGTCCTGGCACCTCTGGTCATGCACACTCTGAAGCCGGGACGTGTACACCCAGCTTCATAATGAACATGACTGGAAGTGCCGGGACCTCAGATCAGCGGTGACAGTGGACACAGGTACGCGCTTTACCGCTGGTGATGCTGCATTGCATAGTATGTTAGAATACCCTTGTGGGCGTACTAACATGCTAAGAGGGCGGAATGAGCCCAGGAACTAACACCCTTGTGACTAGTCACTGCGCTCATTATCATATCATAAAAGATCTTTATAAATACTTTTTCTATAGATCTCTTTATGTATGCTACTAGATACAGGGACAGTTAGGCAGGGATTAGCAATATGCAGGCAGAACTGCTCGTGGTTCTGGGGGCATATTGTGCATATTGGACCTCACAGGTTGTTACGGTTGCTGCGAGCACTGGAGACTATGTCCAGATTTCTTGCTACTGCACATGTGCGAGCGCTGGAGACTAAGTCCAGATTTCTTGCTACTGCACATGTGCGAGCGCTGGAGACTAAGTCCTATCTTGGAGCCATTGCACATGTGCGGGTGACATCATCGCTGACACGAGGTCACATGTCTCTGACACCTTCTATGCCGATTGGTCGCTGGTCATGTGCTTGTGACGCCTTGCTCGGTGATAGGCCAGCATGACGTCACTCTTGTCGTTCTGGCAGCGGATTGGCTCTGGTGTCCTCCATCTTGGATGAGGCACAGAGTCTATATAAGACCCTGACACACGCCGCATGGGGCTCAGTCCTCTTGGTTCATGCATGAGGGTAGACGCCCTGTGCACGTTCCTCTAGGCATTCCTCTGTCTATGCTAGGTGAGCGCTACTGGCAGGGTAGCGTTCTTATACCTTACAGCTTCGGCTGCTGTCCGTATCCTTACCTCTTAGGGGAGCGGACATAGGCAGGTGCCTGAGGCACATGGTCTGGCTGGGCCTTGTGATTCGACTCGTAGGTGGACGTTGCCGCTAGGGTAACGTTCCTTATACTGCGTCTGGCAGTTGTTCGTATCCTCGCACACTAGGGGAGCGAACAGAGGTAGGAGCTTTGTGCGGCTTACGCTGCTGTTCGTCTCTTTTGCACCACTAGAAGAGCGGACCTAGGCAGGTGCCATATCTAGTGGTTCGTGTCCTCGCACACTAGTGGAGCGAACGCAGGTAGGAGCTTTGTGCGGCTTACGCTGCTGTTCGTCTCTTTTGCACCACTAGAAGAGCGGACCTAGGTAGGTGCCATTTCGCACACATTGCCTTTGTCTCTGTGATTATTAACAGAGATCATTCCACACACCCTCCAAGTAAGGGAGGAATTGCTTTACTTACTTATTATATCCTTCTGTGAGTTAACAGAGGTATTGCTCTCTGCCATAGTCTGCAGCACAGTCTTTGCACGGTGGACCCTGACTGTCTGATACTCCTTTACGTTATTATCAGACAGCCCCCCGTAACATTAGGACTGAGCCAAGGGTCTGGCAGTTATGGCAGAATATCAGCAGTTACACCATTACATACAAGTACTTGAGTCACGGCTCAAGAGTATAGAGGATAAACCTCAGACCATGGTGACAGCTGCACATGATCCTCGACTTGCTCTGCCAAACAGATATTCTGGCAATGCCAGATCATGTCGTGGTTTCATTAGTCAGTGTCAGATACACCTAGAGGTCAACTCTTCTCGCTTCTCTACGGAGAGGTCCAGAGTAGGCTTTATCATCTCCTTACTTCAGGACAAAGCCTTAGAATGGGCGACTCCCCTATGGGAGCGCTCTGATGTGGTTACTCTGAGACATCAAGACTTTCTTGATGCTCTTAAGGCGGTATTCATGGGTCCGCAGGTTACCCATGATGCAGCCCTGAGACTGTTAGATCTATCTCAGGGTTCGTTATCCACTAGTTCTTATGCCATTGCTTTTAGAACTCTGGTGGCAGAACTAGATTGGCCAGAGAAGGTGTTGATTCCTATCTTCTGGAGAGGGTTGGCAGGCTATGTCAAGGATGCTCTTGCTACTCGTGAGGTCCCTGCTTCTCTGGACGACTTGATCACAGTAGCAACGAGGATCGATGTACGCCATAAGGAACGTAGACTCGAGGTCTCTTCCTCACGCCCTAAGCCTCGGGCTATTCCAGTTGTTGAGGGTCCACTACCATCTTCCTCAGCATCTGAAACATCTCCCACTCCTATGGAGTTAGGTCATACGTCCTCCAGAATACGCAAGTCTGGTCCTCCTATATGTTACGTATGTCGTCAGGCTGGGCACTATGCCAACAAGTGTCCTAGTCGTCAGGGAAACTCCCTGGCCTAGTAACCATTAGAGGGGGGTTACTAGAGACGTCTTCTGCACCCTCTAAGTGTTGTATCACAGGTCAGCTCTCGTTATCTGAGAATACATGGCCTATTATGGCTTTTGTGGATTCCGGAGCTGACGGGACTTTTGTGTCCTCAGGATTTGTAAAGGGACACAATATTCCCTCTATCATGTTAGAGGCGCCTATTCCTGTCCGTGTTGTTAATGGAACTATGTTGTCTGACTCCATTACATTGAGGACAGTTCCCTTGCGCCTTTCCCTGTCTCAGGGTCACATAGAGGAGATTTCTTTTCTTGTTTTGCCTGAGGGTATAGACGACGTCCTTCTGGGTCTTCCATGGCTTCGGACTCATGCTCCTCACATTGACTGGGAGTCTGACAGCATTATTAGTTGGGGTTCGAAATGTCAGTCCCGATGTCTTCCCTTACCACCTAAGGTCATTGCGGTTGCATCTACTGATCTCTCTCCCATACCTACACCCTATCTGGATTTCGCTGACGTGTTCTCCAAACAGGGTGCTGAGGTTCTTCCACCCCATAGGCCGTATGACTGTGCCATAGACCTTATCCCAGGTTCGGTTCCACCTAAAGGCAGGGTTTACCCCCTCTCGATACCTGAGTCGGAGGCCATGTCGACCTATATAAGAGAGAGTTTAGAGAAGGGGTTCATTCGTAAGTCTGTCTCTCCCGCGGGAGCTGGGTTTTTCTTTGTTCGGAAGAAAGAGGGTGATTTGCGTCCCTGCATAGATTACAGGGATCTCAACGCAATCACAATAAAGAACAAATACCCATTACCTTTAATTTCGGAGCTCTTTGACAGACTGAGAGGAGCTCAAGTTTTTACGAAGTTGGATCTGCGGGGTGCGTATAACTTGGTACGAATTCGAAAGGGTGACGAATGGAAGACCGCTTTTAACACCCGAGACGGTCACTATGAATACCTCGTCATGCCTTTTGGGTTATGTAATGCACCCGCAGTATTTCAGGACTTCGTAAACGATGTGTTCAGGGATTTACTGTTATCCTCAGTAGTGGTGTATTTGGACGACATCCTGATTTTTTCTCCTGATCTGGAGACTCATCGTCAGGATGTCGTTCGTGTCCTTTCCCGTTTAAGGGAGCACTCATTGTTTGCTAAACTCGAGAAATGTGTATTCGAGCAGTCCTCATTGCCTTTTTTGGGTTACATTATCTCACAAGAGGGCCTGGCTATGGATCCTGCGAAGCTCTCTGCTGTCCTGCAATGGTCCGAACCTCATTCCTTGAAGGCGGTGCAACGCTTCTTAGGATTCATAAATTATTACAGGCAGTTCATACCCCATTTTTCTACTTTGGTGGCCCCTTTGGTGGCCTTGACTAAGAAAGGTGCTAATCCCAAAGCCTGGTCTACTGAGACATCTCAGGCTTTTGAGGCAGTAAAAAGACACTTTTCAACTGCTCCCGTTCTTCAAAGACCCGATGAGAGTAAGCCCTTCCTCTTAGAGGTTGAAGCCTCTTCAGTGGGTGCTGGTGCGGTCTTGTATCAAAAGAACGGTGCAGGTAGAAAAAGGCCGTGTTTCTTCTTTGCTAAAACCTTTTCACCGGCAGAGAGAAACTATACCATTGGGGATAGGGAACTGCTCGCCTTGAGATTAGCCTTGGAGGAGTGGCGTCACTTGCTGGAAGGAGCGAAACATCCTTTCCAGGTCTATACAGACCATAAGAATCTGACGTACTTACAAACCGCTCAGCGTCTGAATCCTCGCCAAGCCCGCTGGTCCTTGTTTTTCTCCCGCTTTCACTTCTCCATCAACTATCTGTCTGGGAGTAAGAATAACAAGGCAGACGCCCTGTCTCGCTCTATGCTTTCTACCCAGGAAGAGATTGACGAACCTCGTCTTATCCTTCCCTCCAGGGTTTTTCATACTCTCTCCCCTGTGACGTTAGACCAAATCCCACCGGGCAAGACCTTTGTTCCGCCTCATCGACAGAATGATATACTGTCATGGGCCCACACCTCAAAGGTGGGTGGGCATTTTGGTATTAGGCGGACACGAGAGTTACTGGAGAGGTGGTATTGGTGGCCACACTTAGCCAGCCATGTCAAGAGATATGTCGGTTCTTGCTACTCGTGTGCTCGCAACCGTCCATTACGGCAGAGACCGGCTGGGCTCTTGCATCCTTTACCAGTGCCAGATAGACCATGGGAGGTGGTAGGCATGGACTTTGTGGGTGATCTTCCATGTTCACAGGGACATAGATTTGTGTGGGTCATTACGGACCATTTCTCCCGGATGGTTCATCTCGTACCGTTATCGAGAATCCCATCTTCCAGGGTACTAGCCAAACTATTCCTCAAGCATGTCTTTAAGCTTCACGGGATGCCAGATCGTATCATTTGTGATAGAGGCCCGCAATTTGCTTCCCGTTTCTGGCGAGATCTTTGTAGCCTTCTGCAAATTGAGTTGAATCTATCTTCGGCATACCATCCGGAGACCAATGGTTTGGTTGAGCGTACCAATCAATCCATGATTATATACCTTCGACACTTTGTTGCTGAAAACCACGATAACTGGTCCTCCCTCCTACCCTGGGCAGAATTTGCCCTTAACAATTCGCTGGCTGAGGCCACTGGGCAGACACCGTTCGTACTCAATAATGGGCAACACCCTAGGGTACCGGTACCGTTTCCCGCTGCTGCACCTCCTCCTCTTGTGGCCGACTGGGCAACTAATGCCAGAGAGGTTTGGGATCGGACTCAAGAGTCTATCCAAGCAGCTAAGGACCGTATGAAGACGGTGTCCGATCGGTTTCGTCGCCCGGCTCCTGTCTTTTCTCCAGGGGACTTTGTGTGGCTCTCTGCAAAAAACGTGAAACTTAGAGTGAGCTCTGTCAAATTTGCTCCTCGCTTCCTGGGTCCTTATGAGGTTCTTCGACAGGTAAATCCTGTAGTCTACCAATTGAAGTTACCCGTCCATCTTAGGATCCATGACAAATTCCATGTTTCACTGCTAAAGCCGGCAATTTTACCTCACGCTCGTGAAGTGCACTCTCCTGCTTCTGATTCTTCTCGCTCTAGCTATGAGGTACGAGCCATAGTTGGTTCTAAGATGGTTAGAGGGCGCAGGTTCTTCTTGATAGATTGGGAGGGCTACGGCCCGGAACATCGCTCTTGGGAGCCTGAGGAGGCTGTCCATGCTCCCGACTTAGTTGCCGATTACCTGCGTCGCCGGGAGGGGGGCCCTTGAGGGGGAGGTACTGTTACGGTTGCTGCGAGCACTGGAGACTATGTCCAGATTTCTTGCTACTGCACATGTGCGAGCGCTGGAGACTAAGTCCAGATTTCTTGCTACTGCACATGTGCGAGCGCTGGAGACTAAGTCCTATCTTGGAGCCATTGCACATGTGCGGGTGACATCATCGCTGACACGAGGTCACATGTCTCTGACACCTTCTATGCCGATTGGTCGCTGGTCATGTGCTTGTGACGCCTTGCTCGGTGATAGGCCAGCATGACGTCACTCTTGTCGTTCTGGCAGCGGATTGGCTCTGGTGTCCTCCATCTTGGATGAGGCACAGAGTCTATATAAGACCCTGACACACGCCGCATGGGGCTCAGTCCTCTTGGTTCATGCATGAGGGTAGACGCCCTGTGCACGTTCCTCTAGGCATTCCTCTGTCTATGCTAGGTGAGCGCTACTGGCAGGGTAGCGTTCTTATACCTTACAGCTTCGGCTGCTGTCCGTATCCTTACCTCTTAGGGGAGCGGACATAGGCAGGTGCCTGAGGCACATGGTCTGGCTGGGCCTTGTGATTCGACTCGTAGGTGGACGTTGCCACTAGGGTAACGTTCCTTATACTGCGTCTGGCAGTTGTTCGTATCCTCGCACACTAGGGGAGCGAACAGAGGTAGGAGCTTTGTGCGGCTTACGCTGCTGTTTGTCTCTTTTGCACCACTAGAAGAGCGGACCTAGGCAGGTGCCATATCTAGTGGTTCGTGTCCTCGCACACTAGTGGAGCGAACGCAGGTAGGAGCTTTGTGCGGCTTACGCTGCTGTTCGTCTCTTTTGCACCACTAGAAGAGCGGACCTAGGTAGGTGCCATTTCGCACACATTGCCTTTGTCTCTGTGATTATTAACAGAGATCATTCCACACACCCTCCAAGTAAGGGAGGAATTGCTTTACTTACTTATTATATCCTTCTGTGAGTTAACAGAGGTATTGCACTCTGCCATAGTCTGCAGCAAAGTCTTTGCACGGTGGACCCTGACTGTCTGATACTCCTTTACGTTATTATCAGACAGCCCCCCGTAACACAGGTTCACTTTAAAGGGTTACTTTCTCTAATTGACTCTGGCAGTCCCATTGACAATGAATAGAGCTGGGTTGCTTTTGTGGAGCCACTAATCCAATAAAAAAATGACATTTGGGATCACAGTTTTTTGGGATTGGTTGGGGTACTGCAGGTAATAACTTAAAATGTTGGAAATTAACAATCAAGACTTTCTTGTGTAACATTGCTCATCTGACTGTAGAAGAGTGACTAATAAGAATTAACACAATAGGAAACAAAAGCTGAAATTAAAGAACAATAGTTTCTTAATATACATACTTGGTCCAAAAACTGATCTTATGAAGTAGGTTGGGCAGGTGAGTTACAAAACTTTGTAATAAACTAAAATTATTTTTAACATACAAATATGGTACTTTAAAAGTGTAGCTGGATTCAAGATATAACCTACATTATTTACTTCTGAAACAAAAATATATATCACATACAAATCAGAACATGAATCTGCAAGCCTACTTAGCTATATAAACGGTGCTAATTTTTTTTAAATGTAATTATTTCCTTTTAAAGGGACTCTGTCAGCAGATTTCTGCAATTTAATCTGAAGACAGCATGATGTAAGAGTTAAAACTGAAAATTCAGCCCTGTGTCTGTTATCTCACAGTCTTTTTTTGTTTACCTGCAATGTTAGTTTTAGTCTCTTATCTTTATCATTAGTGGGTCTCAGCTGTACATGAGCTCTAGTCCGACTCTGCCCCCTTCTGTGATTAGCAGCTTCTGTCTATTGAAATTTACACTGAAAGCCTGGTGTGTGCGGGGGCAGCTTTCCCAGCACTGCTACATGCAAAATCGCAAACCTTTCACAGCGTCAGAATGGCTGAAGCCACTAATCTAAGTGATACATCATTGAACTCAGGGACTCTTTGCCTACATCATGCTGCTCTTAGATTAGGTAGCAAAAACTTGCTGACAGATTCCCTTTAAACATATTGAAGATTGGCACAAATTCGAGTTTAGGTCCAGAGACACCCACTATTTACTCATAAGATTTGTAACAAGCGGTCACTTCTGCAAGCAGTAAGATACACTACATTTCCTTCCTTAGCGCATAGAGTGAAATATGGGCTCAAAAGTAAGTCTAGGAATCCACTTCTTATTAAACTCATATAGGAGCTGAGAACAAGCTGCTTTCAGAAGTGAGTACTTGTTAGGAGTTTTTTGAGTGATCAGTGTGTATCAATGGCCATTAACCCCACTAATCTACAGCATATTTATATGGGAGGTAAGATAAAAAATATATAAAATGATGGCTACCCTTTATCAAAAACTGATAACCTAGTTGTTGACTTGCCCTCCACTCCATTACATTCTCATTAATATAATACCTATTATCTGCAATGATTGTGTGAGATAGAAGCATCAATAACAGTTTTCGAGTTAGTCTCCATACTTTAAGATTAGATTGGACCCCAGTTGACATACTCAATTACCGGCTGGCTAATTTAGTATATTGTGAAGGAAAGACAATTTACTCATTGGAATGTCTTCATTCTAACAATACACAGTAGGCAAATCAACAATTCCAGCCAATTATTTGTGACGGTAAAGCTGACAGTGAGATAATTCATGTATAAAAAATATAGGTAAACTTGGGAGTCCAATTACAGTGTCAGTGAGTACACTACCTCTTGGAGAATTGATAGATATGTCAAGGATTTTTAAATAAACATCTTATTGTCCTTAATGGTGTCTTAGCTTCTGTAGATAGAGCAGAGGTGTTGATGCACATCATTTTAACGAAAACGCATTGTTTCTGTCCTCAGAGGTGAAGAATCCTGGCTACCCCCAACAGAGAAACAAATTGCTTTGCAGTGAACCGAGGAGATTACAGTGGTAATTGAAATGAATAAGAGCTTTTGAAATGGGTTTAACCCCATGGAATTTGATAACCAATACACACTTCATACGCATCATTTCTGACCAGCCATTCAGCTATTTCCTGGCTAGTTTGGCCTATTGCTGAGTATGCACAACTTTGCATTTCAAGGATTAACCCCTCATTTTCTATATTCATACAGTATAAGTTGTTATGTGTTCATGATGTACACATTCATGTCTGATCAGTGGCAGAACGTCAGAAGAACACGCCTGAGGAAGAGTACTATATGGGCCCTTTGCAGTCCAATATGCCACCATAATGCACAATTTCTCCTGTATTGGAGACGTTAGTTGGACTATTTAACTTTTTGATCCCTGTGCGCTGCACTAGTGGCACCAATGATATGTCTGCCCCTGCATCTGTTGGTTTGTGGCAAACTCAGTGGATACTATCTATCCATCTATCTATAAGCTGCACAATAGGTATCCAATGCCTGCCTTTTTATATTTAATAGGTATATACATCATTTGGTTATTGGCCGTGAGAAGTCTGTTGAGCTTTTCAACAAGATTTTATATTAAAAAATGCAAGCATTTTAGTACCATCATGGTGAAAATGGCAGGAAATATTGGTGTTACATGTAATCATTATTGTGTACCAAGCTGACAAGGAAAAGTCATGTTAAGGACAAGAAATGTTGTATTTAATGTTTATCAAAGTAAAAGTAAAATCATTCAGAGAAACGTTTTCATGGAGAGTATGAGTGACAGAGACACTTCAATAGGCCTACCACTATTAGGATATGTGCATATGGCGTCATTTAGAAGTTGGCGCGGCTGACAAATATTGCTAGGCAAAGCCATTTTAGTAAGCGCCAGCAGTTGTGTTCCTGAGGTGGCTTTACCAGTAGTTTTGTCTTCGTTCTTTGCCAGCGGCTTCCACTCCATACTGTAAAGGGTACTTCTCACATAGCGAGATCGCTGCTGAGTCACAGGTTTTGGATCTCGCTGTGTGTGACACTAAGCAGCGATCTGGCCCCTGCTTTGAAATCGCTGATCGTTACACACAGTGCTGGTTCATTTTGTGCTCGTTGCTCTCCCGCTGTGAAGCACACATTGCTGTGTTTGACAGTGAGAGAGCAACGATCTGAATGTGCAGGGAGCAGGGAGCCGGCGTCTGGCAGCTGCGGATGCTGGTAACCAAGGTACACATCCCCCTGATGAAATGATCACACTCATAGGATCGTGAAACGTATACGTCGGGGTCTCCAGGGGGACCTCTCTGCTGCCACTCACTGGCTGTGTGTGCCTTATGGGTATGCTTCCATTCTGGGTTTGCGCCCATTGTTTTTTACTATATGCCTGAATTAGGCTCAATGTGACTGCCACCTTGTTTTGCTATGCAAATGTAATTTTTATGCCTATAATAGCATTTTGCCTGTGCTATCATGGATTATATGTGATGCTGACGCTGCGTTGTTTCATTGTATTCATAACCTATGACTCTTGCCTTACTTATACGCATTAGTACTATTACATCACTTATGTATGATTCTTCCATGAGCACATGTGTTTCATCTTTTGCAAATGCTATATGGTAATTTATCATGGGTATTATGTCGATGGCCTTGATTATTTCCGATGCATGATTAAATGGGGGGCACGTAATTTGTGCTTATGACATTTTTCTCCGTTTTTTATTGCATCTGGTTGTAATTGTACGTGTGTATTTGTCACATATATATAATTTATGTTGCCATTCCAACAGTTACTCATGTCCATTTAATATTCATTATCCCATGGTGGCCCATTGATACTATATTGTATGTTGTAACATCATCCATACATTTTTCTGTCACACACATGCCTTTGATGTTGCCGCTTATCCTCTCTTGTGCCAGTCCTGTGTTCCATAAATTGTTAATTTTGCAATACACTCTGTTTTGTTCTCCTTGTTCTTATAAGGTACACATTGGGTAACCAAGCAAAGCACTTTGCTTGGGTAGCCGATATTTACCTTGGTTACTAGCCACTCTCAGGCTGCCAGTGCTGGCTCCCTGCTGCCTGTACGCGTAGCCAGAGTACACATCGGGTAAATAAGCAAAGCGGTTTGCTTATTAACTCGATGTGTACCCTGGCTGCGAGTGCAGGAAGCCAGCGCTAAGTGGTGTGCGCTGGTAACCACGGTAAATATCGGGTAACCAAGCAAAGCATTTTGCTTAGTTACCCGATATTTACCTTAGTTACCAAGCACAGCATCGCTTCCACGCGTCGCTGCTGGCTGGGGGCTGGTCACTGGTCGCTGGTGAGATCTGCCTGATTGACAGCTCACTAGCAACCATGTAGCAACGCACCAGCGATCCTTACCAGGTCATATCGTGGTTGAAATCGCTGGTACGTCGTTTAGTGAGACGGTACCCTTAAGCATGGAGAGAGGTCGGTTTCCTATTGAAAGTCACCAATAGAATGAGCATGTCATCTGTTTAAATAGCTTGAGGATTTAGAAACTCTGAACTGGTTATAAGAAGTTACATAAGACAGAACATATGCCCAGGACTGTCATGTCATTGTGACATCGCTGTGCATTTGCTCATTTTGTGGAGCGCTTCTGCAGCATTTTTTCAGCAAGATTCCAATGAGAAATCACCAGAAAGAGATGCAGTATACATAAACCATTACTGAAAAATTCCAAGCTTCCATTGTGGAGATGGGAAAGTTAAAGCTACTGTTGATTTTGAAATCACTTGGAATATTTCCTATGGGTGGATAAGATTTGGATTGAGCTTTTCATACATCTTCATTAATGTTTAACGAGAGCGGATTTTACATCAAAACTGAATCATTTACACCACATAATCAGATGCCATTTGACCTATCACAAAGTAAAAAAATGTCCAATTTTGTTCAGGTCCAAGGAGTTTTTAAAGCGCTATGAGTATTTTTTTTAAGGCTGCCTTATTATTTAGTGCTAATTTTTAATGCCTTTGCTAAAGGGGCAGTGCTCACAGGATAATAAAAGTGAGCAGTCTAATTGCATGTCTCCTGAGAATTGTGTGAGCAACACCTCCTTGGTAAGAAATTGCACTAAATAAAAAGACCAACATCTCTGAAACCATATTGTGGATTTAAAAAAAAAAAAAAATACTTAGGGGAGCAGCGGGAATAAAACACGAGCACAAATTGCTCAAGCATGACCAAGTCTCAGCTCCACTTAAACGACATAAAGGGGTTGTCCAATACTAGGACAACCCCTTTTCATTTCCCATGTTAGGTCTCATTAAAATAAAAAAGCTTGTACTCACCTCTTGTGTCGGCGCTGTTCCACCAGCGTTGGTAGTTGGGTTCCCGGGGCTCAAGTGAGGTTGTAACATCATGCAAACCCCACACCCAATCATTGCCACCTTCTTTCTCCTGTCTTTAGATGTGCAGAATAATTAACAGCTTATACGTCATATGGCCATGCCTTTACTTTCTATTGCTAAATCCTGTTGACAGGTTCTCTTTAAGAGCAATCTGTCATTATAAATAGCACTGCCAATAAAACTGATGAGACTCATGCATGATACGATTTTATCCACTTAGACAATTGGTGCACTAGTGTATTGACTTTATTTGGTCAGTGTGTTGTCGTTGACCGGACATAATTCCCCATAAAATACTTGGTGTGAATGAGACCTAGTGCAGCAGTTTCCTAACATGACTAGTTATTTTCATGTTTTGCTGAGGTCCCTTTTTTTGCTTTCAGTGTCAGTAGCCATTAGAGGTTTTTAGTCGTCTACTGATCTAGGATAGATAATGATAAGGTTTGCTCTGCTCTCTAAGGAAACAAGAAGTATTTGAATTCCTTTCTAATGACGTTCTTTACCATTGGTTTTGCATTTATGCAAAGGAACTAAATAATGAAAAACATACCATGACTTAGAAAATGATAATATTCTGTCAATTTTTAGCATGAAATAAACTAGAAGTGGTGGAAAAAAACAAATATAGTTTTCTCAATTTGAGGTAGTCAGGTAGCTTATCCTAGTTATAAGCCAAGGAGACGTTATCAGATTCTATCCCACAACTTTCCCCTATTACTTAAATATACAGTTATGGCTAAGTATAGGCACAGTCGAAAATGATCCAGAAAATGAAGTATTTCCACCTGAAAATAATTGCAATTACACATTTTGCTATACATACTGTATGTTTATTTACTGTGTGTGTGTATTGGAGTAACACATTAAAAGGAATGTATCGTCAGAAAAAAAAAAAATTCAATAACTGAAAAAATGTAAAGTAATAATATTTTAATGTTTTGTTTAAATATTACTATTTTTTTTTAATTGCGCAAAATATAAAAAAAAAATACAAAGTTTGATATTTTCCACTGTTTCCACTGTTAAACACTAGGGGGAGCAGCTTCTGAAATCCTACAGAAATCCAACTGTAGAAAAAACTCAGATTACAGCTGCAGTAAAGTGGGCGGAGTCTGCTCTCCTGTGTGTGATGGTACACCTCCTCCCTCCTAATCTGAGTGTTTACAACAGATAGCAGAGAATGACATGTTGGGACACAGTGCACAGCCATTTTGTTGGTGACCAGAAATGTCCAAAGTGTCACCAAGGACAGCAGGAGTATTACACAGTATAGGATTAGATACACAGCTCAGCAGACAGTATCACACAGGAGAGGATTACATACACGGCTCAGCAGACAGTATCACACAGGATAGGATTAGATACACGGCTCAGCAGACAGTATCACACAGGATAGGATTAGATACATAGCCATGCAGACAGTATCACACAGGATAGGATTAGATACAAAGCCATGCAGACAGTATCATACAGGATAGGATTAGATACATAGCCATGCAGACAGTATCACACAGGTTAGGATTAGATACACAGCCGTGCAGACAGTATCACACAGGATAGGATTAGATACACAGCCGTGCAGACAGTATCACACAAGACAGGATTAGATACACAGCTCAGCAGATAGTATCACACAGGATAGGATTAGATACACGGCTCAGCAGACAGTATCACACAGGATAGGATTAGATACAAAGCCATGCATACAGTATCGCACAGGATACGATTATATACATAGCCATGCAGACAGTATCACACAGGAGAGGATTACATACACAGCCGTGCAGACAGTATCAGCGGTAGCAGCGGTGGTACTCACATGCAGTGGCACACACACGCACACACAGTAGCGGCACCTGCGGGCAGAGCGGTGGCTGGGGAGAGCGGAGGGAGTGTCATCGGAGACGGTAATGGCGGGGGTTTGGGGCGGCGGTAGCAGTAGCGGGGGCTGGGGAGAGCGGAGGGATAGGGTGTCATCAGAGACGGTAACGGGGGGAGGGGAGGAGAGGGGAGGGGAGGCGGCCCGTACTCACATATACCGGTGGTTGACAGGGGTATAGTGGAGCAAACAGCATATGCTGTGAGCTCCACAATGATGGCGCTGATCTCCTCCCTCTGCTGTGATCTGGGCACCTTACCGTTAAGCAGAGAAAAAAAATGCAAATTGCGAAATTGAACATAATTTCAGACAAAACCCTAAAAATGGGCGAGATAAAATTGTTGCCTACAACTAAATATTTTGTTGCAGACCCTTTAGAATAAATAATGTCAATTGGTCACTTCCCATAACCATCAAGCTTTTTATACCTGTCAACTGGAATTTTGGACTACTACTCTTATTCATACTACTCCAGGTATTTCATATTTGAAGGGTGCCTTCTCCCAACAGCTGTCACAAAGGTCTCCTGTCCTAGAATGACTTGTGACAGGTTTGGGATCTGAGTCTCACATTGGCTTGTGAATTTCTGGATTTTAAACGTATTTTCTTTCTTTTAGCGTAACGAGGGTTAAGGACTCTTTCTTTGCTGGTAGCCTCTGGATAGTTCCTCTAAGGTGCAACCGGTTTTTGACCACTCCCATTCCCTATAAATAATCACATGTTCCATCACCTGATGCCACTTGTAGAAAGAGAAATCCTTCTAAACTGACCAACATTGAAGTAGAGAGCCTGTTGATGCTCTTGAAGCCATGCCACTTTCAGCCCTGGAGTTAGGCTGCATCTTTGAAGTTGCTGATCTCCTATCTCCTGCAGCCCTGGGGGTGATAAGGCAATTTATATTGTCACACTTGAACAAGGGGATGTCCGGCACATGGCACAACACAGAGGTTGCAAAGGGGGATAGAAAAGGGTACGAAGACTCTTACGGCAGGAAGAGAGGAGATGGCTCACCATCTGACACTAACCTGCGTCTGCACCCTCAGCTCCCTAACATTCCTAAGTGGGCTGTTCCCCACAAAGTCATCACATACCTAGTCCCTAGCTGTCTCTCTACTCACCCTGGCTAGTATGAAGTCCAGTGAGTGCACTAGACATCAACACTACTGTAATAAAACAGGGAAAGTAAGGCAGAAAGGGGGCATAGTCAAAATGATATGCACCAACTGTTGCAGCCAAATATCAGGGCTGCAGGAGACAAGAGATCAGTAACTTCACTGCTGCAGCCTAACACCAGGACTGCAAGTGTCATGACTCCAAGTTCAGTTCAGAATGATTTCCCTTTTTATATCTAGCATCAGGGGATGGGACATGTGGTTATTTAAAGGGAATGGTAGTGGTCACAAGCCAGTTACACATGAGATGAACTAACAAGAAACTACCAGCAAGGAAAGCATCCTTAACCCTTGCTACACTAAAATAAAGCAAATGCGTTTAATATCTAGAGTCTCACAAGGCTATGTGAGACTCAGATTCCAAACCTGTCTCGTCTCCCCAGGACAGGAGATCCTCATGATAACAGCAAAGATCTCTACACAGGTCTTTAATGGAATTTAGATCAGGATTTTCTGCTGGCCACTTCAGAACTCTCCAGTGCCTTGTTTACATCTATTTCCTCTTACTTCTTAAAGTGTGTTTTGGGTCATAGCCCTGCTGGAAGACCCATGAGCAAGGATGCAAACCAAGTTTTCTGCAGTTGCCAGTAGATTGTGACCCAAAATCCTTTGGTAATCTTCAGATTTCATGATCCTTGCCCACAGTAAATTCACCCAGAGGCAGAGCCAGGAAAACAACCCCAAAACATCTTTGAATCTCCACCATATTTGACTGTAGGTACTGTGTTCTTTTCTTTGAACACCTCATTCCATTTTCAGTAAAGCAAAGATTGAGTCAACTTTTCCCCTTTTTATCTAGTTTCAGGTGTGATTTTAATATTACCCAAACCTGTTACTTGCTACAGATGAGTTTGAATGAGCATCACAAGGTTTAAACAAAGTTGTTTACCCACAATTTTGGAATGGTGCCAACAATTTTATCAGGACAATTTTGTGGGTTTTGGGTGAAATTATGTCCAATTTGCCTTTTTTTTCTCTGTTTTTTTGTGTTGTTCCAATACACACAAAGAAAATAAACTTGTGTATAACAAAATGTGTAATTGCAATAACTTTCTGGGAGAAATACTTCATTTTTTGGAACAATTTCAAGGGTGCCAACTATTTTGGCCATGCATGTATATCTTATCCTGTAGCTCTCACTTCTTGTGACCTGTTACATATGTTTCGTGGTTATACGTTTACTATTAATGAATCCACTGTGAAATAATAAGGTATGACTTAAGAGTACAATTCATGCAGGTGCTTCAAAAATCATTCATTTGTTGAGATGCACAGCTTCATTGTATCTTTATGTACTACACACAAGTACAGTAGATGTGCTGGGACATTTAACTGTTTTGTCATTGCATCTGAGCATAACAAATCTACATCAATGACCTTGTACCATACAAAAGCTGTATAATAAAACTGAACCAATTCTTATATGTATAGCTGAAAACATTTAAAGAGCTATGGGCTCCAATTCATCAAAGCTTTCACCTGAGCATTCTGGCATAGAAGCTTTGAAAAGTCACAAAATTTAGGTGCACCGCCAAGTTTTTGTGAAATCTTGTGACAACATTTTTGCAATAGCTTTTTCCACCAAATTGGACAGACCTGGGGTGGGATGAGAACCTGACAAAGGATGGGACGCTACAACTTTTCTAATTTATGAGGATCTGTGGCATTTCCTTCTCCAGAAATCTCAATCCAGGACTTGACTGGACTGAATTTTCTTGTGTAGCTCATGCAGGGGCACTCAATAGACACACAAGATTCATGAAGAGATATGGACATCTTCATGAATCAGGATTGTCTGACTCCAGCATGTCCCATCATCAAGACCAGCATGAACATTTTTCATGCTGTGCCTATTTTTTGTGTAGTTTTTTGTGATTTGCACCTTTTTTGGTTTGCACTAATTTATTTTATTTGTGCCATTTTTTAAGTTTATTTTATGTAATTGCCAATGTTTTTTTTTTCCCACCTTCTAGGTGGAGTTTAATCCCTTAATGACCGATGACATACTGGTACGTCCTTGGTCATGTTGGGGTAATCACCGCTGGCTGCAGCGGTGAGCCGATGGTGATCCTGCACATGTCTGCTGATTTGAACAGAAGACATGTGCAGCTAGCAGGTGCTGGTGGATACGTTATCCATCCATGAGTGTTAACCCCTTAGATTGCACTGTTAAAATGTGACAGTGTGATTTAAATGGCCACAGCGGGGAATGCGCTGTTACTTGCCACCATCAGAGGCAAGGCCCATGACACAATTACGGGCAGCTGATGGTTGCCATGGTAGAGACGGGTTATGTGATGACTCCTGTCACTATCATGACATATTTCCTGCTACAGCCGACTGAGTGATGGCTCTAACAGGAATGCTGCATTTCTGCTGATCAAAGCTGTGCAGCTCTGATCAACAGAAATGAACAAGCGATCGGACTGCTGATCCTTCTAGTCCCCTAGTTGAAAGGGTAAAATAAAAAAAGCAAAAAAAAAAGTTTTAAAAAATTAAAAAAATAAAAAAAACCTAAAAGTTCAAATCACCCATAAAAAATATACACACTTTTATACATTTTTTCAAAAGTTGCATCTTTTCAATATTTTACAAAAGATACAACTTCTTTGCTCAAACAGTTGCAAAAATGATTAATGACAAAAATAGGCTTCTTTTTAATTTGTACCACATGAATTAACTGCTCAATAAATGGCAATAAATATCTCAAGACAAAAAAATTGACTTAAGAAAAAACTCAAATGATGACTTGGAGCTTTGTTAGTCAATACAGAGCTCTTCTAAGTAGTTTTCTCAGATTGTATCTACTAGGATACAAATGTAGTAATGGAGGAGGTTACATGGTGACCTGCAGCAGTGACTGCAGTACTAATGTGGATGGATATCAGGTATAACAGGAAGGTGAAGTTGGGTGGACCAGATCTTAGACCTCATCTAAAACATTTTTGGAAACTTAAGTAACTTAGTTGTTTTTCGAAGAAGCACTTAAGCATAATTGTTGTACTGGTAAGAGGCACTTATGCATATTGGTCAAATTTTAAATAAGTCTCAGGTATCACCCTATTCAATGCAGGGAGATTCTATTCTCCACCATCTAGCATTGTGACCAGCATCAATGGAGACTCTCTCTGCCCCAGACTCCCAGCATAGGGAGACTCTTAAGGGGGCTTTACACGTTACAATATCGTTAATGTTTTATCGTCGGGGTCACGTTGTTAGTGACGCACATCCAGCGTCATTAACGATATTGCAGCGTGTGACACTTACCAGCGACCTTAAGTGACCTCAAAAATGGTGAAAATCGTTCACCATGGAGAGGTCGTTCCAAAACCAAAAATCGGTAATGGTTGATTATCGATGTTGTTCGTCGCTCCTGTGGCAGCACACATTGCTGTGTATGACACCGCAGGAGCGAGGAACCTCTCCTTACCTGCCGCCGGCCGCAATGCGGAAGGAAGGAGGCGGACGGGATGTTCCAGCTGCTCATCTCCACCCCTCCGCTTTGATTAGCCGGCTGCTTAGTGACGTCGCGGTGACGTCGCTGTGATGCCGAACGTCCCTTCCCCTTGAGGGAGGGATTGTTCGGCAGTCAAAACGCCGATGCTGACCAGGTAAGTGCGTGTGACGCTGCCGTAGCAATAATGTTCACTGCGGCAGCGAACACACGATATCACACACACGACGGGGGCGGGTGCTTACACACTCGATATCACTAACAATTGCTAGCGATGTCGTAGCGTGTAAAGCCCGCTTTAAGCCTGCTTTACACGGTACGATCTATCGTGCAATTTCACGATCGATTGTACCCGCCCCTGTCGTTTGTGCGTCACGGGCAATTAGTTGCCCGTGGCGCACAAAGTCATTACCCACCGCTGTGCGACATCGCTGTGGGCGGCGAACATCCTCTTCCTGAAGGGGGAGGGACGTTCAGCGTCACAGCGACGTCACACAGCGGCCGGCCAATAGAAGCGGAGGGGCGGAGATGAGCAGGATGTAAACATCCCGCCCACCTCCTTCCTTCCGCATAGCCGGCAGGTGACGTGGGACGGAGGTAAGCTGCTGTTCATCGTTCCCGGGGTGTCACACGGAGCGGCGTGTGCTACCCCGGGAACGATGAGCAACCGGTGCCATTTTAATTAAACGAGATTATGAAACCGAGCGATGAGTACACGACTCACGATTTGTGAGCGATACTGCGTCGCTCGGAGGTGTCACACAGCCCGACGTCACCAGCGATGCCGGATGTGCGTCACAAAAACCATGACCCCGACGATCTATCGCACGATAGATCGTCTCGTGTAAAGCACCCTTTTCTCTAGACCTGCTTATCAAAAACACACAATTAAGGCCATTGGTTCTGCAGCATATGCTCCACTGTGACCCATAAGGGAGAGAAGATGGCAGCAGTTTTTATAATTGCAAGGAACATCTGATGGCTAGATTTTTTTTACATTTGTACAAAGTCACAAACTGTCAGTAGTTGGGAATAGTAAATGAATAGACAAAGGAAACAAGTATGCTCTGAGGGCGTTAGAGATTTTAAGCCATTTTTATTGCCCCATCACTGATTTTGACATTAATAAAACTATTATTTTTTATTTTCTACCAAGGTGACATTACACCTTAATTAATTAACACAAATATAAAGGACTAGCTGGATTTTGAGATCAATAAGTTAATGGCATACATTGTATAGATTCATGTTGTCCACTTAAATGACAAGCTAAACATCATAAATACAAAATTATCTGTGTAATCATGAGGCTGAACTATCAATCACCTTTCTGTGAAGTCTACAATGATTCTTTATAATGTGATGCTAAGGTTAAGGAGTGGTTTGGGAGGCATGTGTCATAGATTGTCATTTTTACATTTTAAATATAGTCTTCATTTTGCATACCACTTGCCTTGCTATGACCATAAAACGCTAATTTCAGAAATATTTCCCAATTCTTTCTTATAATGATGAATGCTCAGTGGTGTACAATTATTCTAGGAGGCAAAGCATTTGGATACGTGAAAGAAATTTATAACCATGTGTGAACAATTTCGATGATAATACCGAGGCAAAGGCTTCATTATTACTATAGACAATTTCTATAGCATGTCTTTTTAGACAATAAAGGCTGTGTAGATATTGTCCATCAGTTTGCAAATGTAATTTCTGCAAAATATCAGTATTTTCAACTGTATATAGGGATGAACAAAGCTGAACGGTAAAGTTTGGGGTTCTTACTGGACACCTGGTGTACTAGGCTCGGACTTGAACATGGACTTTTAAAAATAAGCTTGTGTTCAAATTTGGTGTTCAGGTACGGTTTGTATATATACAGTAGATGAGAAAACCTGAACTGTTACGGTTGGGGGTCGTACCGAACACTGGGTGACAAGGGCTCAAACCCGATCATGGTCTTCTGTAGGCCTCCATCTCTCATAGTAACTTATCTCAGCCACTTGATCATGTCATGGAATGCCAAAGGGAACCGGTATGCGCAATCACCAGCGCACAACCTTTTTAAATGCCATTGTCAGAGATTGACAGCCGAGCTTAAATGGTTAACAGCTGGAGCTTAGAGACAGATGCCTGCAATTTAACTTAGCCGATATCTTCCACATGTGGAGAGTGTTCAGATCCTGAGCTCTCTCCACACACAGTCACCCCTGCAATCATGTGTACAATATTGCAATGTGAGGATAAAGGGTATGCCTTTACATGGAAAATTATCTATTAAATCAAGTTTTTTTATGGAAAATGTTATTGTTTAACATTTTTGGTAAAGTTATTTTTTTATCACAATCTTTCTTAAAAATATAAAAGAGAAATCTTGACATTTTCACAATGACCACTGGGGCTGTACCTGCTGATTCATGAAATTCACAAGTTCCTTAGCAGCAACGAAGAGACTCGGGCCCTATCTTCTGTATTGAAACATCTAATTACCATGTATAAAAGTCTTTGTAAAGGGAGGTGAGTAGGGTCAGCTGTGACGAAAACAATTGTTATTGGCTGATCTTGGGTTATCCACAAATCCATAAATTATATTAAAAATAACATTATGACTCATACCTGAAAACCTGGCTATAATTTTATTACATACAAAATAATATGCAATGTTTTTGCCACTATTATATATTAATTGTATGTAATAAAATTGCATCCAGGGTTTCAGGTGTCAGTCTAATTTTTACTTTTAATATAATGTATGCTTTTTACACTGTTGGATGTCAGAGGGAGATGCAGCACTGAATTACTGATTTTATCCCTATTGATAATTTATAGTGCGCCCCTTTCTATTTTAATGGCTCCTTCTATCTTCATTCACCGCCAATGGTTGCCACTTCAGTAGGATTGGTTTTATAGTGGGATTGTTTTGGAAATATGTGCAGTATTTCTAACATTTATCAAATGCCCTGATTAAAATTGGAATACTGAACATGAAATATATTATAACAAATAAAGAGACAGTTGAACTCTGAAATGCTAAGATATGTCAACATGGGTCCCTGTCTACTATAATGCCTCTCTTTGAGTTAAAAAAAAACTTTATTAGCAGGTTCCTATCCACTCACAAATTGGAGTTTTTTGAACCCAAAGGTTTTAAAGTAGACATGTACCCAATATAAGAGATACGCCTTGACGTTGGCTGTTGGGCTCACATAAAACTTTCCTTTTTTATATGCTGATTATCTCAATTTTTATATGTATTTTTTTTTTGCAGTAATGCATGTTCATATTCCTACATTTATTGTTAAATATCTTAGCAGTTCAGAATGCAACTGACTCTTTTATTTGTTAAAATTGCTGGATAAGAGGAAACAAAAAGTGCAAAATAGGGTCTTAGCTGTGAGGTACTGTGAACAAATAATTTAGGTTTTGTTCACAACCACTAAGAAAAACCTTGGAAAATCAGCTGCTGCAGCCTCAGTATCAAAGATACTTCGTGATAGCCGGTAGGAGTGGGAAGCATTAATTGACGTACTGCTGTACAAGAAAGATAAGTGCTTTATATTCAAGATGTGACTTTATTCTACGTGTTTTGGAGTTACCCTCTTTCATCAGGATCATCACAAATGTAATAAAGTTATATATTGAAGATAAAGCACTCATCTTTATAGCACGGCAATGCGGTAATTAACCCTTTTCACTCCTACCAGCTATTTGTTAAAATTGTAATACCATTTGGGTTTCCAATTGCTTCAATGGTTGTCCTGGCACATGGATTTGATGACTTAGCTACTGGGTAGGTGATCAATAGTAGATCGGTGGACGTTTAACACTTGCTACCCCACAGATTAGTTGTTTAACGCTTCTTTGGCAGCCACATGTAAACACTGACTGCCTATTCAATCAAAGTGTAGTGGCCATTGTCAGCTACTTTTAGTTCCTGCACACAGCTCCTGTTCTTTTGCATGGTATCTGTGCTACAGAAGTCAGCAAAAGCCGGTCGTAGCCACTACACCTGAAAGGAGCTGCCGCCGGAGCAGAAAACACCTAAAAAGGGAAGGAGAGAAAAAGACATTGAGTTTTGGATCCCCACTATTCTGTTATTGACGACCTATCCTATAAACAGACTAACTATTGAGCAGTAGTTGCAGTCCATAAGAATCCAGATGGAAGAGGCAGACCATGATTAGATGCCATGATGTAAAAGAGTCCTAAAGTTATGTATTTTGAAATAGCAGGATTGGAGGAACCGCACCTAACACTGTATACAGTATTATCCTGTTCTCTATATATGTACAGTAATAAATGACTAGAATACATTTGTTATTCATTGTTTGCTAAAGAAAATTGTAGTAATTTAATTTTGTGTAATGCCTATCTAATTCCTTTTATGTCTCATTTTACCTTCATTGAGAAAAGTAAAATTGATATTATTTATATAGAACAAGCAAACACCACAAAGGCCATTTACATTAAACTTTCCAGGCAATTTGGAATATTGTGTGATTACTTTGCTATTTACTGTCTTACAGTCTTGTCTCTGGTTCCCCTCCTTCTGCTGTCGATAACGAATTCAATTTTCTTTTAAACGCTACAGAAATTGGAAAAGATTTTGCTCTCCTTAAGCACAGCTGGAGACTGAGGACCCAGGGGACAACACTGAACAAGGAAATCAATTAAGATGCTAAAACTAGGAGAGAAAAGTCGAGAAAATATAGAACTAGGAGAACTTCAAAAATGTCAAACACACCTTTGTCTCAGTTCTCTGCTGGACATTAATATTTTTTACCGACCGGTAAAGGGTGTAGGTCTAGTACAATGTAGCTTACATCTATAGGCAGCAAAGAAATGCTCAGAATGGAAGTGTTGAGATGGTAATCAGAAAGTCAACAGTTGAGCTCCAATAATAACTAATCAGTAATATTGATGATTAAATGTAATCTTAAGAAATGAGTATCACTTTGGAAATAAAAAAAAAAATTTCACATTGAAGGCATGTCAAGCTTAAGTGGTAACATTTCTCATTTTGGAGAGTGCCAAGCTGGCGTTAAGAGTAGAGTTGAGCGCGGTTCGTGGTTCGTGGTTCTCCAGTTCGCGGCTCGAGTGATTTTGGGGCATGTTCTAGATCGAACTAGAACTCGAGCTTTTTGCAAAAGCTCGATAGTTCTAGAAACGTTCGAGAACGGTTCTAGCAGCCAAAAAACAGCTAAATCCTAGCTTGGTTTCTGCTGTAATAGTGTAAGTCACTCTGTGAATCAAACTATTATCACATTTCAGTGTATAGTGTGCGTGAACAGCGCCTTCAGATCACTGCTGTTTCTATAATGGCGATCGCCATTTTTTTTTTTTTTTTCTTGTCTTCCTTCCCTAAGCGCGCGCGTCTTGTGGGGCGGGCCAGCATGTCAGCCAATCACAGACACACACACACCTAAGTGGACTTTGAGCCAGAGAAGCAACGGCATGTGTGATAGGATCTGCATGTCACATGTCCCTGCATTATAAAACCGGACATTTTCTTCACGAACGCCATTATCTGCCTTCTGCGTCTTTGGTGTCAGACATCAGTGTCGCAGCTCCGTCCTCCTGAGTCCTATAGCCGATACAGCTGTATGCGCTGCATACACAGCGTTAGACAGCTTAGGGAGAGCACATTCTAGCAGTCCTTTTAAGGGCTCAAAGCGGCAGGGTCAGAGAGCCATAAGTGACAGGTCCTGCAAACAGCAACAGCGTCTGTGTAGCCCAGGTCAGGGATTTCCTCCCTGCATTTCACCATTAGGAGGGAATAGAAAGGCAGGCTTCCATTCCTCTACCCAGAGCACCACAATCCTGCCACTGTACCCTCTTGTCCTCTGCACACTCCAACTCATTCTAAGTAAGCCATTATACTAGCAAACACTCAGTGTACCTAGTGGCATCCTAAACGTGGCTATTGGACTTTGCTATAGTCCCACTAGTGCAAAGACATTAGCAGAGCACATCTGCCTGCATTGCACACTCCAACTTTTTTAAACTAAGCAATTTTACTAGCAAACACTCAGTGTACCTAGTGGCATCCTATACGTGGCTATTGGACTTTGCTATAGTCCCACTAGTGCAAATACATTTGCAGAGCACGTCTGCCTGCATTGCACACTACAACTTTTTTAAACTAAGCAATTTTACTAGCAAACACTCAGTGTACCTAGTGGCATCCTATACGTGGCTATTGGACTTTGCTATAGTCCCACTAGTGCAAAGACATTTGCAGAGCACGTCTGCCTGCATTGCACACTACAACTTTTTTAAACTAAGCAATTTTACTAGCAAACACTCAGTGTACCTAGTGGCATCCTATACGTGGCTATTGGACTTTGCTATAGTCCCACTAGTGCCAAGACATTTGCAGAGCGCATCTGCCTGCGTTGCACACTCCAACTAATTATAACGAAGCCATTATACTAGCAAACACTCAGTGTACCTAGTGGCATCCTATACGTGGCTATTGGACTTTGCTATAGTCCCACTAGTGCAAAGACATTAGCAGAGCACATCTGCCTGCATTGCACACTCCAAGTTTTTTAAACTAAGCAATTTTACTAGCAAACACTCAGTGTACCTAGTGGCATCCTATACGTGGCTATTGGACTTTGCTATAGTCCCACTAGTGCAAAGACATTTGCAGAGCACGTCTGCCTGCATTGCACACTACAACTTTTTTAAACTAAGCAATTTTACTAGCAAACACTCAGTGTACCTAGTGGCATCCTATACGTGGCTATTGGACTTTGCTATAGTCCCACTAGTGCAAAGACATTTGCAGAGCACGTCTGCCTGCATTGCACACTACAACTTTTTTAAACTAATCAATTTTACTAGCAAACACTCAGTGTACCTAGTGGCATCCTAAACGTGGCTATTGGACTTTGCTATAGTCCCACTAGTGCAAAGACATTAGCAGAGCACATCTGCCTGCATTGCACACTCCAAGTTTTTTAAACTAAGCAATTTTACTAGCAAACACTCAGTGTACCTAGTGGCATCCTATACGTGGCTATTGGACTTTGCTATAGTCCCACTAGTGCAAAGACATTTGCAGAGCACGTCTGCCTGCATTGCACACTACAACTTTTTTAAACTAAGCAATTTTACTAGCAAACACTCAGTGTACCTAGTGGCATCCTATACGTGGCTATTGGACTTTGCTATAGTCCCACTAGTGCAAAGACATTTGCAGAGCACGTCTGCCTGCATTGCACACTACAACTTTTTTAAACTAAGCAATTTTACTAGCAAACACTCAGTGTACCTAGTGGCATCCTATACGTGGCTATTGGACTTTGCTATAGTCCCACTAGTGCAAAGACATTTGCAGAGCACGTCTGCCTGCATTGCACACTACAACTTTTTTAAACTAAGCAATTTTACTAGCAAACACTCAGTGTACCTAGTGGCATCCTATACGTGGCTATTGGACTTTGCTATAGTCCCACTAGTGCCAAGACATTTGCAGAGCGCATCTGCCTGCGTTGCACACTCCAACTAATTATAACGAAGCCATTATACTAGCAAACACTCAGTGTACCTAGTGGCATCCTATACGTGGCTATTGGACTTTGCTATAGTCCCACTAGTGCAAAGACATTAGCAGAGCACATCTGCCTGCATTGCACACTCCAAGTTTTTTAAACTAAGCAATTTTACTAGCAAACACTCAGTGTACCTAGTGGCATCCTATACGTGGCTATTGGACTTTGCTATAGTCCCACTAGTGCAAAGACATTTGCAGAGCACGTCTGCCTGCATTGCACACTACAACTTTTTTAAACTAAGCAATTTTACTAGCAAACACTCAGTGTACCTAGTGGCATCCTATACGTGGCTATTGGACTTTGCTATAGTCCCACTAGTGCAAAGACATTTGCAGAGCACGTCTGCCTGCATTGCACACTACAACTTTTTTAAACTAAGCAATTTTACTAGCAAACACTCAGTGTACCTAGTGGCATCCTATACGTGGCTATTGGACTTTGCTATAGTCCCACTAGTGCAAAGACATTTGCAGAGCACGTCTGCCTGCATTGCACACTACAACTTTTTTAAACTAAGCAATTTTACTAGCAAACACTCAGTGTACCTAGTGGCATCCTATACGTGGCTATTGGACTTTGCTATAGTCCCACTAGTGCCAAGACATTTGCAGAGCGCATCTGCCTGCGTTGCACACTCCAACTAATTATAACGAAGCCATTATACTAGCAAACACTCAGTGTACCTAGTGGCATCCTATACGTGGCTATTGGACTTTGCTATAGTCCCACTAGTGCAAAGACATTAGCAGAGCACATCTGCCTGCATTGCACACTCCAAGTTTTTTAAACTAAGCAATTTTACTAGCAAACACTCAGTGTACCTAGTGGCATCCTATACGTGGCTATTGGACTTTGCTATAGTCCCACTAGTGCAAAGACATTTGCAGAGCACGTCTGCCTGCATTGCACACTACAACTTTTTTAAACTAAGCAATTTTACTAGCAAACACTCAGTGTACCTAGTGGCATCCTATACGTGGCTATTGGACTTTGCTATAGTCCCACTAGTGCAAAGACATTTGCAGAGCACGTCTGCCTGCATTGCACACTACAACTTTTTTAAACTAAGCAATTTTACTAGCAAACACTCAGTGTACCTAGTGGCATCCTATACGTGGCTATTGGACTTTGCTATAGTCCCACTAGTGCAAAGACATTTGCAGAGCACGTCTGCCTGCATTGCACACTACAACTTTTTTAAACTAAGCAATTTTACTAGCAAACACTCAGTGTACCTAGTGGCATCCTATACGTGGCTATTGGACTTTGCTATAGTCCCACTAGTGCCAAGACATTTGCAGAGCGCATCTGCCTGCGTTGCACACTCCAACTAATTATAACGAAGCCATTATACTAGCAAACACTCAGTGTACCTAGTGGCATCCTATACGTGGCTATTGGACTTTTGTCAATTCACAGTATTGGAACGTTATTTGCATGACATCTGCCTGCATTGCACACTCAAACTTTTTTAAACTCAGCCATTATACTAGCAAACACTCAGTGTACCTAGTTGTATCCTAAACGTGGCTATTGTACTTTTGTCAATTCACAGTATTGGAACGTTATTTGCAGGACGTCTGCCTGCATTGCACACTCAAACTTTTTTAAACTCAGCCATTATACTAGCAAACACTCACTGTACCTAGTTGTATCCTAAACGTGGCTATTGTACTTTTGTCAATTCACAGTATTGGAACGTTATTTGCAGCACGTCTGCCTGCATTGCACACTCAAACTTTTTTAAACTCAGCCATTATACTAGCAAACACTCACTGTACCTAGTTGTATCCTAAACGTGGCTATTGTACTTTTGTCAATTCACAGTATTGGAACGTTATTTGCAGCACGTCTGCCTGCATTGCACACTCAAACTTTTTTAAACTCAGCCATTATACTAGCAAACACTCACTGTACCTAGTTGTATCCTAAACGTGGCTATTGTACTTTTGTCAATTCACAGTATTGGAACGTTATTTGCAGGACGTCTGCCTGCATTGCACACTCAAACTTTTTTAAACTCAGCCATTATACTAGCAAACACTCACTGTACCTAGTTGTATCCTAAACGTGGCTATTGTACTTTTGTCAATTCACAGTATTGGAACGTTATTTGCAGGACGTCTGCCTGCATTGCACACTCAAACTTTTTTAAACTCAGCCATTATACTAGCAAACACTCACTGTACCTAGTTGTATCCTAAACGTGGCTATTGTACTTTTGTCAATTCACAGTATTGGAAAGTTATTTGCAGCACGTCTGCCTGCATTGCACACTCAAACTTTTTTAAACTCAGCCATTATACTAGCAAACACTCACTGTACCTAGTTGTATCCTAAACGTGGCTATTGTACTTTTGTCAATTCACAGTATTGGAACGTTATTTGCAGGACGTCTGCCTGCATTGCACACTCAAACTTTTTTAAACTCAGCCATTATACTAGCAAACACTCACTGTACCTAGTTGTATCCTAAACGTGGCTATTGTACTTTTGTCAATTCACAGTATTGGAACGTTATTAGCAGCACGTCTGCCTGCATTGCACACTCAAACTTTTTTAAACTCAGCCATTATACTAGCAAACACTCACTGTACCTAGTTGTATCCTAAACGTGGCTATTGTACTTTTGTCAATTCACAGTATTGGAACGTTATTTGCAGGACATCTGCCTGCCTTGCACACTCAAACTTTTTTAAACTCAGCCATTATACTAGCAAACACTCACTGTACCTAGTTGTATCCTAAACGTGGCTATTGTACTTTTGTCAATTCACAGTATTGGAACGTTATTTGCAGCACGTCTGCCTACATTGCACACTCAAACTTTTTTAAACTCAGCCATTATACTAGCAAACACTCACTGTACCTAGTTGTATCCTAAACGTGGCTATTGTACTTTTGTCAATTCACAGTATTGGAACGTTATTTGCAGGACATCTGCCTGCCTTGCACACTCAAACTTTTTTAAACTCAGCCTTTATACTAGCAAACACTCACTGTACCTAGTTGTATCCTAAACGTGGCTATTGTACTTTTGTCAATTCACAGTATTGGAACGTTATTTGCAGGACATCTGCCTGCATTGCACACTCAAACTTTTTTAAACTCAGCCATTATACTAGCAAACACTCACTGTACCTAGTTGTATCCTAAACGTGGCTATTGTACTTTTGTCAATTCACAGTATTGGAACGTTATTAGCAGCACGTCTGCCTGCATTGCACACTCAAACTTTTTTAAACTCAGCCATTATACTAGCAAACACTCACTGTACCTAGTTGTATCCTAAACGTGGCTATTGTACTTTTGTCAATTCACAGTATTGGAACGTTATTTGCAGGACATCTGCCTGCCTTGCACACTCAAACTTTTTTAAACTCAGCCATTATACTAGCAAACACTCACTGTACCTAGTTGTATCCTAAACGTGGCTATTGTACTTTTGTCAATTCACAGTATTGGAACGTTATTTGCAGGACATCTGCCTGCCTTGCACACTCAAACTTTTTTAAACTCAGCCATTATACTAGCAAACACTCACTGTACCTAGTTGTATCCTAAACGTGGCTATTGTACTTTTGTCAATTCACAGTATTGGAACGTTATTAGCAGCACGTCTGCCTGCATTGCACACTCAAACTTTTTTAAACTCAGCCATTATACTAGCAAACACTCACTGTACCTAGTTGTATCCTAAACGTGGCTATTGTACTTTTGTCAATTCACAGTATTGGAACGTTATTTGCAGGACATCTGCCTGCATTGCACACTCAAACTTTTTTAAACTCAGCCATTATACTAGCAAACACTCACTGTACCTAGTTGTATCCTAAACGTGGCTATTGTACTTTTGTCAATTCACAGTATTGGAACGTTATTTGCAGCACGTCTGCCTGCATTGCACACTCAAACTTTTTTAAACTCAGCCATTATACTAGCAAACACTCACTGTACCTAGTTGTATCCTAAACGTGGCTATTGTACTTTTGTCAATTCACAGTATTGGAACGTTATTTGCAGGACATCTGCCTGCCTTGCACACTCAAACTTTTTTAAACTCAGCCATTATACTAGCAAACACTCACTGTACCTAGTTGTATCCTAAACGTGGCTATTGTACTTTTGTCAATTCACAGTATTGGAACGTTATTTGCAGGACATCTGCCTGCCTTGCACACTCAAACTTTTTTAAACTCAGCCATTATACTAGCAAACACTCACTGTACCTAGTTGTATCCTAAACGTGGCTATTGTACTTTTGTCAATTCACACTACTGCAAATCTATGTGCAGCACCTCTGCATGACAACCTCGTGCTCTGTTTTTAATAAGCTATAATGATAGCACAAAATACTGCCATTTTGTGGCATCATAGAACTGGCTGTTGTATTCCATTAGTGCCCCACTGGTGACAAGCTATTTCTAGCACCTCTACATCACACCCTCATGCACATTTTGCTACGCTAATGTTATAGCAAACTCATGGAATTCATTGCTGCATTTCATAATTCGGAGGGATAGAAAGTCAGGCTTCCTTTAGCTTTTCCTTCTGTTCATAGACAGCATCTCCAAGACAAATTTCCCCTCCACGTCTAAGTGTGGAGAGGCAGCTAGTGCGCATGCGTGTGCCGATGTACCCCAGCTGCAGCATAATTACAGTGTTTCGCCTAGTGAGTATGCTCAGCCTGACTGTGCCATTCCTGACGCTAAGTTTTCATTTCGGGATACAGCGCATGCTCCCACACTAAGTGTGAAAAGCCTCTTTGCACAGGTGCTTGCATTCCGTGCCGGGTATAAGTCCTGTTTTGGGCATAGACACCATGCTAAAGCTGATAGTCTTTTTTCAGAGACTGTATTTCATGCTACTGAGCATGCTCAGGCACTTCCTGCATCAGAGACTAGGTCCGGTAATGAACTCTTTGGCCCTGGCCCTGATGTGGGGGTCCCATATAGACCACAGGGCATCAGGTGTCCTCCCAAATGGCTTGCAGAGGCCCACACCTATGACTTGTCACCGCATTATTGATGCTCAGACGATGACTGGTGAGGTGTTTGGGTCATGGCAGCCATGAGGTCATCATTGAAGTTGCGTTTCCAAATAGGACGCTAGTTATGCCACTCATGACGTGTCACTCTACTTTTGTCTCCAGGAGGTGCATTGTGGTTCACCCTGGTTTGGGGCGGACCCAGGTTATAAAAGGGGCTGGAGCCAACAAGGAGGTGCGCAGTCTTCTATTATGCTCCGAAAGAGCACACCTCCACGTGTTGAACCCATTGCGGCTTTAGGCCAGAGGTAGGCAGGGATCGGGTGGTGGATGCAGGCCACCACCACAGTTGGTAACGCAGAACGGTTAAGACCAGCTCCTGTCCTAACAGTCCTGCTTGTGCAGCCCAGTGGCATTAACAGGCCTGCTGCTGCTGATGCGCCTGCTGTCCACAGGTGTGGCCCCTACGCACACGGTCAGCGTACTCAATGGCCCCTGTGTTGTTAACAGGGAGTTCCTGGGCTGGGTGGGCATGTGGACCCTGTGACGCTAACAGGGCTCACAGTCTCCAGATCCGAATGGCGTCTAACTCGGTTCAGGCTACTATTAGTTTCATAGCCACACAGCTCTGTATCCTCCACCAAACCTTCAAGTTGCCAACCTCTCCTTTTCCAACTGGGAGCACGGTGGACACTGACTGCTGATGGGGATATATACCTTTCTCTTTCTTTTCTTATTAATTTTCGTTATATAGCGGTCACAGATTATATACCACTTTATCCAAATCTGCCAGTCCCACTGTAACAGATGTTGTTTCTTCAGCAAATGTTACAGTTGCTTAACCACCAAATCCACGGACCAAAACTTTTTTCCCCTTTCCAACACACCTGTTCCCCTTTCCAACAGCATCTGTCCTTTTTCAACTCATTTTGGGATATGACCAAAAGTGCAACTGTGCAGGGACACCGTACTCAACGTCATTTCAGCACAGCAGCCATCCCTCGGTCCCTCCGATGTGGACAAGTAAAAGACCATTTCCTCCTATCCATGACAAAGCGTTGAGATTCACTCTGTGCAGCACTGGTGTTTAGTGGACAAGTAGATCTAAGATTGCGTACCACATTCTGCAGATACTCCTGTATACGTGCGTCTATTTCTATGGCAGGAATTAGTTCGCCAAATTTTGTCTTGTACCGGGGATCTAACAGTGTGGCAACCCAGTATTCAGGATTAGGTCAAATTCATACAATCCGAGGGTCATGTAGGTAGTGCAGCAAGAAGGCGCTCATGTGTCTTGTGCATCCAGGAGGACCAAGTCCTTGGTGTGTTGGTGGCAGAGAGGTGAGAATCGTGCATCCTTCCTCTGCCCTCTCCCCCCAACCTCGCACAACCGAAATGTGAGCAAGCTCTCACTCATCTGCTGAGTCTTCCATGCCCATCGCCAGTTCGTCCTCCATTTCTTCATGGGCTCCTGCACTTTCATCAACACTTTTTGCTGATACTATGCGCCCTTGTTAATCCCTCTCCCTCACCATGACTGCCGCATAGGTGCCGCTGACCATCTGGACCTCGTAGATCTTGTTATCCCTTCCGCATATGACTCCTCCTGTACTTCCTCCCCTTCCTCTTGTCCCAACACCTGACTCCGAATAATAATTACAGTGTGCTCCATCATGTAGATGACCAGAATTGTCACGCTGAGAATGACATTGCCAGTGCTAAACATCTTCGTCGACATTTCAAAACTGTGTAGCAGGGTGCATAGGTCCTTGATCTGACACCACTCCAGCAGCGTGATCTGCACCACCTCTGGATCAAGTTATCCCAGGCTATATGTCTTACCGTATTTCAGCAGGGCTCTGCGGTGCTGCCACACACGCTGCAACATGTGCAGATTCCAATTCCTGCGTGTCGAAACATCGCATTTACGGCGTTTAACTGCCAGACCCTAAGACTTCCGGAGTGATGAAAGTTGTTGAGCTGCTGTGTGCGCACGATGGAAGTGAGCACATAGCGAGCGTGCCCACTGCACAAGGCCATGTAGGCCGTGATGGTGTTTTAAAAATTGCTGGCGAATTCGGTTCAACACGTGAGCCCTAAAAGGCACGTGTGTCACATTGCCCTGAGGATGGCCCGCAGCCAGGTTTGCATCATTGCCGCACACGGCTGTTAAGTCACCAACGGAGTCCGCTCCGTCAATTTGTACTCCGGTCGCCAGGTGACAACGTGTTCCTTTCATGAATAGTGCTGATGATGGGAGAGTAGTCGATGCCAGCGGTGCAGGTGGACGCAGGTTATGCTCACCCACTGGGCTGCATTACCTTGACAGATGCAGAATCTCTGGCTGAATGTAGCTGGTGGGTATCTCACAGATGAAATACCATCATTCAGCTACAACCAATGGGAAGACACCACACCCTTTTTTATGCCCATCCTGTCTGCAGACCACTGCCAGACATAGCTATGAACCTCTGGTTAATTTTACCCCCAGTTCAGTTTTATGATTTTGTGTGCTTGTTACCTGACTACTTTTCCTGCTTGCTGTTTATGTACCTTGTTGGCCGATACGCATTTCACCTCTGCTTGTTTTCTGATTCTTTCCTGGCCGTCCCATTCTGTTCCTGTTCCTCAATTAATGTTTTGACCCTGCCTGACTACTATTCTCTGTAATAGCGGTGTGACTCACATTTCCCATACATTTCAAAGTAAAACTTTGACCGCCTGATAGCATTGAGCTCTGCTGCCAGCATAGTAAGGAGGTGTGTGGTAGTCCTTGTGCGCAGTTGCAAGGAAGGGTGGCCTGACCACACAGGGTTTGCGCCAAGGTAGAGGACCCACACGAGGTTGAAGAGGCAGAAGCAGTGTATTAACTTCTACATACAGAACAAGGATTGAAACAACTCGTGGGGACGGCAAGACTTGTACAGCAGACCCTTCTCCATCTCTCACCATAGTTTGCCAGTGCCCAGTCAGTGACATGTAATGACCCTGTCTATGCTTACTGGTCCAAGTATCTGTGTTGAAATGCACCCTGTCGCACACAGATTTTCTCAAGGAAGTCGTGATGTTGTGTGCGACATGCTGGTGTAGCGCGGGCATGCTTTTCTTGGAGAAGCAGTGGTGATTGGGCATCTGGTACTGGGGCACAGCGACAGACATAAGGTCTGTAAAATCCTGTGTGTCCACTACGCGTAAAGGCAGCATTTCGGTAGCCAACAGCTTACAGAGGGATAGAGTCAACCACTTAGCTTTGTCATGGGTCGCAGTAAGTGGCCTTTTATTTGACCACATCTGAGGGACAGAGATCTGGCTGCTGTCTGTAGACGGTGTTGAGTAGGGTGTCCCTGGAAAAATGCAGGTTTGTGAGAAAAGTGCAGGCGGAGACATGATGTTGCCTTCATCTTGCCTTCAGATCTGTTCATCTTGTATCATTTTTAAAAAACACAGCAAGCAAGGGTTACTCCAAGCGGAGTCTACCTTTTTTCCCCAAATTGGGCACACAGACACCCCATCAGTGGCAGGACTTGTGCCCTAGTTGCAAACAGGATGTTTTGATTTGCATCAAGCACATTCCAAATCCACAAGCATTTACTCTCCCCAGGATGACACAGGGGTAGTAAATTCCTTCTGGATCCATGACTTGTTCATTTTGATGAACGTCAGTCTGTCCACATTGTCACTGGACAGACGCGTGCGCTTATCTGTCAGCACACACCCAGCAGCACTGAAGACACGTTCAGAGACAACGCTGGCAGCTGGACACGACAAAATCTTCAAGGCGTAACTGGAGAGCTCTTGACATTTTTCTAGATTTGAAGCACAAAAGGAGCAAGGCTCCATTTGCAAAGTCATTGCATCGATGTTCATTTGGAGATACTCCTGTATCATCCTCTCCATCCGTTGACTATGTGACACACTTGATGTCTCTGGTGGCCTTGCAAAGGAGGGTCTAAAAAAATTATGAAAAGATTCCATAAAATTGCTGTTACCAGCACCAGATACGGTCCTACTGGTACGGGTAGACTGTTGAAGATGACGAGGCCGTCCCATGTTTGTCAAGTTACAACTGGGAGAATCACTCCCTTCACCTGCACGGTTGTTTGGTGGAAAAGCCGAGCTAAGATCGAGTAACAGCTTCTGCTGATACTCCTGCATACGTGCGTCCCTTTCTATGGGTGGAATTATGTCACAAAATTTGGACTTGTCCCGGGGATCTAATAGTGTGGCAAGCCAGTAGTCATCATCACTTCTAATTTTGACAATACGAGGGTCATGTTGGAGGTAGTGCAACAAGAAGGCACTCATGTGTCTTGCGCAGCCATGCGGACCAAGTCCACGCTGTGTTTGTGGCATAGAGGTGCTAACCGTTCTTTCTTCCTCTGTCATCTCCCCCCAACCTCTTTCAACTTAAATTTGACCAAGGTCCCCCTCATCAGCTGAGTCTTCCATGTCCATGGACAGTTCGTCCTCCATATCTTCATGTCCTCCTGCACCTTCCTCAACATCTCGCCTGCTACCATGCGCCCTTGTTGATCCCTGTCCCCCATGGTCCCATGCCTGCCGCGTTGGTGATGATGAACGTCTGGACCTTGGTGATGTTGTTGTGTCTTGCGCATATGAATCCTCCTGTAGTTCCTCCCCTTCCTGTTGTCCCACCCCCTGACTCCGAATAGTGTTTAGCGTGTGCTCCAGCATGTAAATGACTGTAATCGTCATGCTGATAATGGCATTGTCAGCGCTAAACATATTCGTCGCCATGTCGAAACTGTGCAGAAGGGTGCATAGGTCCGTGATCTGAGATCACTCCATCAGGGTGATCTGCCCCACCTCTGCATCTCGTTGGCCCAGGCTATACGTCATGACGTATTGCACCAGGGCTCTGCGGTGCTGCCACAGTCGCTGTAACATGTGGAGAGTTGAATTCCAGCGTGTCGCCACATCGCATTTCAGGCGATGAACCGGCAGGCCGAAAGACTTCTGGAGCGATGCAAGTCGCTCAGCTGCAGCGCTTGAACGGCGGAAGTGAGCACTGCAGACAGTTTCCGTGCCCTGGTCAGAAGGCCATCTAGGCCGGGATAGTGTGTTAAAAATTGCTGGACAACAAGGTTCAACACGTGAGCCATACAAGGCACGTGTGTCACCTTGCCCAGGCGAAGGGCCGCACCCAGGTTTGCAGCATTGTCGCACACGGCCTTACCAGGCTGCAGGTTGAGTGGAGACAACCATTTATTAAACTCGGACCGCAGAGCTGACCACAACTCCTCAGCTGTGTGACTCTTATTCCCAAGACATGTCAAGCTAAAGACCGCCTGATGCCGTTGCGCTCTGCTGCCAGCATAGTAATGAGGGGTGCGTGATTCCTTCTGCGCAGTGAGAACGCTGGTGGCCTGACCAGGCAGGCTTGGGGCGGAGGTGGAGGACCCAGATGAGGTGGAGGATGCAGAAGCAGTGGCGGAACTTGGACAGACAGAGGATTGACACACAAGTCGTGGGGACGGCAAGACTTGTGCAGCAGACCCTTCACCATCTATCACCATAGTTACCCAGTGCCCAGTCAGCGACATGTAACGTCCCTGTCCATGCTTACTGGTCCAAGTATCGGTGCTGAAATTCACCCGTTCACACACAGAGTTTCTCAAGGAAGCGGTGATATTGTGTGCGACATGCTGGTGTAGCGCGGGCACACCTTTCTTAGAGAAGTAGTGGCGACTAGGCATCTGGTACTGGGGCACAGCGACAGATATAAGGTCTCTAAAATCCTGTGTGTCCACTAGGCGGAAAGGCAGCATTTCTGTAGCCAACAGCTTACAGAGGGATAGAGTCAACCTCTTCGCTTTGTCATGGGTCGAAGGAAGTGGCCTTTTATTTGACCACATCTGAGGGACAGAGATCTGGCTGCTGTGTGTAGACGGTGTTGAGTAGGGTGTCCCTGGAAAAATGCAGCTTTGGGAGGAAAGTGCAGGCGGAGACATGATGTTGCCTTCATCCAAAGTTGGTGCTATCGATGTCTGAGAGAGCTGTACACACTCACTTGTTTCCCCTTCCAAACCAACTGACGACCTACCAAGCAAACTGCCTGTTGCGGTTACAGTGGTGGAAGTTGTGGGTGGAAAAACAGGTGTGACAGCTGTCCCCACAGTCCTAGAAGATGACGAGCGCGCGGATGCCCTGGAAGGGGCAGGCGGTGGATGGTTGGCTCCACTAGGCCGCATTGCAGCACGGTGAGCTTCCCACCAGGCCATATGATATTTATTCATGTGACGATTCATGGAAGAAGTTGTCAAACTGCTGAGGTTTTGACCTCTACTAAGATAACCATGGCAAATGTTACAGATCACATAATTTGGCCGATCTTTTTTTATGTCAAAAAAGGACCAGGCTAGGCAAGGCTTAGAGGCCATGCGACCTGTTGATCCACCCCGAATAATGCTCAGAGGCAGAGTGGTGGCTGAGGATGCAGTTGTAGACGTGCTACCAGTGCTCCGACTGTGTCCAGGAAGGCGCCAGGTTACTTCGACGTCGGTTGCATCCTCCTCCACCGCCTCTATTGACCTCCTCGAGTGTCTGACTGTGGGTTGACAGTAGGTGGGATCTAGAACTTCATCATCAATTGTTGTGTTTGCACTCCCCTCCCCCTCAGACCGAGTTTCTTCTTGCCCTGACCGAATATTTAAGTTGTCATCCCAATCGGGTATCTGCGTCTCATCTTCATCAGTATGTTCCTCATTGCCTATAACCACAGTTGTTGGAAAGGCAGCATTTTGGTAGCCAACAGTTTGCATTTTATGAAAGTCAACCTCCAAGCCATGTCATGCCCTTCTAAAAGCATGTATAACACAGCGAGGGGACTCCAACCACAGTCTCCCTCGTTGCCACTCACTGGGCCACACATACCCCACTTGACTGGCATCGGTTGAGCCCCCTTTTGAAAAAGAAAAAGATGCTTTGCATGAAGCACTCTCAAAAATACGCGTGCCTTTCCCGTCCCCTGGCTGACCCCGGGGAAGAAAAGTCCTCTGAGAGCCATGACTTGTTCATCTTGGTTCTTTTAGAAACACAGCGAGGGGACTCCAACCACAGTCTCCCTCGTTGCCACTCACTGGGCCACACACACCCCACTTGACTGGCATCGGTTGAGCCCCCTTTTGAAAAAGAAAAAGATGCTTTGCATGAAGCACTCTCAAAAATACGCGTGCCTTTCCCGTCCCCTGGCTGACCCCGGGGAAGAAAAGTCCTCTGAGAGCCATGACTTGTTCATCTTGGTTCTTTTAGAAACACAGCGAGGAGACTCCAACCACAGTCTCCCTCGTTGCCACTCACTGGGCCACACACACCCCACTTGACTGGCATCGGTTGAGCCCCCTTTTGAAAAAGAAAAAGATGCTTTGCATGAAGCACTCTCAAAAATACGCGTGCCTTTCCCGTCCCCTGGCTGACCCCGGGGAAGAAAAGTCCTCTGAGAGCCATGACTTGTTCATCTTGGTTCTTTTAGAAACACAGCGAGGGGACTCCAACCACAGTCTCCCTCGTTGCCACTCACTGGGCCACACACACCCCACTTGACTGGCATCGGTTGAGCCCCCTTTTGAAAAAGAAAAAGATGCTTTGCATGAAGCACTCTCAAAAATACGCGTGCCTTTCCCGTCCCCTGGCTGACCCCAGGGAAGAAAAGTCCTCTGAGAGCCATGACTTGTTCATCTTGGTTCTTTTAGAAACACAGCGAGGGGACTCCAACCACAGTCTCCCTCGTTGCCACTCACTGGGCCACACACACCCCACTTGACTGGCATCGGTTGAGCCCCCTTTTGAAAAAGAAAAAGATGCTTTGCATGAAGCACTCTCAAAAATACGCGTGCCTTTCCCGTCCCCTGGCTGACTCCGGGGAAGAAAAGTCCTCTGAGAGCCATGACTTGTTCATCTTGGTTCTTTTAGAAACACAGCGAGGGGACTCCAACCACAGTCTCCCTCGTTGCCACTCACTGGGCCACACACACCCCACTTGACTGGCATCGGTTGAGCCCCCTTTTGAAAAAGAAAAAGATGCTTTGCATGAAGCACTCTCAAAAATACGCGTGCCTTTCCCGTCCCCTGGCTGACCCCGGGGAAGAAAAGTCCTCTGAGAGCCATGACTTGTTCATCTTGGTTCTTTTAGAAACACAGCGAGGGGACTCCAACCACAGTCTCCCTCGTTGCCACTCACTGGGCCACACACACCCCACTTGACTGGCATCGGTTGAGCCCCCTTTTGAAAAAGAAAAAGATGCTTTGCATGAAGCACTCTCAAAAATACGCGTGCCTTTCCCGTCCCCTGGCTGACCCCGGGGAAGAAAAGTCCTCTGAGAGCCATGACTTGTTCATCTTGGTTCTTTTAGAAACACAGCGAGGGGACTCCAACCACAGTCTCCCTCGTTGCCACTCACTGGGCCACACACACCCCACTTGACTGGCATCGGTTGAGCCCCCTTTTGAAAAAGAAAAAGATGCTTTGCATGAAGCACTCTCAAAAATACGCGTGCCTTTCCCGTCCCCTGGCTGACCCCGGGGAAGAAAAGTCCTCTGAGAGCCATGACTTGTTCATCTTGGTTCTTTTAGAAACACAGCGAGGGGACTCCAACCACAGTCTCCCTCGTTGCCACTCACTGGGCCACACACACCCCACTTGACTGGCATCGGTTGAGCCCCCTTTTGAAAAAGAAAAAGATGCTTTGCATGAAGCACTCTCAAAAATACGCGTGCCTTTCCCGTCCCCTGGCTGACCCCGGGGAAGAAAAGTCCTCTGAGAGCCATGACTTGTTCATCTTGGTTCTTTTAGAAACACAGCGAGGGGACTCCAACCACAGTCTCCCTCGTTGCCACTCACTGGGCCACACACACCCCACTTGACTGGCATCGGTTGAGCCCCCTTTTGAAAAAGAAAAAGATGCTTTGCATGAAGCACTCTCAAAAATACGCGTGCCTTTCCCGTCCCCTGGCTGACCCCGGGGAAGAAAAGTCCTCTGAGAGCCATGACTTGTTCATCTTGGTTCTTTTAGAAACACAGCGAGGGGACTCCAACCACAGTCTCCCTCGTTGCCACTCACTGGGCCACACACACCCCACTTGACTGGCATCGGTTGAGCCCCCTTTTGAAAAAGAAAAAGATGCTTTGCATGAAGCACTCTCAAAAATACGCGTGCCTTTCCCGTCCCCTGGCTGACCCCGGGGAAGAAAAGTCCTCTGAGAGCCATGTCCACATTGTCAGTGGACAGACACGTGTGCTTATCTGCCAGCAGACCCACAGCAGCACTGAAGACAGGTTCAGAGAGAACGCTGGCTGCAGGACACGACAAGATCCCCAAGACGTACGTGGCGAGCTCAGGCAATTAATCAAGATTGGAAGCCAAGAATGAGCAGGGCTCAAGTTGCACAATAATGGCATGTTTCCTTGCATATACTCATATATCTGTGTGTCCTCCTCTTTTTCCTTGTCCAGCTCTTTTGTTTTCGCATGAGTATATGTCCTTGTCACTTTCCCATGTGTTGTGAGTTGTTTGTGACCTTTTGGACACCTTTGAGGGTGTTTTCTAGGTGTTTTTCTGTGTTTGTGATTGCCTGCCATTGTTTCCTATGCAGTTCGAGTTCGGTTCGTCGAACGTTCGACGAACCAAACTCGAACGGGAGGTCCGTTCGGCGAACCAACCTCGAGCCGAACCGCGACCGGTTCGCTCATCTCTAGTTAAGAGATGTATATGCTATACAGCGCTCTGGGAATTTTCTTTTTCATACAAATAACCACTTCTGAGAAGAAGATAACTGGACCGCCAGTGCCAAGTAGTGAATGCAGAATTTGTAACAGGACCAGGAGAAAAGGGTTCCTGTCATGTACAGTGTAAATAAACGTGCCAGTCCGTTGGATGGCAGGAGACAGTGTATATTCTCTGCTCCACGAAGTTACTCCAGGTTTTTAAAGGGAAGGTGCAATATGCCCCCAGAACCACGAGCAGTTCTGGGTGTACAGTATATTGCTAATCCCTGCCTAACTGTCCCTGTATCTAGTAGCATAGATAAAGAGATCTTTAGAAAAGTATTTCTAAAGATCTTATATCGCATGCTAATGAGCAAGGGGACAAGTCCCCTGGGTGTTATTTCCCCTTGCCAGTCGGCTCCATTAGCATGTTAGTACACCCTTGTGCTGTGCGTGTGCTAACATGCTAATGAATATGCAGCCTCACAGGATGATCTCACTCATCTCTCGACCGCCATCGTGTCCAACGCTGAATTTTGGCTCAGTGCGCATGACCTCAGAGTTTGGGTCATGCGCACTACTTCAGTTTGAAGCCAGGATGCATACACCCGGCTTCATGGACACTAAGCCGAAATCCCCCGTCGGACGCGATGGTGGCAGAGAGGTGAGTGAGATCATCCCATGATGCTGCGCATTCATTAGCATGTTAGCACACCCACAGGGGCGTACTAACATGCTAATGGAGCCGATTGGCAAGGGGAACTAATGCCCAGGGGTAATCCCCTAACCACACAATTCTAAATGTCAATATTGACCCTTTTCAAAGTCTTGCCACAAGAAATAGGATAAGAAGACAAACCAGAAACTCTCTTTGCAAACACATGATTCAAGCTGTTTGCCCCTCATCAGTACAAATTGAAAGATCTGATTTTGCTGGTTGAGAGTTCTCTGATATAGGGTCTAAGGCATGGGTCCCCAATTCCAGTCCTCAAGGGCCGCCAACAGTGCATGTTTTCAGGATTTCCTTAGTATTGCACATGTGATAATTTAATCACCTGCACAGTTGATGATTCCAACACCCATGCAATGCTAAGGAAATCCTGAAAACATGCACTGTTGGCGGCCCTCGAGGACTGGAGTTGGGGAACCCTAGTCTAAGGGATATAATGTTTCCTTATGGAGAGTGTCAGGTCAGTATGGCAAGACTTGCAAGATATACTATGCTTCCTGAGAAAGGAATTTAAACGTACAACTGGCCTCTTCAAAGAGGAGGAGGACTAGACTTTTAGGATTGCTACATCCAATAGACAGCATTAGAAGTCCAGTCTTCTTCCTCTTTTAAAATTACTATTTGCATGCCTAAATTTCTAAAAGAGCATTGCATGGCCTATATGTCTCTATACACTGACTTGGTACTCTCCACAAGGAGATTAGACACCTGCTAAAGGCCCTAGCAAATACTCCAAAAGGTCCCTAGAAAATTCTCCAAAAATGTGTTTGCAAATAAGTTTCTGATTTGACTTTTTATCCTAAGTGATGTAGCAAGACCTACTAAAGGGTCACTATTGACTTCTAGGATTGCTACACCCAATAGGTGGTACTAGAAGTCCAATCCTCTTCGTCTCTGAAGAGGCTATTTGCATGGTTTAAATTACAAGAGAAGCATTGTATGGTCAAGAATGTGTAATTAAACCAACCTGCCACACTCCAAATAGAACTCAAATGACGCGAGGAATGACATACTCATGACATTCATGACTAATCAGACTGATTTTTTATGCAATAGTGTGAATGAACCCTTACACTGAGAATCCGGAGAACTCATGGTGACCATTATTGCGTGTTGTGGTTACATTTATTAGAGTTCATTGTTCTCTTTTTATATAAACATACACTGCTAGCAGGTATATTAAACTAGGGCTACACTACGACCATGAGGATACTGAGATCACAACAAACAAGTTGCAAGAAGCTTAACCTCGGAAAATTTCACCAGCCTGTATCATGTAAACTCAGAAGAAAAAACAGATGGAAATTAAGAGATGGATTTTCTACATTTACTAAACAATGCAAGGTTACATCACTATGAACTGCGGTAGATTGACCAGTTCTATGAAAGCTACATTACTCTTACGATAATAAAGTATGACTCAAATGGTAATGGTTACAAATGCATAACTATTATAACTTCTATCTCTCCTATATAATGTATACATTGCCTTAGGCTCAATGCATTATTCTTTTAAATCATTGACTTTTAAAGAAACACAGAATTGTGGATTTGAATGAACAATGGGACATTACGTGAATTGGAAGAAGGGTTAATCCTTATCACCCTTTGGGATCATGCTCAGCTCATAGTTTAATGCACGAGCCTCTTTCTTTACAGATCTCTCCTTTCTGGTCAAAAGACCACGATACTGAGTAAGGGGACTATTCTTTTATGTTCTATTCTCCTTCCAAGGCATATGGAAAGGATTATACATGTCAGCTATCCTCATTAATGATTACTTGGATAAAGGAATATTGTGTGTTTTACCTTAAAGACCACTAAATATGTTTCTTGAGATCTTCAGAACTCTAGGTATAGAAGATAATATAGCAATCAAAGGGCAGACATTGTTATTGATTTTAGTAATTTCATGTCAGAATTTTCACAAGAGGTTTTCCATCCAACAAAAAATAAAAGCTTTTTAAAAGGAACAATAGAACATTCATCTACAAAAAATGTTAATTACGATCGGCGTACATCGATCTCTAGTGATTGTGCAAAATGATCATGGTTAATCAATAGTAAATAGGCATTATTGACTGTTCTTTAAAAAGGACATATTAATTATTATAAGCAAAACATAAAAAATGTATGTAATGAGATGGCAACTTTTCTCAAATATATGTGATAAACTAATCAGATTATTTTTCTTACAGTTTTACAGGGACACAGGATTTACACTCACTTCACCAGAATAAGTGCAACATTTGATGACATTTTCTCCATGGAGAGATACCAAGTGTTATCGGGAAGTGAAGTGATTCTATATATCATTTGAATGGTAAAGTGGAGCTTTCTACTCCAATCTGCTAGGATTTGTTCTACTGTACATTTTTTTTTGCCCCGCAGGTCTATAGGCTGTGACAGGAGATTTAATTCACTTTATTTATCATAATTTTGCTGAAAATCAATTAGCACAATGCAAATCAGGCCAAAAACTTTATCTCACCTTCAAACAAGTGCTGAAACTTTACAACAAGCTGAATACTACTATTTATCACCCATATAATAACATGTACCTGTGGATAATACCACACATACATTCCTTGACTAAGAGATAACAGCACCTTACCTTAGAAGATAAAAGAATCTCCCAATTTATAAAAATCACATAATCTCCTCCATGTATGAGGATATCAGCTCTTCCCCCATGTATGAGGATATTAGCTCCTCCTCCATGTATGAGGACATCAGCTCCTCCTCCATGTATGAGGATATCAGCTCCTCCCCCAAGTATGAGGATATCAGCTTCTCCCCCAAGTATGAGGATATCAGCTCCTCCCCCAAGTATGAGGATATCAGCTCCTCCCCCAAGTATGAGGATATCAGCTCCTCCCCCAAGTATGAGGATATCAGCTCCTCCCCCAAGTATGAGGATATCAGCTCCTCCTCCATGTATGAGGATATCAGCTCTTCCCCCATGTATGAGGATATCAGCTCCTCCTCCATGTATGAGGACATCAGCTCCTCCTCAATGTATGAGGATATCAGCTCATCCCCCAAGTATTAGGATATCAGCTCCTCCCCCAAGTATGAGGATATCAGCTCCTCCCCCAAGTATGAGGATATCAGCTCCTCCTCCATGTATGAGGATATCAGCACCTCCCCATGTATGAATGTAACATCATCTCACGTGTCTATGAGAATATAAACACCTCCTCCATGTATGAAAATATCAGAACCTCCAATGTGTATGAGGATGTCAGCATTGGCACCATGTATGAAGATATCAGCACTTCCCCAAAAATACAGCACGTCCACCATGTATTAAGCTTCTCCTCATGTACACAGCATCTCCCCATGAATTAAGCACCTTCCCTGTGTATACAGAACCTCCCCATGAATTAATCACCTCCTCAGGGTATACAACATCTGCCTTATGCATAAAGCACCTCCCTCATGTATATAGCACCTCCACATGTTAATAGCACAACCCCCATGTATTAAGCACATCCCCTGTGTATACAGCACCTCTTCCATTTATTAAGTACCTTGCTGGTATATATAGAACCTCAACTGTGCATAAAGTAACTCCTCCATGTACACAGCACATATCCTGTGTATTAAGCATGTCCCCTGAGTACACAGCACCACCCCAATATATACAGCACCTCCGCTTTGTATATAGCACCTCCTCTGTGTATGATAATAACCATTTCCCCTGTATGATGACAGAACATCTCTCTTGTGTATGACTATAATAGCATATATACAGAGTATAAAGTCAATAGCACATCCCTGCTCGGTGTTTCCATGGCACATTCTCCCTTGCCATTGGCACCTCTCAGCTGATACGTAGGGCGCCATACACAGCTGTTAGTGGTGGGACAGCAGAGACCTGTTTAGCCAACTTTTCTTATCAAAGCTATTATCTCTAAGTGACATGACTTTTTTTCCCTAATTATATATTTTAGAAAGATAGTAGATCTTAGCTTCCTTTTACACCATGAAGTTTTCTAGAAGGTAATAGATTATTTTTAAAGCATAATTAACATCTAAGGAGCATAATAACAATAATAATTTTCCAGGCAAATATGCATTGTCAATTGGTCAAATGTTAATGGATGAGTAATCAATGATCACAAACATACCATCATTTTGTCACTCACTTATCACTGGATCATGCATCCATTTACAAAAAAAATCAATTATTGGCATGTTCAATCACTTTGATATCTATTTCCAATAATCAATACTCCTGAAACAAATAGTGGTTTCCGTTATAGCAGCCTCAAGTAGTCCATGCATAACCTGGCCAGCCATTTATTTGAAGCTAAAACAAATGCAGATCTGATGGTATAGTAACTTCACCGCAGCAGCTTTAAAGTGGGAAAGAGTTTTCCTGAGAAAACCCTTACTCCCAAAAACACAATCTCCTCAATATTCATATTTTCTAAAATTCTGCAAATTCTTTTTTTATTTTTACAGAATAGCAAGTTATCCCTTATCCACCATTGATACCTCTAGCGATCACATTATCTGCAGACTTTGTCATGATTCTGCAGTGGTGCTCTGCTCTCCTGCAGATGCTATGCTGGGCCTCATATTTTTCCCCGGTTCCCAGTCGAGTGTTGTGTGGTATGTGAGGAGTTTGTTCTTTGTACCCTCGTTCCGGGTGATTGCTCTGCTTAATCTGGAAGCTGTTTCACCCGGAACAGTGATAGTTCCTGTTTTGCAGGGCACGTCTCTGATTCCCATAAGTGTCTGACCTGATCTTGTCCCATTACCTAGTTCTGCTGTTCCCCTTCCGTCTCCTTACCTACTGACTTTATCCCTGACTCCCTGACCTCAGCTCGTCCTCTAACTCCGGCTCTGCTTATTCCCTTGTACTTACATGACCTCTCTGTTTTCTGACTCCGGCTCGTCCCCTGACTCCTGCTTGGTTCTTATGTCATTTATGTTATCTCCTGGCTTTTGACCCCTGGCTTGTTTGAATGCCCCTCACTAGGTGTGTCTATTGACACCTAGTGTAGAATCCCAGCAGATACACTCCACTAATGTGCCTGGCGACACCTAGTGGTTTAGTGTCTTTTTACACCCAGGTTCTCGTCATCACAGTTTACAAAACTCTTCAGGGCAGGTCTAATTCAGAGACATTTGCGGTTGCGGTTAAGATGGTGAAACCGCCGCTGCTGAGTTTATTATCTCTAGGGCTGGTGGTAATGGCAGCTGTGGTGGTAGGCCCCCCGCAAGTAGGGCTGAGCCCAGGAGATGTATGATGGAGTAATAAGGGAGGGCACACCGTGGGTTGTAATTAACACCCTCGGACGTCTGGTTCAGGTCCCTGTAGTCCCAGTGCCAGTTAATGACTCGGTTGCTCTGTCCCTGGCACCCTCAGTGTCCCTGTATTATGGAGCGTTTGGGGCCCGACTGTCCCTTTTTGTGGCAGTCTCCTTGTCCATACGGTGGGCAGTGTGGACCCTGTAGGGCTGGTCTGTGTAGTGAACCCTGATTCTTTCTTTACTGCTGGTGCCCCGGATCTGTGGGTCAGCGAGGTCCCCTCACTATGCAGGTATTTGCCAGACCATATGAAACTGGCATCTGACCTAGGGCCTTGTGCCCCGTTGGTGTTCTGGTCCCAGTGGTACTCAGGTGTATCTGCCCTGGCGACCACTCTCCTGTGCCCCCGGATCACCGTTACATGACCCAGCTCTCAGGCATCTCTCTTTTCTATTTCTCTGCACTGACTCTGCTTGACTGCCCTGCTGGCACTGGTGTTCCAGGTCCCAGGGGGTAGGCCCTGCATCCCGGTGAGGATGCAGTACCTAGTAGTGCCCTGAGTCTTCTGAGTGGAATTTCCCCATAGACTTGCATTAGATGCGGAATATCCCAAGATGAAAAATCACACATGCGTTTTTAGTACGTTTCTGTGTTGTAAACACATTAAAAACAAATATAATTCCCACCTAAGAATATCAAAGCCAGGAAGTTACAAAAGCAAAGCAGCTGTATTCAAAGCATGACACATCAAACAGAGCCACATGGTTAAAAACGCGATAAAAATACATGTTAAAAACACACACACATGCAATTAAAAATGCAAAAAAATCTAAGGAGCAGAAATTCTGCAGCATCAAAAACTCAACAATACAGATCATTGGAACATATATCGTATGCTATAAAGGAAAGTATATAATCCTCCATGGCTAACAATGGTTACATACAGTGACATTGCACTACAGATGCCTACTCATGCCTGTTGCATTGAAAATGGCTGGGAATTGATATAAGCATTCTCCTACAGTTGGGATATTATATTACCGTATTTTTTTCAAGCAGACTGCTGTTTGATGGACTAAAAAGAAGCAAAGGAAAAAAAAAAGGAGCGAGAGCGCACTAGAGATTGATTTTTCCTGGTCCTGGCGTGAGATCGATGAGGCAATAGAAAGAAAAACTCAGACCTGAAGGGACAGCAGCAGCGAGGCTGTGGCTGCGCAGAGCTCATAAAAGGTGACCTAATGAATCCAGTGATAGGACTTTAATTAGCAAATTGACTACATCAATGGACTGCTAAGCAGTATGTCCCTTTACCATCTGCCAGGGAATCTTCAGCAGTGTTTGTAAGGTTCACCGATTCTTCGGTATGCCTCATATACACTTTATTAAATTATTTTCCTGGGAAATGGAAGCGCGGCATTGTTAAAATGAAAATATCATTTAACTTTCACAGGATATCTAGTCTTTTTAAACATTTAGAAAAAAAGTAGAATTGATAAGTTGACACATTTTCCTTTGAGTTGGGTTAACTTTAGTCCTGCGTTACAACAGCCTACAATGCTAAGTAGTTATAAAGCGGTTTCATGATCTAAAAGCCAAGCTCTAAGTGGTTACTTTGAAAAAAAAAGACTTACTTTCTGCTAGATTGGATAAAAAGAAATAATCAGATATTTTGTTTCTGTATTTTTCCATAAAAAGCAATGCATGTTGGACATAATACATGTACAGTGTCATTATACTAATGTACAGAAAATCAACCGCCAATGAAGCTGACATCTAAAGCCCGCTTTACACGCTACAAGATATCTTACGATGTGTCGGCGGGGTCACGTCGTAAGTGACGCACATCCGGCATCGTAAGGTATGTTGTAGCGTGTGACAGCGACGTGCAATTCTGATTGAACGAAAAAACGTTCATCGCATGCACGTCGTTCATTCCTGACGAATTGAACGTCAGATTGTTCATCGTACTCGGGGTAGCGCACATCGCAGTGTGTGACACCCCGGGAACGATGAACAGATCTCACCTGCCTCCTGCAGCTCCCGGCCCACAATGCGGAAGGAAGGAGGTGGGTGGGATGTTTACGTCCCGCTCAGCTCCGCCCCTCCGCTCCGCTTCTATTGGCCGGCTGCTGCATGACGTCGATGTGACGCCAAACGTCCCTCCCAATCCAGGAAGTGGGCGTTCGCCGCCCACATCGAGGTCGAATGGAAGGTAAGTATGTGTGACGGGGGTTAATCGTTTGTGCGGCATGTTCAACAAATTGAACGTGCTGCACATACAATGAAGGCATTGCAAATCGCATACAATATCGTATGCGAAATTGCAACGTGTAAAGCAGGCTTTAGGTTTTACATTATCTTACCTTTGAGGGAGGGTTTGAATGCAGATCCTCATTTAACAAAGAAGAAGAATTTGCAACATAAATTGAAAATGTTGCAGATTTAAGGAAATCCACATTGCAGTCCTGTTCCTGGATCATGAGTTTTGTTAAATCTGCTTGTATTGTATTCTGCTGCTGCAGATCTTTGAATGGCAAACCACCGCAATTTCCTAATAAACTAGACTCTGTCTTTATATACTTTTTTTTACTGAGGCCAACACTTTTAATTTATGAAATGTAATATATCAGTGGATATGTTAATGTTAACCTTACAATTTGAGAGAGCAGATGTCAATGCACTTGTTTTTACTTGACAAGGTGGAGAGACTTAAAAATTCAAGTAAAGCTGGTCTCAGACGTCCATGTTTTAGGTACGTCTGACATCCGTTTTTAACACAGATGCCACATGTACCCATGTCAGTCTATGGTGTTCCTCACACATCCGTGTTTTCACACGGACTATATGGCCCCGCGTTTCCCCACACGCACACACGCAGACAAATCCGTTTGTTCTCCGTCAGCACGGGTGTCACACATACCACACACTAATGTGGTTTCTCTGACATCAGTGTGAGACGTACCGGAGAAAACACATGTCTCTGAAATAAAATTAATTTCTATACTCGCCTGTCTCCAGCATTGCTCTCTTCGGCACTGCTGTGACTTGCTTCCGACCCCTGCTTATTAGAGTCATTGAATATGCACTGCACTGAGGATCTGGAAGTAACAGCAGTGCTGGAGACATCAGTGCCCGGGGACAGCATCACTGGGGACAGGTGAGTATCCAGCAGTGTGTACTGTAAGGTCAGGATGTCATCGGAGTATCCAAGGAACTCAGATGACATCCTGACAACACCCCCTGTGACACCCACACTACTGTGGGTGTAGCGACAGTGACTTCACGTGTTTATCAGAGTTCATTGTGAACTTTGATGAACCCATGACATTACTGCCACGACACAGGCTGTAGCGCGGATGTCACGGAGGTGTCACCAGGATGTCATGTGAGTTCATTGTGAACTCCGATTGTGACGTCACTGCCGAGCCTGCACACAAAGTGCTGAGGGCACCCCTGCGGTGACTTAGGCTCAACTCATGAGGTCCAGGTTCTCGCAGTGATGATCTCCTGACCAGGCCACACACACACTGCTGAGGGGGCCCCTGCGGTGACCTATGCTGACCTTATAAGGTCCAGGTCACCTAAGGGAAGCATACTCAGCAGTGTGTGTGTGTGCCTGCAGGGGCTGCTCTCACAATAAATGGGGAACGTTCAGTTCTCCATTGAATGTGACAGCAGTATGGGATCAATGTGGGCCCCCTAATTGGATTACGGTGGATTAGGGCTTTGATAGGGAAATAAATTGGAAAATAGGGTGTCTTTTGTCTATATTTAATGAATAATTTTCTCTTTTTATGTCTTTTCAGATTGCTTTTGGGGAACGTCATGGGACATCATTCTGCTCTCAAATGAGGTAGCAAAAGCCAGCTGACAGATTCTATTTCAGTGGCTAGTACGGTTTTAAAATCTGTTGGAACTGATGCCCACGAATGTCATATACAGCTGCCACCCATAGGATATTTGCTGGTGGGGATAGCTATTCACTCATTCCTTACCACCAAGTGGCAGTAAGAAATAAGGCCCCTTAACGACCGCCATTTTAATGCGTATTGGCGGTTGTTAAGGACTTAAGCCACAGGCTGTAATGACGACTTATCAGCAGTACACCATTATGTTGGGTGGAGCCAAAAGGGGTGACAGTTCCTATAATTCATTTTCCTCTGCTCTGGCTTTATTGTATATAAGTATTTGTTGAATGTCACATTCCTATGTAGTTTATGTATTTATCAGTTGTGGGCCTATTGCCTTTGGTTTGGATGAATTCCACGTTATATAAATTATGTAGATTTCTAATGTGCAATTATATAGGAGGTTTTTTTTCATATTTTTGGCAGTTAACACTTTATCATGGTGTCTTTCAAATAGTTATTTATTGTCTAAGAGGATTTTTTTTAAAAAAATATCTGGTTTGATGGATATCTGACCTTATTATTAAAGGTTCATGCTGACTGGTGGATGATAACATTTAATTTTGTGAATTTTGTGAACGTTTTTCTAGTTTTAAATGTTCTGAATAGTGTTTTTCTTTATCAATAATTGATTTTGTTATAAAAAAGAATATCTATTTGACTTTATTTTGGATCTGCACATTTGCTTCATGTGTTCTGTTTGGCTTTCAACTATATCCCTCCTTCAATTGCCGGACTGTCTATCTGGCAATATTTGCAAATGCCAATTTGGCTGGTTTTGGCAGTCGGCTGATCATTAACCAGCTTTTAATATTTAAATTGCAGCACCACCTCTGCACAGTGATCAAGTCAATGGTGCCCTTCTGTGACGCCCTTGCCGGGCCGGGTAGTCACAAATAGGCCCCTACACTACACCTTTCCCTCACATGTGACATCAGCCAACCTTCAAAACCCTAGTCACCCCCCTCAGGGCCTGATAGACACACCAGGGGGCGGAACCAGGTGGTTGGAAGACACCCACTAAGGAGTCTAGACAGCCTGGAGTGGGAAAAGAGTAGTTCAGTCTGTTCTGTGGGAGATTTCAAGTTGGAGAGGAGTGTGGGCTGGAGCTGTGTGTGGCTCCAGCAGAATCGAATACCCCAAATTGAACGGCGCCAGGGTAGGAGCCCTGGTGCCATTGGCTAGAAGGCAGATGGCGGTCTCCGTCTGCAGGAGCCGGGAAGATGGCTCGGTGGAACCAAGGTGGACCGGGACAGGGTAGTGGCCTGCCGGTACCGACCCAGGGAACCGACTCGGAAACCGGAGCACAAGGGGGGGGGTATTCAGACCCTGAAACTAGGTCCAGAAGCTACTGGAACTGGTTATTTAACTGACTGAGGCCAGGTCTAGAGGTCCTGTTCCACCCAAAGTCCCGATAGAAGGCAACAGCCCACCGATGGGGATAACAAGATCACCACCAAGGCTCAGAGATCCCATGGGCCAGCGTCTGTGGGCAAGGGCTCCTTAGGCCACATCCAGCCGTGAGCGGACTCCTGAAGTTGCAAGCACAGGCAGTCCACCATTTCAGAAAGGTGCAGGAGAAAAGCAGAGACCACCAGCCGGGTGGAAGAACCAGAATGCAGCTGGCTGCGGGCACCCACCACCATCACCTTGGTTTACCAGAGACTCGTGTGTTTCCTTCAATAGTGAGTACACCAGTACCCTGAGGTCGCCCATCTCCCTGCACCAAAACCCAACGGGTCTCGGGGCCACCATCCCTGCCCACGGAGGGGTTAACAACTTGCTGCACAACATCTCCCCCGGGTGCCCCGTAACTGCAACGGTGGTGTTCAACCTCACCACACACCGTGGGTGGCGTCACGAACTTAATACAGCTCAGCCCGTACATATACATCCTACATCCACCACCATAACCCCCTTTTTAGTTGAAGTGACCACGCGACCCCCGGGTCCGGAGACCCTCGAGCCACCCAGAGAAGGAACGGATCCAAGCAGCTTGGCTGCTGAGAGTGGGGCGGTACACTTCCACCCCCCATGTGACTTACATTTCTATTTTCCTTTAGTTGGAGCTTAGCTTCTAAATAAGTTAGGAGGCATCAGCACTTTTTGACAAATATTACCACTATGTATAAAGATATATTGCACACAGAATAAGACTGGCTACCGGAGGGACCTCCAGTAATACCAGTTCTGGCTGCGGTTACCTGCACTAAACTCTGGAGCTCTTACCTGAGCTGCGGAGTGCAGACTGGACTGAACTCAGGGTTTGCAGGACTGAACCGCGAGTGCCGAATGATTCCACAGCGATTACGGTTCAGTTCATGTCACAGCTGCCAACAGGCCGGGCTGAACTCCGGAGCTTAGGTGACAGCTCCGGAGTTCAGCCCGGCCTGTCTGCAGCTGCGACATGAACTGAACCGCAATCACCAGGGAATCAGTCGGCGCTCGTGGTTCAGTCCTGTAAACCCTGAAATCAGTCCATTCTGCACTCGCGAGCTCAGGTGAGAGCTCTGGAGTTCAATCCTGGTAACCGCAGCCAGGACTGGTATTACTGGAGGTTCCACCGGTAGCCAGTCCAACACTGATTGCACAATTCAGTTTTTCTGTGAATAAACATATAATATTTAATATACAGTATTGCCCACTATTGCTCATGAAAAAAGATCAAAATTTGTGCACAATCTGCTTCTCAATTATACAGTGGCGACCAAATGTTTAGGATTGTTTTCAAAAGTGTAATTACTTCTGTCTGGTTGTTGTGATGTCATTTTCCTGGTGATTTAGTAAGCCGGAAGCAAATGCTTTTCAGCTCAAAGGATGAAAATTGTGTTTGACATTGTTTTATCCCTTTATGTGCTAGTTTTCCACATTAGCTGAGCCAAATGTTTTGCATATTTTATCATGGCTAGTCTAATTTTGCCTACATTTTTTGGTTTTTTTTTGTGTTTTTGGATTAAACATGGCAAAGACAAAGCCAACTTTATCACCAGGTGTCAGGAAGCTTATTATTCTGAGACTGAAGTCAGGCAAAAGCCAAAAAGAGGCAGCTATGGAATTCATCTGTTCTCAGAGTGAGGTGCACATATAAGAAAGAGAGAAAAAGTTTATGGAATCTAGAGGTGGACGACCACGGAAAACTTCCTCCAAAGTTAATAAAATTAATAAGATATAGATTTTTCCTTATGTCCATAAAAGTGCTGCACAGATGTTGCACAAAATGAACTGAGAATATGGGGGCAAAGTGAATCGCCAAACTGTGGTACGATGGCTGAGAGCAGTAGGCTTGAATGCACGAGTTCCAGTCAAGAAGCCTGTCATCTCGGCAAAGAACCGGAAGGTCCGACTTGAGTTTACAAAAGAACAATGGAAATAGACAGATTGGTCTAAAGTGTTGTGGTCAGATGAATCCAAGTTCAATGTGTTTGGTAGTGATGGCAGCAATATACATACCAAACATGTTGGTGGCAACATCACGGTTTGGGGTTGCTTTTCTGCATCTGCCACTGACCCACTGCATAGAATTGATGAAAATATGAATGCTACCATGTATAGGAACATTCTGGAGAATGTAATGCTGCCACATGGTAAAACCAAAGTAAGCAGGGGCTGGAAATTCTAGCAAGACAATGATCCTAAACACACATCCAATTTAGTCAAAAATTGGTTAGCAAAGAAAATTGTTTGCCTGTTGCAATGACCAAGCCAATGTCCTGATTTACAGCCTATAGCGCACCTTTGGGATGATTTAAGCCCTGTGCACACGCTGCTGTTTTTTATGTGGTTTTGGACTTGTTTTTTTTTTAATTTGCATCAAAAACTGCACGGCTCTCCTGAAGCCAGCAAAGTCTATAGGATTTTAGATTTGCTGTGCACACAGTGCATTTATTTTCCGTGTGGTTTTGGTGAAAATTTTGATGCAAAAAAAATCTGTAGCATGTCAATTATTGGTCAGGTTTAGTGGTATTTTTTCACCCATTGACTGCAATTTATTGATTTTCTTCATGGCGCATCAAACGCATCAAAACCGCACCATAACCGGATGTTGTTTCGCCACAGTGTGCAGATCTGGTGTAGAAAATTTCTGCAACAAATCTGCCGCATGTGCACATAGCCTAAAGGGCACGTTACACGCTTTACACGCTGCTAGTGATCGCACCAGTCCCCGTCATTTGTGCGTCGCGGGCAACTCGCTGCCCTTGGCGAACAATATCAGAGGTACCCGTCACACGTACTTACCTGCCTAACGACGTCGCTGTGGCCGCCAAACAACCTCTTTAAGGGGGCGTTTCATGCGGCATCACAGCGACGTCACACAGCAGACAACCAATAGAAGCGGAGGGGCGGAGAGCAGCCGCATGAAGGTCACTCCCACCTTGTTGCCGGATGATGCAGGAACGCTGTTGTTCGTCATTCCCGGGGTGTCACACGTAGCGATGTGTGCTGCCTCAGGAATGACGAACAACCTGCGTCAAGAATGAGCAACGATATTTTGAAAATAAACAACGTGTCACAATAAGCGATGTGGTGAGTATTTTGGATTGTTAGCGGTCGCTCGTACACGTCAAACGCAAAGACATCGCTAACGAGGCCGGATGTGCGTCACGAATGCCGTGACCCCAGTGAAATCTCGTTAGCGATGCCGTTACGTGTAACGAGGCCAGTAGAGTGACGAATTGGGGCCCGTACTTATAGCAATAAAGATGAATGGTTTGCAGATTTGCAAATAGATGGATCAAGATCCCTGTCTTGAATCCTGAATACCCTGGTGGCTTCAATGCCGCGTTGGTGCAGTAATTAAAGCAAGAGGTTATGCTACAAAATACTAAGTTATGGCGTTGTACACAATGAATTACTCCCTATGTTGTGAACAATTAAAAGGATATGCAAACATTTTGGCTGTCAGTTTTTTTTAATTGACTATACCTATACTCAAAAGTATTTTGGTTAAAATTAAGGTCTTGTATGATGACAACGTCATACACTTTCAATTCATCAACAGGAAAATGGCCTCACAACAGCCAGACGTACGTAAAAAAATGCTTTGGTCCTTACTGTACAATTGCAGTAGGGACCAATTGGGTAGGTTCACTCAATTATTTGATGCATATATGTCTACTGCAAATACTGAAGAGTTAGCAAGAAAAATGCAGCCTAAAATACCTACTTTTTGCATGCATTTTCCCACAGTCTTTAGATTAGGTGAAAGACGCTGCAAAAACACTTAGGCCCTTTGCCCATGGGAGAAAATACCTGCAGATTTTGCTGTGGAAAACCTGCAGATTTTCTAAATTTTCCAGATAAATACACAGGTTTTCCGAAAGCACAGACACTCCCCATGTTATCCTATGGGATTTGGGGAGTGCTGTTTCACTGCTGCGGATTTTGCACCTGCGGAAAATGCTGCGGATTTCCCGCAGCCGCAAAGAACTGCATGTCAATTATTCCTGCGGATTTTCCTACGGATTTCCTGCCTTTCTACCATGGAGGCACAGGGCGGGAATTTCGCAGGAATAACGCTTGAATTCCATACGTTTTCCGCAACAATTACACATGAAATCCGCAGCAATGGATAGCTGCGGATTCCAGGGAGCTGCTGCATGAGCCTGTAGAAATATCTGCAGAAAATTCCGCAGGTATTTTCTCCCGTGGGCACAGGGCCTTAAAGAATTGACAGATGTGACACTGCTTCAAATCTGCAATGAAAAAATAAGCAATGTGCATGAGACTTTAGGAATCTTTTTTTTTTTTTTTTTTTTTTAAATATACCTTATTGTGGCCATTATGGAGTATAACACACATTTTCTAATTGTAGCCATTTTGATAACAAACAGATCACGGATATTTTTCAATAACATAGTTTGTCTATTAAAGCCATATAGGAACACAACATAAAGTCATGGCCGAAAGTGTTGGCACCCTTAAAATTGCTCCAGAACATTAGGTGTTTCTCCCAGAAAATTATTGTAATTACACGTTTTGATATACACATTATTTCCTTTCCTTCTCCCCTTTTTATCTGGTTTCAGGTGTGACTTTCATATTGCCCACTCCTGTTAATTGCCACAGGTGAGTTTGAACAACCATCCCATGCTTGAAACAGTTGTTTACGCATAATTTTGAAAAGGTGGCAACAATTTTGTCCAGCCAATTTTTGAGGTTTTGAATGAAGGTATGTTCAATTTGCCTTTTTTCCTCATTTTTTTGTGTTGTTCCAATACACACAAAGGAAAGAAACATATGTGTAGCACAACGTATATTTGCAAAAATGTTCTGGGAAAAATACATATACTTCATGATCGTGGCCATTTTTGGGTTGTATGAGATATGCTCAGTAATTGTGATAATTTTGGAATAGTGATCTAAGTGTGCTGATAAAGTTGATTATTGCAGTCCTTTTGGAGTGATAAGACATGCACTTCATAACTGTGGCCATCTTTGAGTAGTGTGATCTAGGTCTGTTATGTCATCACTAAGCGTCCAGCACATGTGCACCTTGAAATCTCTGAGTGCTGAGTCCGTCTTTGCCCACCATCATGCAGATCAGCTGATTTACCAAATGATATCTTCTAAAATATAGGCACTGAACCTTATCCCCGAGGAAGTCACCCTCTTTGGCCATATGCGTTGGGTTCTCATTTCCATATGATGCTTTTCCTATGAGCCAACATACCTGGGTGACTATGCATATGCCACTTTATCACACATAGCTATTGCTTACTTTATTTTACATTTTTTTAGATACTGCATTATTTATTGTCTGTACATATGCATTGCACCTCTCTTTTTACTGAATAATTCTTTACTTTAGTTAAGTTGATTACCAATGCTAATTTTTGCAGGTTCTGGCACATTTTAAAGGTTTTCATTCTTATTGAGGCTTTTGTGTTTACTTAAAGATGTAGTCCACTACTTTTGCATTTATGGCCTATCCTTAGGAAGACATCAATGTCTGATCGGCTGGGGTCCGACACCTGGCACCCCTGCCAATCAGCTGTTCCTGATGCCGGCGGTAGCAGGCAGCCAGAAGTCCTCAGTTCTGGAGATGTCCTGTCAACTTATAGTGGCCACAGCTGGGTACTGCATATCCTCCTCCCATTCAAATCAATAGGAGGTAGTGCCTGGCTGCCACTGCTATTAGAATATGGGGCAGCTCCGGAACTCAACATTTCCTGCTGCCACCGTCGACACCAAAGACAGCTGATTGGCGGGGTGTGGGTGTCAGACCCCAATGATCAGACACTGATTACATATCCTAATCACAGGTCATCAATATAAAAGTAGTAAACAACCTCTTTAATAAAGATTTACATTGTTTAAATTTAGGAACTGCAACCGATCCTTTGTGAATATCTTTCCCCGTTTTATTTTTATTTTTTTAATTGCATTTGATTTACATGTACTTTAGTTAGCACTACATCAATATACTAACGGTGCCTGATCCATTATTACTTTTTGGTACTTTTTGGTACTTTATGAATCTCATGCACTTTGTTAGTACTAGGAAATCCTTCAGCTTTTGAAGACATACCCTTAGTGGGTATCAACATACATTAGTTACTGCTCATATTTGTACACAGGTAACAGAAATTGCCCCTTAAATTATAATGAGTTAGCTTGTCTCTGGATTTTTTTTTTCTAGGTAAATTTAATTACTTAAGCTATCTTAATGTTTTAATCGGTTCAGCAGAGCAGATGAGCTGTCTGAAAGAAGCAAGACTAATTGTTTTCCCACTGGCTTCCCCTCTACAAGTACCAGGCTGTGATCAGGTGCAGTCAGCAAGCTCCATATTAGATGTACAGAGAAATGTTCTTCACAAAAGGCTCTTGGCATCACCAGGTGACATCTCTTACCTGGGAGTCATCAGTTCTCTGAAAAATTAATGATCGTAGGAAAATTCCTTCACATGAAAACTTTAGCTGCCCTATGGAATTGTACAACATGTTTATCATAAAGGGAAAGCCTGAATAACTCTAACCATTGATAATATTTTTAATGTTCCTGCCATAGGAGAGTTAAACAGAGGTACAGATAAAATGCATATTTCACCTTGCATACCCTTAATCTGACTAATAAAACTATACAGTGACATTTGTGAGAATTGTAACTATTAAACAGCTTCCAACTTTTCCTTTCTTTGCACATACCCTATGAAAAATTAGGATTTTAAATTATGTAAGTACCATGTTTTTCCAAAAATAAGCCCTCCCCCAAAAATAAGCCCTAGCAGGGATTTTCAGCATTTTCGGAGCAAGGCTTAAATGTAAGTTCTCCCCCAAAAATAAGCCCTAGTCGCGGTTCAATAATGGAGTGTCCATGCAGCTAAAAAAGTTACAGATACTGCAGGACACTTCATTATAGACAGTAGACACTCCGTAATTGCACTCACCAGACGCCGAGCAGAGGACCTGCAGTGATCGCACACCCGCACACATCCGATCTCATACACACACAATCAAATCACACACACAATCAGACTGCACACATAATTAGATCACACACATAATCCTTTTTGCACACACAAACATCAGATCACACACACAAACATCAAATCATACACACAAACATCAAATCACACACACACATCGGATCGTACACACACATCGGATTGCACACACACTCACCACATCCAGCGACACTGATTTCTTCTCGCCAGCAGAATCCTGTGAGGCTGTGCGGTGGAGCGCAAGGACCTGCCCCAACAGGACCTGCGGACACACGTGACTTCCTCCCATCATTCCCTGTGGCCGAAAGCGCTGGATGTGATGTAATGTGTGGCGTGTGTGTGCGCATGTGTGTGTGCAATCTGCGATCTGCTGTGTGTGAGTGTGTCAGCCAGCAGCACCCACCAGAGATCACAGGAGGACCTTTGAGCCACGCAGTCGTCTGGGTCTGGTAAGTATGAGTTTCCTGGGAAGTGTGGGGTCTGTTTTTTTGGGGGGTAAATTTACCCCCCCAACCGTGTTTCTCCAAGAATAAGACCTCCTCCAAAAATAAGCCCTAGTGCTTTTTTGGGGGGCAAAAAAAATATAATACAGTGTCTTATTTTTGGAAATACATGGTATTCTGTAATTTGAGTAATAGGAATTGGTTTGTAATAACCTCTTAAAAGTTAAGTTTAATGACAGAGATTACCTTTGACATGAATTTACATTAAAGATGTTGCCTACTACTTTTACATTGATGGCCTATCCTTAGGATAAGTCATCAATGTCTGATCGGTTGGGGTTTGACACCCCGCACTCCCACCAATCAGCTGTTCTCGGTGCCGGCGGAGGCTGGAAATGCTCAGTTTTTGAGCTGCCACATCTTCTATAGCAGCTGTGGCCTTGTACTGCTCATCTCCCTACTATTGATTTGAATGGGGGATGGATGTGCAGTACTCGGAAACGGCTACTGTCAGTTGATGGGGCAACTCCAAAACTGAGCATTTCCATCTGCCTGCTGCCGGCACCCAGAATGGCTGATTGATGTAGGCACCGGGTGTTGGACCACGGCTGATCAGACATTGATGACCTATACTTAAGGATAAGCCATCAATGTGAAGGTAGTGAACAACTTCTTTAACGTATACATCTAGCAAAATGTTGGAATTGTTGGGTCAGCGCTGGGAAATATTTCATATTTTTTAACATCAACTTTACAAATTAGTCGTTTGGAGTTTCAGTTTCATCTATTTTGACCTTGGAAGTGGTTTTTATAATTACATAGGTTGAAAAAAGACCTAGGTTCATGTTGTTCAACCTTCCTCCACCAATTCTACATAGTTACATAGGTTGAAAAAAGACCTAGGTACATAGGTCCTGTTTTTTATTTTTAATTTTTAAATTGAAGGAGAGTAGAAAATGTTCTAAATTGTAAAGATAAATACTGTTTTCCAGTTGACTCTCCTACCACTAAAGCACCACTGCTCAAATTGTCCTTGTCTGAAAAAAGGCTAAAAATGGGGCCACCGATCTCTTACAAATTTCAAAAACTATTACTAACTGAACCCCCAATGTTACTTTCTGAACTGATCAGAACAGGATTATATTATTGTTTGCTTATACAGTACTTGTGGGATGGGTTATCGTTGAAGCTGTTATGGTGGGTGCTGTTATCTCCCACATATAACTGTAAAAATGGCATAGATGGAGTGCCACGGACTAGCAGTATTGAAGTCTAAAATGATGAACGCAGAGCAGGAAGAGTTAATATTCTAAGTTGGCTGGATGTAATGCTTGATCAAGTGAAGTATGGAGTAAGCAGTAGCTTGGCTAACAAAGAAATAAGCTGGATTTACACCAGTTAGATATGAATGACTGTATGTTCCCCAGAATGCTAGTTTCTCATTAATCATGAAGAGTAAACCAGCTGCCTATCACCTGACAAAGAAGGAAAATGCTTGTTTGGAGGGTTAAATGATTTTTTGCTTGCTTCAAAGATAATCATTCTCGGAAGCAAATTCTGCTGTGGAAGACAGTATGCACAGAACAAACTGCAACTGATCATTCTGTGCTCATTTGAAGTGTGGTCAGCATGTCCAAGCAAGCTATTAACTGACCGGCATAAACATATTGCCAAGGGTTGTGGTTGTTTAAAGCAGATGGATGGCTTGTGTAAATCGAGCTTTTTTAGAGGCAGACATTTTCTACTGGGCTGCTCTCCTATACTTTTTATTACCGAGTAGTTACTCTTTATTGATTCAAATAGGGGGCAGATGTGCAGTATCCAGCCGCGACCGCTATTCAGTTGACGGAGCTGTACTGTGAAAAAGATCTAGTCTGGCCGATGGTGGCAACGGGATCAGTTGATTGGCAGTTGTGTGGGGTGTCACATTCCCATTGTTCAGACATGGATGACCTATTCTGAGGATAAGTAAGGGGTGCTTCACACACAGCGAGCTCGCTGCCGAGATCGCTGCTGAGTCACGCTTTTTGTGACGCAGCAGTGACCTCATTAGCGATCTCGCTGTGTGTGACACTGAGCAGCGATCTGGCCCCTGCTGCGAGATCGCTGCTCGTTACACACAGCCCTGGTTCGTTTTCTTCAAAGCCGCTCTCCCGCTGTGACACACAGATCGCTGTGTGTGACAGCGAGAGAGCGACAAATGAAGCGAGCAGGGAGCAGGAGCTGGCATCTGACAGCTGAGGTAAGCTGTATCCAAGATAAACATCGGGTAACCAAGGTGGTTACCCGATATTTACCTTAGTTACGAGCCTCTGCAGCTCTCACGCTGCCTGTGCTGCCGGCTCCGGCTCTCTGCACATGTAGCTGCTGTACACATCGGGTTAATTAACCCGATGTGTACAGCAGCTAGGAGAGCAAGGAGCCAGCGCTAAGCAGTGTGCGCGGCTCCCTGCTCTCTGCACATGTAGCTGCATTACACATCGGGTTAATTAACCCGATGTGTACTGTAGCTATGGTAGGAGAGCAAGGAGCCAGCGCTCAGTGTGCGCGGCTCCCTGCTCCCTGCACACACAGCTGTGCGTGCAGGGAGCAGGGAGCCGCGCACACTGAGCGTAACCATACCCGATGTTTACCTTAGTTACCAGTCTCCGCAGCTTCCAGACGGCAGCTCCGTGCAAGCGCAGCGTCGCTTGCACGTCGCTGCTGGCTGGGGGCTGTTCACTGGTCGCTGGTGAGATCTGCCTGTTTGACAGCTCACCAGCGACCATGTAGCGATGCAGCAGCGATCCTGACCAGGTCAGATCGCTGGTCGGATCGCTGCTGCATCGCTAAGTTATTAAAGTCCCGGACAATCCCTTTAATCTTCTGTGTTACTTCCTGTAGAGAGCAAATAAATGAACAATTTCTACTAGGCAATAAACTAAAGTATAGAGGAGAAGCCCAATAGAAGATGTTTGCATTGATGTGGCACCCCAAAAAACTAGTGGAGCATGTAAGAGGCTAAAACATCAACTGCAGTTGGTGTAGTTTGTCCCATGTAAAAACCATCTGTGTGAGAATACCGCCATCACTAACAAAGGGCAAATATTACAACCACAGAAGGCGGATGCATTCTTGTGAGTGTAGAGTCCATCCATTGACCAGTGCAAAAATTAGCCACCACAGCATAAAGCTATGTTCACACTCGGCATCTTTTTTCAAAACAAAGATGCAGCATTTTTGTCCAAAAAAAATGCACCAAAAACGAACAGCAGCAAAAACGCATCAAAAAATGCAATGCGTTTTGCCACGTTTTTACCTCGTTTTACTACATTTTGCCCAATGCGTTTTTTAAGTCAAATTTATTGACTGGATGGGCTCAAAATGCAAGAAAAACGCAAAAAGAATTGACATGCTGCATTTTGGGTGCATCTTCAAAAACACAGCCAAGATGCAGCCAATTAAGGATGCCCAGTGTGGACAGCAAAATCAAAATCCCATAGATTTTGCTGGGAGGAGGAAATGCATGCATTTTGGTGCATCTTTGAGACCTCAAAAATGCAACAAAAGATGCCCTGTGTGAACTTTAGCCTTAGGGACCAAATTATTAAGGTCTTCTCTACTGAGATGAATTTGCTAAGCCATAGATAAGGAAGAGAAGCATGGAACAGAGATGTTGATGCAGCAGAGTTGGACTTAATATGCTGGACAGCACATAGATCAGTGAAGATAAAAGTGCTAGATGCAGCAGAGTCGAGCATGAGGATAGTACATACAATCAGTAGAGATAAGCAGGCAAGCAGGTGCCTAGATTCAGCAAAGTTGAGTGTACAGATAGCACCTTATATCAGCACAGGGCAGAAGGAAAGATGTTACCTTAATGAAGAAGAGTTGAGTGTGTGAACAGCTCAAATGAACAGCAGAGCTATGTAGATAATCAGATACCTGTAATTAGAGTTGATCTAATCACTCAAAATCCGGGAACAGTCAATCACTGCCGGACTTGAGAAAAAATCTGGATCCACTCCTGATTCCGGTGACCATATAAGTCTATGGGGACCAGAATCCGGAGATTAAAAATGTTTGTGGAAGGGATAGGGGGGTAGGAGTGTGCGTGGTGTACTCACCCGAGGCTGTGTCATGGCACCAAACTCCTTCCGGGTCATGCTTTTCCCTTCCGGAGCTGACAATTCAATATTCATTGTTTTGACCGCCCACCGGCGCGTGTAATTGGTTGCAGTTAGATGCGCCCCCACCCTGAGTGTCAGCGTGTCAGCTGGCTGCAACCAATCACAAGCATTAGCATGGCTGGTGGGCGGGGAAAGCAGTGCAAGTGTCTGCGGGTCAGTATGATAAACATGCATGTGTTTCAGAAACACATGCACGTTCCTGTCAGAAGTGTGCACGGCTGTGCTGCGATGTCAGACTCGTGCAAGTCTGGCATGACAGCATCCGGAACGGCCTGCCGCTCTTTGAACATGAGCGTGCATGTATCTAGAAACATATGCATACTCCTGTCAGAAGTGTGCATGGCTAGACTGCAATGTCAGACTTGTGCGAGTCTGGCATGACAGAACCCGACACAGCCTCCCGCTCTCTGAACATGAGTATGCCTGTAACTAGAAACACATGCACACTCCTGTCAGAAGTGTGTGGCTGTGCTGCGCTGTCAGACTCGTACAAGTCTGACATGACATCAGCCGACACAGCCTGTGCTCTCTTAGCATGAGCGTGCATGTACCTAGAAACACATGAACGTTCCTGTAAGAAGTGTGTGCGGCTGAAAATTAAAAAAACACAAAAAAATATATTTTAAAAAAATATACCCCAACTATAGTCCTGGTTAACCAATATAATATAATCGCTCTGCGATACCCGGCAAGTGAGACTAGTGGTGATGATGTCAGCAATGTTTACGCTCATCACCACTTGCTGGGTAACACTGAGGACAGCGGAAGACCTGGAATATCTGATGACCATTGATGTTACTGAGTTGTTGACGTCACTGCTCATCAAATAGTCCGGGTCACGCACTGTCTTCTGTGTGATGCAGCAAGAGTGGTGATGAGCAGTAACATTATTGATGTCATCACCACATGTGATAGTCGCCAGGTATCACAGAGCTCATCCTGAATGGCAGTGATTTATAAAGTTATTATTGTGGAATTACGGCACTCCCGTTTAGTTGGTGCTCGGATAGGGTCCAGTCTCACAGTCAATTAAGAAATGAATCCAGCACTCAAGGTTTGTAGATGAAGTGAAAGAATTTTTTTATTTTGACAGGCGTAAAATTTTGTGTGACAATCAAACATAACGTTTCGGTCACGGATGACCATCTTCAGATCAGTTCACACAAGCTGCCTGTATCTGCAAGGCGCTCCTGTAAAAGTCAATGGAACTGGAAATTCGCAGGGGATATCCCACGCTGATACTTGCCAGGCCTTAAAGTATGTAACATCTGCGATCTGACGAGGGCAGGAACAATGAGTTCAGCATGACCATTGACCGTCGATGACTGGGACATTACTGTGCTTTGGTCAAATTCTAATCTAAGCTCTTCCCCTAGATCAATTCTCCCTGAAGTGCTTCTAAAGGAGAATGTGCTGAACATCGTAGCCCCTCGTCTCATACAAGACCCGATGACGCGATGCAGCTGGCCAATCACAGTAATGTCAGTATGGAATTGCCATGTATGGCAGAGTATTCTTGTATGTTGATTGGCTGTCTAACAGCTGCAAAACATGCGGGGCAGGGACTCGAGCTTTCTCTCTAGCACCCATGATACTCTATAGAGTAACGTACGTACACAAGCACCCCGATGCTCAATCGATTATAAAGAAGTGGCGAGTACTCTCGCTCATCACTAATGCTAACATAAAGTAAAGTTACAATTGAATCCTAAAAGCAATTTTCGGTATATGAGCCTTTCCACCAGTTTAAGGCCAGTTCCCTGAAAAGGTTTGCATACTGTATTTGTATTGCGAAACTGAAATTTCTTTTTCCTTTGATGTTTATAAGGTGTTGTCATTTAATAAAATAAAGCAATGTTCATGGACCGGAGTAATGACCAAGTAATGATAACCAATACACAACATCATGGACAGTCTACAAGGGGGCAATACAATCTCCCTCTGCATTTCTCTAGCACAACACTCTCATTTTGCTCAGCAATTGTCATTTGTCACTTTCTATTGTAACACCATTTTACAGGCCTGAGAAATATCTTTTTATGGTATAAATAGGTTCATAAATATGAAATGATGATTTACTACTTGGTGCTGGTTTGAATGACCATGCTTTGTGGTGGACATTTTCTCCATTAGTGCAGTAATGTGATATATCACAAGGTTAAATGACATTTCCAGCTATAAGAAAAACCAGAGTTGAAAAATTCATAGGAATAGGAAAACTAGGTTAAAAGCACTAAGGTCATTTACTCAGCTCAAAAATTGCATGTGTGAAATTGGCTTTAAACGAGTGCCAACTAGTCATGTTTTATAACATTTGACCTATTCTGTGACCTTTTTGAAGATCAACATATAGTAGAAATAAAAAAATCGTATTTTATGTAATTTCTCAAATTTCTTGGATTAATTCTTATAACTGGATAATAAAAATGACAGTCATATTCTGCTGCTTAACATCTTGACTTACTAAGCATCTCCTGAAAACTCTGAGGGTTGTTGCCTATCATTGTCTACTAACAAAGGGGGGATTGCTCGGCACCACCTGAATTATTAGACAAATCATGTGCCATGTACCTATCAAATCACCTGAACACACACAATATGGCACAAAGAGGCACCAGACATATGAATAATAAATAATTAATATGGTATAGACCTTGATGTGTGCAAAAAATACAATATTTATTTATTTATAAAGGGTGGCAAAACACTCACAATTTAAAATCATTTAAAATCAGACATAAACACTAAACACTGCCTCCAACATGGGACATATGAATTGCATAGAAAAGCATATTGAGGGTAAACACAACAATACTGCCCCCTATCTGGGTATTCTTATACAAAATCAAGTATATACTCCATCTATGCTAAAAATGTGCTTGCATTGCATCAAGTTGTTACTGGATATCCTGAGACTGTCACCAAATGGTGTGAGAGTGTGAGAGCCCGACGCGTTACACCAGTCACGCTGGCTTCATCAGGAGAGGAGTGTCTAACGCGTCGGGCTCTCACACTGTGACTCCGGGACCTTGTATTGCAGTTTTTGGTAACCTTCCTTAGTGACTGTTTGGACTCATTGTTATTTTTTATTTTTGGCTAGTTTAGCCTTTGTTATATACCATTTGGTGACAGTCTCAGGATATCCAGTAACAACTTGATGCAATACAAGCACATTTTTAGCATGGATGGAGTATATACTTGCACGTCTTCTCTCAAAAGCGCACCTCACCACCTGCGCACTTGACCCCATGCCATCCCACCTCCTCCCCAATCTCTCCACCATCCTTATTGCAGCCTTAACCCATCTCTTCAACCTGTCTTTAACGACTGGTAACTTCCCCTCTGCCTTTAAACATGCAACAGTCACACCTATCCTAAAGAAACCTTCCCTCGATCCAACCTCTACTACCAGCTATCGCCCCATATCACTACTCCCACTTGCCTCAAAACTCCTGGAACAGCATGTCCATGCTGAACTTTCCTCCCACCTCTCCTCTAACTCTCTCTTTGACAACCTACAGTCCGACTTCCGTCCACATCATTCTACTGAAACTGGCCTGACTAAAATCACAAATAACTTACTTACTGCCAAAGCTAACAAGCACTTCTCTATACTCCTACTTCTAGACCTGTCCTCAGCCTTCGATACCATTAACCACTCCCTCGTATTACAGACCCTCTCTTCCCTTGGTGTCAGAGACCTTGCCCTCTCTTGGATCTCTTCATACCTTTCAAATCGCACTTTCAGTGTCTCCCACTCTCACACAACCTCTTCATCCTGCCATCTCTCTGTTGGCGCCCTCAAGGCTCTGTCCTAGGACCCTTACTCTTTTCTATCTACACATTTGGCCTGGGACAACTCATAAAGTCCCATGGCTTCCAATACCACCTATATGCCGACGACACCCAGATCTACCTCTCTGGCCCAGATGCCACATCTCTGCTGTCCAAAATCTTGAAATGTCTATCTGCTATATCCTCCTTCTTCTCCTCTCGCTTCCTAAAGCTCAATGTGGCCAAAACTGAACTAATCATCTTTCCTCCGTCTCCCCTACACTCTCCACCTGATCTATCTATTACAATAAATAACACCATGCTCTCGCCAGTACCCAAAGTTCGCTGCCTCGGAGTGACCTTTGACTCTGCCTTATCCTTCATACCACACATCCAATCCCTCACCACCTCCTGCCGTCTTCAACTCAAAAATATTTCCAGAATCCGCCCTTTCCTCAATTCGCAATCTACTAAAATGCTAGTGCATGCCCTCAATCTCCCGCCTCGACTACCCGACTGATCCACCTCTCTCCTCAATACCACCCCACTTCTCCCTCTGCATGTCTCTCCACTGGCTCCCAATCTTCCACCGTATCCAATTCAAACTACTAACACTGACCTACAAAGCTGTGCATAATCTCTCTCCTCCATATATCTCCGAACTAATCTCCCACTACACTCCAACACGTCACCTCCGGTCCTCCCAAGATATCCTTCTCTCCTCCTCTCTCATTCGCTCCTCACGCAACCGACTCCAAGACTTCTCCCGAGCATCCCCAGTCTCCTGGAACTCGCTGCCTCAACACGTCAGACTATCCCCTACCCTTGCAAACTTCAAACAGAACCTGAAAACTCACCTGTTCAGAAATGCCTACAATCTACAATAAACTCACTGCCGCCCGAGCACGGTGCGGAGCTGCCACCTGACCACCGTGCGGAGCTGCCGCCCGACCACCGTGCGAACCTGCCGCCCGACCACCGTGCGGACCTGCCGCCCGACCACCGTGCGGAGCTGCTGCCCAATCTACACCCCCCCTACTGTCTCCTCCCCATAATCCTATAGATTGTAAGCCCACAAGTGTAGGACCCTCTTCCCTCTGTACTAGTCTGTCTACTGTAACTTGTATATGTATTCTGTATGTAACCCCCTTCTCATGTACAGCACCATGGAATTAATGGTGGTCTATAAATAAATAATAATAATAATAATAATATACTTGATTTTGTATAAGAATACTCAGATAGGGGGCAGTATTGTTGTGTTTACCCTCAATATGCTTTTCTATGCAATTCATATGTCCCATGTTGGAGGCAGTGTTTAGTGTTTATGTCTGATTTTAAATGATTTTAAAATTGTGAGTGTTTTTCCACCCTTTATAAATAAATAAATATTGTATTTTTTGCACACATCAAGGTCTATTCCATATTAATTATTTATTATTCAATATACCTCTTTGTGCCAAATTGTGTGTGTTCAGCCTATCATTGTCTATCATGGTCTATCATTAGGCCCAATTATTCCTTGCTTTGCTTATGTTCCATAATTAGGGTACATGTACAAACATCAGAAATGCTGCAGGTTTTCCTCGCTGGATTGTGTACAGAAAATCTGCAGTGAATTATAATACTTGCCATGTAGATCAAATGTGAACAAATATAATTCAGAAGTGGTGAAATTAACCTTAGAATATTGACCTGTCATACAGACTTTAAAATTTTCATTTACATTTCTGCTGTAAAAAGTGCAAACATTTGTTGCAGATTTTCATGATTAAATTTTATCCAAAATTTCATTGTGATGCAAATTGCAGTATTGCAGATTTTCTATGAATTACTTGTTAATCCGTCATTACTCATTAATTCAAAAGTCCATAAAAAATTAAAAAGGAACCTAGCCTGTCTGATAAAGTTGTAATCCTGCGAATTAACATTAACTTGCAGGTTAAAAGCACTATGAAGGTGTCCAGCTGCTGGACTGAAAGCATGGCGCCTGGGAGAAAATGAACTTTATTCCTCTCAGAAGCCGCTAGATTTCAGTCATGCAGGAGTGCCCAAAGAACTTCTAGTAACTGTGTCAAACCTCAGATTTGATCTGGCAGCCTCCTGTGCTGTAGTCAGCTTCCCTCTCCACTGAACTGCAGTCTGGTTCCACTGCTGTCCTGGTTCTGAACACTTTGTTTGTGTTTTCATTGCTTTTCTGCCAACAAGTTTTTTCTAACGTAATTCAGTCTGCCTAATGCTATCTAGGTCTGCACTGAGCTATATATGGGCTGTATACTACATAAGGATACCTACTGCTATCTGGATCAGCACTGTGCTATATGTGGGCTGTATACTACATGAGGATGCCTAATGCTATCTGTGATTGCACTGTGCTATATGGAGGCTGTATACTACATGAGGGTGCCTAATGCTATCTTCGGCTGCACTGTGCTATATACGGGCTGTATACTAAATAAAGATGCCTAATGCTACTTGAGTCTGCACTGTGTTATATGGGGAATAGAGTTGAGTGCGGTTCGCGGTTCGAGGTTCTCCAGTTCTAGGCTCAAGTGATTTTGGGGGCTGTTCGAGATCGAACTAGAACTCGAGCTTTTTGCAAAAGCTCGATAGTTCTAGATACGTTCGAGAACGGTTCCAGCAGCAAAAAGCAGGGCTTTTTACACATACAGTGTGCAGGAGCCATTGCTGGCAGCCTGCCAGAAGCTGGTAACCAAGAAAAACATCGGGTATCCAAGCAAAGCGCTTTGGTTAGTAACCCGATGTTTATCCTAGTTACGTGCAGGAAGCCCACACTTCCCCGCTCAGCTCGCTCCGCCCCCTCCTGCCCGCGGCATGTACACATACACACACACACACACACACACACACACATGGTCCCGCTCGGCTTACCTGCGGTGATGAAGTCCCGCCATCCCGACCTCAGCGCTGTCACTGTCCTCCATGGCCGCCGCTTGTCACATCACCTTCTCTCGCTTCCGACCCGAGACTGACTAGCGGTGACGTCACGGGCCTCTCGCGATACTTGGTGTGAAGGCGCCGGTCATTGAACTCAGTGACAGGTGCTGTCAGTGTGCTGGAGATCAGCGCAGGTAATGTACCTCGCTGACAGCAGCACTTGTCATCCCCTGCAGTGACCTGGGCTGACCCATTGATGTTAGCTCAGGTCACTGCATTGCTCTCCCAGCCAATGGGGAACATCCTGCTCTTCATTGACTGGGACAGTGTGGATCATCATGGCAACCCCTTGGATTACACCAGACCTGGATTTGTTTTTCTTTCTAATAAATTGGTTAAAGAGGGAATGTTTTGGGGAGTGTTTTTTCAAATAAAAATGTGTCTGTCGTCTATTTTTTTTTATTACTGACTGGGTTGGTGATGTCGGGTATCTGATAGACGCCTGACCTCACCAACCCCAGGGCTTGATGCCAGGTGACATTACACATCTGGTATTGACCCCATATATTACCCCGTTTGCCACCGCACCAGGGCGCGGGATGAGCTGGGGCGAAGCACCAGGATTGGCGCATCTAATGGATGCGCCACTTCTGGGGCGGCTGCGGCCTGCTATTTTTAGGCTGGGGAGAGTCCAATAACCATGGACCTCCTTAGTCTGAGAATATCAGACCCCAGCTGTCTGCTTTACCTTGGCTGGTGATCCAATTTTGGGGGGACCCCTACGTGTTTTTTTTTAAATTATTTATTTAATTTAAAATAACAGCGTGGGGTGCCCTCAGTTTTGGATTACCAGCCAAGGTGAGGTTGCCAGCTGTGGTCTGCAGGCTGCAGCCATCTGCTTTACCCTAGCTGGCTACAAAAATAGGGGGAACCCTACGTCATTTTTTTTTTCATTTTTTTTGGCTAAATACAAAGCTAAGCACCCCTTAGTGCCACATGAAAGGCACCAAAGGGTGCAAAATTACAAAATGCAGGAGAGTGGGACATTATGTGTCTTTCTGCCATTATAATGACAGAAAAGACTGATATGAAGTGCACAAGCACAAGAAAATCACCAGAGAGCTCTACGCTGTGAAAAGCAGTAGAAAATGGCACTGGAGTGAATATGTGACCGCCTCATGTAGGATGAAGCTATGGATCCTGGGTAAATTTATGCATTTACCCTCATTCAGTTTTTTTGCAGTACACAAAAAAAACGGAAGGCACACGGATGACAAACAGATGACATACAGACCGTCTACGGAACGGAAACGGATGCCACACGGATGCACCCGTGAAAAAAACCGGACTGTTTTTTGCAGACCACAAAAATCGATCGGTCGTGTTAATGTAGCCATATTCTGATCTGCCGTTTATAAACAGCAGGCAGAAATAAGTGAATAACGCCCCCCAGCGTCAGAAAATCTCCGGGGTTTCAGGGCTAGCTGAGACCCTGGAGATCATGATTCAGGATGGTTTTTCCGGTCCCCGCTCACGTGATCACAGGTATACACCGTACACCGATGATGACGTTACAGTAAATGACAGCGCCGGTAAAAAATTATTTATCTCCCATCTGGCATGAACAAACACTTCTCCACTTCTTCTCCACTTCTCCACTTCTCCACTTTTTCTCCACTTTTTCTCCATTTTTTCTCCACTTTTTCTCCATTTTTTCTCCACTTTTTCTCCACTTGTTCTCCTTTTTTTCTCCACTTTTTCTCCACTTTTTCTCCACTTTTTCTCCATTTTTTTCTCCACTTTTTCTCCACTTTTTCTCCACTTTTTCTCCACTTTTTCTCCATTTTTTCTCCACTTTTTCTCCACTTTTTCTCCACTTTTTCTCCTATTTTTCTCCACTTTTTCTCCACTTTTTCTCCACTTTTTCTCCACTTTTTCTCCATTTTTTTCTCCACTTTTTCTCCACTTTTTCTCCACTTTTTCTCCACTTTTTCTCCATTTTTTCTCCACTTTTTCTCCACTTTTTCTCCACTTTTTCTCCACTTTTTCTACATTTTTTTCTCCACTTTTTCTCCACTTTTTCTACATTTTTTCTCCACTTTTTCTACATTTTTTCTCCACTTTTTCTCCACTTTTTCTACATTTTTTCTCCACTTTTTCTACATTTTTTCCCCCACTTTTTCTCCACTTTTTCTCCACTTTTTCTCCATTTTTTCTCCACTTTTTCTCCACTTTTTCTCCACTTTTTCTCCACTTTTTCTCCACTTTTTCTCCATTTTTTCTCCACTTTTTCTCCGTTCTTTTTCTATGGTCGGTCTACCCATTAGCTCTGCTATGCATAGTATAGCTCTACACCTACTGCCCATGTTACTTTATGATTGACATCTCTTTCGTACCAGAGCTGTCTAAGCCTACTCTGACCCCATATTTGTCATTACTATATTGTCCTTGTACTGTATTATGACATTTGTATCATGTGTTTCATTTCTTGCTGTATTGCAATTTTTTTGCTGCATCCCAATTGTACCTCTACATTGTTCGAGGTTATGTTATTGTTCTCTCACTCTTATGTGATACTGATTATTGTCATTTTTCATGATTACATGCAGATAAGTCCAATCTGACGAAGGCTCAGGCCGAAACGTCATTTGTAACTTGTTTTGGACAAAAACATATATGCTTATGAAAAATTTTTTTTTCTTAATACGGACCAATAAAGAGTGATTTTGCATTACTATCCGTTGTGACTTACTGACTTAGTCTGGGAGATTTAGAGTGCCGAGGTTACTCACTAATTTTATCTATTATTACCTCTGTGCATCTATATACCAGTGAGCAGAGCTTCCTCTACAGTAGTTCTCCTGATTAGGCATGCCCTTACCTCATGAGCAGGGCATTGCAGCTTTGGTAGCAACCATTACGACATGGACTCTGCTGCTGTGGACCCGGGGAGAGTGAGTGCAGATTCATTGCACCCACACTCCTCACATGAAGGGTCCGCACTCCTAGAAAATAGGGGATACGTTCCCTGAGTGTCTCCCCCCCCCCATATTCTAGACGGTCCAGAGTCGTCGTGGGACCCCTTTATTTTTTTTCTTACAATAAATTGGTGAAAGAGGAAATGTTTTGGGGACTGTTTTTTCAAATAAATTTCTTTTGTCGATTTTTTGTTTTTGTTAGTACTGACAGTTTATGATGTTGGGTATCTAATAGACGCCATGACATCACAAACTGCTGGGCTTGATCTCAGGTGACTTTACAGCTAGTATCAACCCGATTTATTACCCCGTTTGCCACTGCACCAGGGCACGGGATGACCTGGGGTGAAGCACCAGGATTGGCGCATCTAGTGGATGCGCCATGTCTGGGGTGCCTGCGGCCTGCTATTTTTAGGCTGTGAAGGCCCAATAACTATGGACCTTCCCACCCTGAGAATACCAGACCACAGCTGTCCGCTTTACCTTGGCTGGTGATCCAATTTGGAGGGGACCCTACTTTTTTTGTGTAATTATTAATATTTATAAAATAATTATAAAAAAAGAGCCTGGGGGGACCTCCACATTGGATCCCCAACCACGGTAAAGCTGCCAGCTGTGGTTTTCAGGCTACAGACGTCTGCTTTACCCTAACTGGCTATCAAAAATGGGGGGACCCAACGTCATTTTTTTTTAACTATTTTTTAAATAGAAAAAATTAATGGGCTTCCCTGTATTTTGATTGCCAACCAAGGTAACGACAGGCAGATGGGGGTGGCAACCCATAGCTGTCTGCTTTATCTGTGCTGAGAATCAAAAATACCGCGGAGCGCTATGTCATTTTTTTTAAAGATTTATTTGTACAGCACTGTGATGTCCAGCAATCAGAATACAGGGAAGCCCATTTTGTTTTTAGTTATTTAAATAAATAATTAAAAAAAATATATATGGGCTCCCGCTGCATTTTTTGTATTGCTAGCTAAGGGTAATCCAAGCAGCTACTGGCTGCTAACCCCCACTGCTTGGTGTTACCTTCACTGGCAATGGAAAATCCAGGGAAGCATTTTTTAATTTTTTGGCCAAAAAACTACAAAAAAAGGACGTGAGCTTCGCCATATTTTTGTATGCTAGCCAGGTATAGCAGGCAGGTGCTGGAAGAGTTGGATACAGTGCCAGAAGATGGCGCTTCTATGAAAGTGCCATTTTCTGAGGCGGCTGCAGACTGCAATTCGCAGCAGTGGGGCCCAGAAAGCTCAGGCCAACCTGTGCTGCGTATTCCAATCCGCAGCTGCCTAGATGTACCTGGCTGGACACAAAAATGGAGCGAAGCCTACGTCATTTGTTTTCTAATTATTTCATGAAATTCATGAAATAATAAAAAAAGGGCTTCCCTTTATTTTTGGTTCCCAGCCGGGTACAAATAGGCAACTGGGGGTTGGGGGCAGCCGTACCTGCCTGCTGTACCTGGCTAGCATACAAAAATATGGCGAAGCCCACATAATTTTTTCAACAAAAAACTTCTGCATACAGTCCTGGATGGAGTATGCTGAGTATGCTGAGCCTTGTAGTTCTGCAGCTGCTGTGTGTCTGTATGGAGAAGAGCAGACAGCAGCTGCAGAACTACAAGGCTCAGCATACTCCATCCAGGACTGTATGCAGAAGTTTTTTGCCCACCAAAAAAATGACGTGGGCTTCGCCAAATTTTTGTATGCTAGCCAGGTACAGCATGCAGCCACGGGCTGCCTCCAACCCCCAGTTGCCTATTTGTACCCGGCTGGGAACCAAAAATATAGGGAAGCCCTTTTTTTTTTAATTATTTCACTTATTTCATGAAATAATTAAGAAACAAATGACGTGGGCTTCGCCCCATTTTTGTGTCCAGCCGGGTACAACTAGGCAGCTGGGGATTGGAATCCGCAGCACAGGTTAGCCCGAGGTTTCTGGGCGCCTCTGCTGCGAATTTCAGTCCGCAGCCGTCCCAGAAAATGGCGCTCTCATAGAAGCGCCATCATCTGGCGCTGTATCCAACTCTTCCAACAGCCCTGGAGCCGGTGGCTCGCTGGGTATTAATGATTTCAGTTGATAAAATACAGCTATCCCTAACCCCATTATTACCCAGCGAACCACCCTTCACCAGGTCAGCTGGAAGAGTTGTATACAGCGTCAGAAGATGGCGCTTCTATGAAAGTGCCATGTTCTGAGGTGGCTGCAGACTGCAATTCGCAGCAGAGGGGCCCAGAAAGCTCAGGCCAACCTGTGCAGGTGGCTTGTTGGGTAATCATGAGTTAATACTGGCTTTGTTTTACTAGCCAGTATTAAGCCAGAGATTCTTAATGTCAGGCATGTTTGACCCGGCCATTAAGAATCTCCAATAAAGGGTTAAAAAAAAAGACACCACACAGAGAAAAAATACTTTAATAGAAATAAATACACAGACACATTAGAGACTCCATCTTTATTACCCCCTGTCAGCCAAATAAATCCCCAATAAACCAGCACTGATAAAAGGTTTTTAATAGAGGCTTAAATTATAAGCAGCAATTTCAGCGTTCCAAGTGCCTTTAAATGAATTTGAAGAAACTGCACTTCAGGATTGTAGTGAGGATTGTAGTGAGGATGAGGTGCCCCAGCCCATCACTTGATGGGCTGGGGCACCTCATCCTCACTACAATCCTCACTAGTGTAGTAGTAGTGACGATTGTAGTGAGGATGAGGTGCACCAGCCCATCACTTGATGAGCTGGGGCACCTCATCCTCCCTACAATCCTCACTAGTGTAGTAGTAGTGACGATTGTAGTGAGGATGAGGTGCACCAGCCCATCAAGTAATGGGCTGGGGCACCTCATCCTCACTACAATCGGGAAGCAGCGTGCAGCCTTCCCTCCGTGAGTGATCAGTGCTGCTAGCGGTAACAGCGGTAACGCTGACAGATGCGTTACCATAGCAACGATGCTCCCGGAGCCGCGGTTAGCGGTGATGTCACCGCTAACTGCGTTGCTATGGCAACGGTGATCTCCGTTAATGACCGGCTGTGTCAGCCAGTCCCTAACGGAACGGGGAGTCGACCGTGTGCTAGAGCATATCGCCGGTACACGGCAATACACAAATGTGCACCGTGTACCGGAGAGATGCACTCGCAGGTCCTACATGACATGTCATAGTCATGTGACCAGTCTGTAGCCAATGAGATAATAGCCACGTGACTGGTCACATGGCTATTTTGACGTCACGATAGGTCCTGCTTCTCTGCTGGCAGTGCCAGTCACCGGGAGGATTCAGCGATCATCGGATGGAATAGCGGCAGGAGACAGAGTGCAGGAGGGATCGCGGGGACCGGTAAGTGTTATGGCAATGTTTATTAATTGTTTGTGTACATTTATCATGCATTTTTATGTGTTTGTGATTGCCTCCCATTATAGCCTATTGGTTCGAGTTTGGTTCGTCGAACGTTCGACGAACCGAACTCGAACGGGACCCCCGTTCGGCGAACCGACCTCGAGCCGAACCGCGACCGGTTCGCTCATCTCTAATGGGGACTGTATACTACATGAGGGTGCCTAATGCTATCTGCGTCTGCATTGTGCTATATAGGTGCTGCTTAATGTTATATGGGGGTTGCATAGTGCCATATGGGGGTTGCATAGTGCCATATGGGGGCTGCATAGTGCCATATGAGGGCTGCATAATACTATATGGAAGACTAATGGGGCTTCATAACACTATATGGAGGAATATGGGGGCTGCATACTACTATAGCCCCAGAGCTGTATGTCCCCCCCCACCCCAGTGCTGTATACCCCCCCAGAGTTGTATGTCACTCCACCCCAGATCTGTATATTCCCAGAGCTGCATGTCACCCCTCACCTCAGAGCTTTTTGTCCCCCCCAACCCAGAGCCACTGCCCCCCTCTAGAGCTGTAAGCCCCACTCTGGAGCTGTATGCCCCTCCATTGCTGTATACATCTTTCATCATTAATATGCATGCCCCCAGTAATGTGTATATTCTCAGCATCTCTTATGATGTATATACAGCAGTGTCAGTGTACTCTATGTGCGGCCATGTCTGTTAGTGACGGCCACCAATCAGCGTGGTACAGACACATGCCCAGGAGGAGCTGGATGGAGACAAGTGGGGGATGTGAATGCGGCTGTTGCCGGCTTCCCAATATTAGAAATATCTCTAATGTGTCTGTGTGTGTATGTATGATGTGTATCTATGTCAGTGTATATGACTGTGTCTAGATTTATGTCTATTTATATGTGTTTTTGTGAATTTCTCTTTAAATATGTATGTGTATGTATATCTGTATGTGTATGTATCTGTGCATGTCTATGTGTGGATGGGGCCCACTGAGACTCTTTCGCCCAGGGCCCACAAAAACCTGGAGCCGGCCCTGCTTACAGCCACCGATCTCGGTGCTGGCTATCAATCAGTGTCGAGGCAGGCTTTTAGCCACTCATCTTAGGGATGTGAGTGGTGACTGTAATTGCTCTGGGAACACACCTGCTTGACTGAAAGCTGGTGGCTCCCGGGAAGCATAAAGTTAATTTTATCCCAGGTGCCACACTTTCAGTGCAGCAGCCAAGCACCTCAATAACACTTATTAAATTACAGATTGACCCCACATATGAAGGTTTTTAGCATAATCAGGCATGGCAGGTTCTCTTTGAAATTGGAAAAATTACTCCTCTTTTGCCTTCACATCAGTGCATCCTTCTTCTATCTCCATCCTTTATCAATGTTGTATCAACACGAGTACTGTGGTCACAAGTGGTGATAGTTCGTTACTGGAGGCAGGGTGTACATAATGCAACTGAGTACCAGGGAAATATTTCCAAAGAAGCACCAGGAGAGTTGATTTTTTTTAGCATTTTTTTCCTTTTAGATACTCTATTTTACCCAGGAAAATATGAAAAAAATCTGCGGGCAAAGTTATTGTGCAGATTTTCCCATTGCTTTCTTCAGATTTGATGCAGAAATTTTCCAAAGAAAATGGTGTGCATGTGAGCCTCGCTGAAAACATGATCATACGTCAGTATTTTGTGTAGTTTGGATCAGTAGTTGCATGCTACAACCACGAGTAGAATCAAAATAGAGAAAATGATTGTTGGAAAGATTGATGTGAAATACTGACAAATCTACTGACAAGTGAAAGTTACTGTTTATTTACAAAGCTTGATTTCCAACACAGAGTACTTCTCACTTTTGTATATCATGAATGAACCACCAGCTGCCCTCCTGCTTGCTGGGAGTGTTGCGTGCCTGCTTATTTAACAGTTCAGACCAGCAGCATTATTGCGCCACTGACACAAATTGTTCACTTTCCGATGTAGCAAGCAAAGGCAGCTTTACCTCTACACCATCGCAATAACACAATGCCATGGAACTCTCCATATATTGAGCTAACAGTGCATTCCAGTGACCTAGCTAGCTTTAGAGCAGCATTTACAAGCTCTATTGGAAAGACATTGTAAGCGCTGTGCATGTGCAGCCACCATTGCTAGACTGCAGCAATGGCCGGTAACATAGGCAACAAGCAGTAAGGCCTCTTTCACACGTCTGTGCAAAACACACACAATTTGCATGGTCCTTGGTGAAGGTGCGTATGTGTGTGCATGTGTCTGTGTTCACCGTGTGCTGTCCCTGTGCTATCCATGTGACATCCACATAGCACTCGAATAGCATGAACTTCTATACACACCCGTTTCCGGTGCTGCTGTCTCCTGCGCTGCTGCTGCTGCTTCTGGTTCCACGGTGCAGTGAATATGCATGAGCATAATGAGCGGGACCCAGAAGCAAGTGGCAGCAGTGCCGAAGACAGCAGGGCTGAAGACAGACAACTATAGAAATCATTTTATTTCAAAGACATGTATCACACTGATGTCACACTGATCACATCAGTGTGCGGGTCGTATGACATCAGTGCTGCCAGAGAAAAATGAGCATGTCACCGTGTGGAGCATGGTACTTGTGAAAACATGGAGGTGTGTGCAGACCCATTGATTTTAATGGGTCTACGTGTGTCTGTGTCTCTAGTATGAGTTGAAATGGATGTCACATGTACCGAAAACATGGGTGTGTGAAAGAGGCCTAATAGATACAATTAAAAACTATTCTGTACTTGAGCAAAATAAATTGCAAAGTTTTTTTTTTTTACAAAGTTGCTTTGTTTTTTTTCCAACAACTTCACAATGTTTCTCATTTAAGATGATGCTTCTGTCTATACTGATATTTTTTTCTTAGGACTCACTTGTGGCTTTTTTTTAAGTCAACGAAAAAAAAGTTTTATCAGTCCTATATTAGTGAACGGAAAAGTGGATGAGCGTGCAGACCAAGGCACCAGTCACACAGGGGACGTCTTCTCAAGATTGTCAGCATCCATCACTAATCCCAGCAGTAGCGGGTATCACAAGGGCAAGTAGAAATACCTTCCTAAATGTTACTTTTTATCTTAACAAACCCCAATGTATTTCTTATCTGAAGGGAACTACATTCATAATTCCACTTATTATAGACAGGACAGGTTTTTTTTCTGTTACTGTGAAATACAATGTTGTCCCCGGATTGAAGGCTGCAGCTTCAATTTCATCAGGTTGTATAAGATCCCTCCATGGTGTTAGGAGAAGTGTTCCGCAGCCGCATTGTGCTACGTGTAGTCTAGTCCAACCTAATTCTGCGCTTCAAAACTGTGGATCAGCCTTTAGAAATATAACATCGGGAAGAGCTATTTTTCTATTTTACAGTTCTCTGCATGTAAGCCAATGTACGAAATCAATTCCAACACTTGAAAAAAGGAACTTGGATGCTTTTGGATTTCATCCACCGAGATGAATCCACACCATTTGTCAAATAAAAATGGCTTAAAATGACATTCAGTCAGGTCCTTAAATCCATCCCTCAGAGTCAGCACCGAGTCTTACTATCACAATTACACATCTATATAGCTACACATTTATATGGCAGGAGACTTACAGTTTAAAGAGAAAATGTGAAAAATATATTTTATATTTGTTTTCCAGTGTTTCGCGATTCCTAATATTGTCAAGTGTGTCGTGTATCTTTCTTGCATGGAGAAATATGATTTATGCTCCCGATGATAAGGAGGATAATATCATCTTACCTATTCTATTTGTAATCGGCAAAAACAATTAAAAAGTGTAGGAAACCGCAAATATAACAAGCCAAAACTTGATTATACGTTGTTGTATAACAACCTAACACTTTGTAATTTATGCCTCAAATTTCTGCTTCTTATAAAACCTGGTTAAGAATTCTAACCTCACAGGCATAATTCATGTGAGGACCGAACCTGAGCAAACAGTAACACAATAACCTGGAACGTAATGTATAAAATGTCACTCACCAGAACTCGGAGGATCGTGGTTCCCACAGTAACATTCTCATACAAAGTGATGTTGTAGAGCACTTGGCTGAAGATAGGACGGTTATCATTTTCGTTGATCAGGTTAATTTTCACCTGAGAAAATCCCACATGGTCCAAGACACTTTCATTCGCAAACAGCTGCAAAATAGAAACTGTGTTACATTCTTCTAGGAATAGCGTAATCTCAAGAAATGAAACCACAATAAATATGAAGCATTTCCGGTCTAGTTTATAATTAACCCTTCTGAGAGGAGACAATGTCATTACACTGGTATAGCTTTATACAGAAGGAACCGATAAAAGGTTTGGACACCTATCAGAATTAATGATCAGTATTGTGATGCCAGAAGTGAGGCACGTTAGAAATACACAATGTGCTGCCAATATCAACTAAGCGTAAATGGTCGAATATCATGTATGACAGAGCACACCGAGGTATCATCTGCTTATCACTGTCAACAGCCCTTTCAGCGCATACGCCCAAGTCCTGTTTTCTAGGGGGTTCAGACGAAAGCTACGACAGAGCCAGTGAACGTAAGGTAAAATGTGAACATATCCCTAATAGTCAATACCGACACTGTAATGAAGGCATCACTGTCAAAGTAGAGACATCATTAGATTATGGAGGATATAGATTACTTATACTGGTTGTTTCTCTGCTGATTATCTAAATATTACACTGATACTTGTGAATATTTATACCTGATACACAATATCTATCTGATTTACATAGTTACATAGTTACATAGGTTGAAAAAAGACCTAGGTCCATCTAGTTCAACCTTTCTCCACCAATTATACATTTCGTCACTAAATCATTTATAACCGACAATGTTGTGTGTACTGAGGAAATCATCCAGCCTTTTTTTAAAAGCTGTTATAGTATTTGCCATTACTACCTCTTGTGGTAGGGCTTTCCACAGTCTGACTGCTCTAACTGTAAAGAACCCTTTCCTATTTAGCTGCCGGAATCGCTTTTCTTCCACTCGCAGTGAGTGCCCCCTGGTCCTTAGTATTGTCTTTGGAAGGAATAAGTCATGTGCCAGTCCTTTTATTGACCACACATGTATTTATACATATAAATGAGATTTTCTCTGAGATATCTTTTTTCTAAACTTAATTATTCGATCTTTTTCAACCTCTCATTATATGGGAGGCCTTCCATTCCTTGCAATAATCTAGTTGCCCGCCTTTGAGCTGACTCTAACTTCTGAATGTCCTTTTTAAAATATGGCAGAAAATAGAAAATGTAGTTCAGCTCACCCTTCCTAAAGTCCAGGTCAGGATCGGTGTTGGTGCACGGAGCTGCCCTGGCCTCAGGCAGAACACAGACAAGGAATCTAGAGTATGATCTCCAGCACTTCAAAGAAGGTTAAAAATATTTATTGAGGTTCTATTAAAAAAGATCCATCGATCATGAAAACAGTGAGGGGGGACACATTACGAGAAATCCAACATGTTTCAGCTAGTATAGCCTTATTCAAGGATTGCACTTACATGTCTATTGTGCATACAGATATACTGAAACTTTTCAGTATATCTGTGTGCACAATAGAAATGTAAGTGCAATCCTTGAATAAGGCTCTACTAGCTGAAACATGTTGGATTTCTCTTAATGTGTCCCCCCTCACTGTTTTCATGATCGATGGATCTTTTTTAATAGAACCTCAATAAATATTTTTAATCATCTTTGAAGTGCTGGAGATTATACTCTAGATTCCTTTTAAAATATGGAGCCCCATATTGGTCCTATATTTATGCATGATATTATCTTAGGTAGACTGCTAAATAAAAATTTTGCCACATCTGCTATCACTTTTATTATTCTAATAATTACACAACTGTAATGGTGTTCTTTGATGTGTTTCCCTCTTTTAATCTAATTTTATACAATTTATTTAATAACTACAAACTCCTTTCTAATGCTTTTGTAACTATTTTTCAAAGAATTGGTTTCACAGTAGCCCAAAGAAATTAAGTATAGAACTAAGAGCTAGAATTGTGTATATTTTTTATATATTGTATATTTATATACGGTATATCACAAAAGTGAGTGCACCACTAAGATAAAATGGCCAAAATGCGCCCAATTAGACATTTTCCCCTCTGTGGTGTCACATAACTCATTAGTGGTACAAGGTCTCAGGTGTAAATGGGGAGCAGGTGTGCTAAATTTGGTGTTCACACATTCTCATACTGCTCACAGGAATTTCAACTTGGAACCTCATGACAGAATTCTCCGAGGATCAGAAAAAAATAATGTTGTTCTACAAAAAGATGGCCCAGGCTATAAGAAGATTGCCAACTTCCTTAATCTGAGCTACAACACAATCGCCAGGACCATACAGTGGTTTAACAAGACAGGTTCTACTTAGAGCATGGTCAACCAAAGAATTTTGACTGCACATGCTCAGTGTCATATCCAGAGGTTGTCTTCAAAATGGGCATATGAGTGCAGCCAGCATTGCTGCACAGGTTACAGGAAGTGGGTTAAGCCCATCAGTGCTCAGACCATATGACACACACTGCAGCAAATAGGTTTGCAGTCTCTTCTTAAAATGATGCAAAAGAAAGCCTGCAAGCAGTTTACTAAAGACAAGCAGAATAAGGAGATGTATTTCTGGAACCATGTACTGTGGTCTGATGAGACCAAGATAAACGTACTTGATTCAGATGGTGTCAAGCATGTGTACTGGCAACCAGGTGAGGAGTACAAAGACAAATGTGTATTGCCTACAACTAAGCATGGTGGTGGTAGTGTCATGGTTTTGGGCTGCATGAAGGCTGTCAGCTGTGGGGAGCTACAGTTAATTTAAGGAACCATGAATACCAAAAAGTACTGTGAGATATTAAAGCAGAACATGATCACCTCCCATTGGAAACTGGGCTGTTGGGCGGTATTCCAAAATGATAATCCAAAACACACCTAAAGGCAACCACTGCCTTGCCAAAAAAAACTGAGGGTAAAGGTGCAGGACCGGCCAAGCATGTTTCCAGATCTAATCCCTATTGAGCATCTTTGGCGCATCCTCAAATGGAAGATAGAGGAGTGCAAGTTCTCTAACATTAACCAGCTAAGTGATGTAATCATGGAGGATACTAATGGCTCCTATGAAGCTCTAGTGAACTCCATGCCAAAGAGAGTTAAAGCATTACTTGAAAATAATCATGGTCACACAAAATATTGACACTTTGGGAACAATTTGGCCATTTTCACTTAGGGGTGTACCTACTTTTGTTTCTAGAGGTTTAGACATTAATTTCAGGGTGTTGCGTTATTTAGAGGAGACGTCAAATTTACACTGTTATACAAGCTGTACACTGACTACTTTACATTGTATCAGTGTCATATCTTTAATGGTCTCCCATAAAAAGGTATAATAAAAAAATTACAACAATGTGAGCGGTGTACTCTCTTTGTATTCCCTTTGTGATATACTCTACTTGATCACACTCTAAAGGGGAAGATTCACAGCCTCAGGCCTCATTCAAACCTACATTTTTTGCGGTTTTGAGGACACAACATGTAAAGTACAGTCTGAGGTTGTTCATATATCTGTGGTTTTAACAGAGACTTGTTGTTTATCAGCATCATGAATGAAAATCATTGATACAAGTCTATTTTTGCCTACAAAGAAAAATCACTAACATCAAAATGAAGCCAGAAAGCGACTCACCACTATAGCACTGATCGGTGACTATATATTTAATATTTCTAGTGTCATTTATTTGCCTCCCTCTGCCTACTCTGTTCAGCTCAGTGTTTATGATCTCATCCAAAATGCTACTAAAGGTGGGATGTGTATAGCAATAGTAAATACAATTAGGTCCAGAAATATTTGGACAGTGACACAATTTTCGCGAGTTGGGCTCTGCATGCCACCACATTGGATTTGTAATGAAACCTCTACAACAGAATTCAAGTGCAGATTGTAACGTTTAATTTGAAGGTTTGAACAAAAATATCTGATAGAAATTGTAGGAATTGTGCACATTTCTTTACAAACACTCCACATTTTAGGAGGTCAAAAGTAATTGGACAAATAAACCAAACCCAAAAAAAAAAAAATTATTTTCAATATTTTGTTGCGAATCCTTTGGAGGCAATCACTGCCTTAAGTCTGAAACCCATGGACATCACCAAACGCTGGGTTTCCTCCTTCTTAATGCTTTGCCAGGCCTTTACAGCCGCAGCCTTCAGGTCTTGCTTGTTTATGGGTCTTTCCGTCTTAAGTCTGGATTTGAGCAAGTGAAATGCATGCTCAATTGGGTTAAGATCTGGTGATTGACTTGGCCATTGCAGAATGTTCCACTTTTATGAACTCCTGGGTAGCTTTGGCTGTATGCTTGGGGTCATTGTCCATCTGTACTATGAAGCGCCGTCTGATCAACTTTGCGGCATTTGGCTGAATCTGGGCTGAAAGTATATCCCGGTACACTTCAGAATTCATCCGGCTACTCTTGTCTGCTGTTATGTCATCAATAAACACAAGTGACCCTTAGAGTCCCTTGTCCAATTACTTTTGGTCCCTTGAAAAAGAGGAGGCTATGCATTACAGAGCTATGATTCCTAAACCCTTTCTCCGATTTGGATGGGAAAACTCTCATATTGCAGCTGGGAGTGTGCACTTTCAGCCCATATTATATATATAATTGTATTTCTGAACATGTTTTTGTAAACAGCTAAAATAACAAAACTTGTGTCACTGTCCAAATATTTCTGGACCTAACTGTATATACCATTCCTCCTCTGTCTTTCCCATCCCACAACACTAGAAAGATGCAGTTTAGACTTCCCAATGCATTCTCTATGCCACTGGCATGTCCATCTTGGAAGAAGGAAGAACATAACGATGATCTAAACCAGGGGTGGGGAACCTTAGGCCTGCAGGCTGTATACGGCCTACCATGTGCCTTTTGTGCGGCCCCTGGGCACATCCCCGGAGGCAGCAGTGCTCGAGCCGCCACCACCGTTTTGCGGGCCACCGGCCCTTTAAATCTGCACGTTTGCTGCTGTGCATACCAATGCATTCTCCCGCTGGCCAGTGCCAGTGAGCTGAGGACTTATGTTGTGGGCGGGTTTAGCACACTGCACTTCCATCCCACAGCAGCTTAACAGCCTAGTGGTGTGTTCCCGCCCTCTGCCCTCGGAGCTGTATGCCTTCCCTCTACCATCGGAGCTGTGTGCCCACCCTCTTCCCTCAGAGCTACGTGCATGCCCTCTGCCCTCAAAGCTGCGTGCACGCCCTATGCTCTCGGAGCTGCGTGTACGCTCTCTGCCCTCCAGAGCTGTGTGTCCAGCGCCTGCTCTCCAGTGCTGTGAGTCTGGCGCTGCTATGTGTCCAGCACCTGCCCTCTGCTGCTGTGTTCCCTGTCCAGTGTTTTGTTGCCCCTCCCCCCAGAGTTGTGTACAACCCTCTGTGCTGTGTGCCCCCCAATGCTATGTATCACCCCAGGTTTGCGTCCCCCTCCTCCCCCCAGTCATGTCAGGGCTCCGCAAGTGATATCTGTGCCCCTACAGTGGTGCCTGTGCCCTAGCCCCTCTTGTGGTGCCAGTGCTTCAGCCCCTCTTGTGGTGCCTGCGCCCCAGCCCCTCTTGTTGTGCCTGTGCCCCAGCCTCTCTTGTGGTGCCTGCGCCCCAGCCACTCTTGTGGTGCCTATGCCCCAGCCCTTCTTGTGGTGCCTGCACCCCAGCCCCTCTTCTGGTGCCTACACCCAAGCCCTTCTTGTGATGCCTGCGTCCCAGCCACTCTTGTGGTGCCTGCACCCCAGCCCCTCTTGTGGTATCTGCACCCCAGCCCCTCTTGTGGTATCTGCGCCCCAGCCCCTCTTGTAGTGTCTGCGCCCCAGGCCCTCTTGTGGTGTCTGCGCCCCAGGCCCTCTTGTGGTGTCTGCGCCCCAGCGTCTCCTGTGTTGCTTATGCCCCCAGCGTCTCCTTTGATGTGTATGCCCCCCAGCATCTCCCGTGACTTATACATCACAGGAGGGGCTGGGGGCATATACATGTTCCCAGCCCCTTGTGTGATGCATTTGCCCCCAGTGTCTCCTATGATGTATATACAGCAGTCTCAGTGTCTCCTATGTGATATATGTTCCTCCAATGTCTCCTGTGATGTATATACAGTGTCTGTTATGTGATGTATAGGATTTATCAATCTTATCACAAAGAGTTGACTGTGCTCCAGACCAAGACAATAATGAAAAAGCAGCTGTGAGAAGAAACATGATTAGTATCCCCAAACATCACAGCTGCACCAAAGAGAAGCAGCTCCGGCTACCACAGAAGGGTGAGTTAATTAATTGTTTGACCAAATATAGCAGGGTCATTTTCACATTGATAATTTTTTGCGGCCCCCGAAGGTTGGTAGAAATTTCCAAATGGCCCCTGGCATAAAAAAGGTTCCCCAACCCCTGATCTAAACAGAGGAGACAACATAATTTTATTTTTATTTATTTTATTTTTTGGCACTAGGTTGGAGGGTGGCTTTTATAAGCTATCATCCATCTCATGCTTGAACAACATGTTCACCTTGATCATACTCTCCTCTATACCTTTAATCTAACTGTTTTTTAACAATGAAATTCTGAATTCACAGATCTTGGCATCACATGCCTGGACCCTGTCCTGGATCATCTTTTATGTTATAAACTGAACATTTAGGCCCTGACTCATCAAGACTAGAATTTTATACTTCAGTCTAAAAAAAACTGCACTGCAGTAAGATGTGCTAATTTTATTAAGAGGCATGCGATCTTAATTGGATTTGGTGCATCTTTGAACCTCCATACGATATTGCAAAAAAATGTAATCCAAATTTACAATTGCAAAGTATCCAAAAGCTCAATGTTCTCAGAAGTCTGCTGCTTTAGGCTCTGTTAACATTGAGATTTTTAGAGCCAATCCACAACTAAATCCTCTTCAAAAGCCACTTAAAGGGAAGGTATCGCGGTTTTTTATTTTTGTATTAAAAATAGTGATTATGAAATCAAGTATTTCTAATACAAAATGAAAATCGCAGCTTATTTAGTTTTTATCGATGAACTGAAGAAAGGAATGAAGGACCGCACTCCATCCACTGTGCAGGAATAGGATTTATTTAAACATGCAGGGTAAAAAGCTGGGGATGCACTGTGAGCTGGCTCCCAAGCAACGGACGACGGCCGTTTCACCTAATCAGGCTTCCACGGGTCCATGTGTGGAGTTACACCACCGTCCCCTATAAAGGAGAGCTCACAGGTGCGTCGCTAGCCACATAAAAACAATCATGGAGAATGTAATACAATTTAAATGCATGGAACATACCATGCGTATGGTGTAACATTATAAACATGAACAGTACAAAGTATTTTTATCCAAAACAAAAAATACATGCGCATATACAAATAAAAATAAAACTCAAAGACACAGAGGTATACATAAAAGGGAAAACTACAAAAACACTGACATATCAACGCGGTCATTTAACCCCATGGGACCTTGCGCTCCATAATCAATAATAAACCTAGCCTCTACCTGTAACAAAAGTTGCTGAAGGTTGCCCCCCTTAGGAGGGAGAACAACCCTTTTCAAGCCGGCGAAGCGCAAGACATCAGGGTTATCGTCATGATGTTTGCGGATATGAGTAATCAGTCTGGGAGAACCTTTTCCTGACGTAACAGAGTTATAATGCTCCCTAAATCTGATGTATAGATACCTAATCGTCTTGCCTATGTAAAACCTGCCACACGGGCAGAGAATCACATAGACAACGAATTTAGTCTTGCAAGAGATAAACTGGCGCACAGAATGGAAATGCGGGCCAACTTGCAAGGATTGGTCCGTAAGGTGTACGTTACAAAACCTGCAACTACCACATCGGTAATTGTCCGGGGGGCAACATCTATCAAGCCACATCCCAGGGCTAGTAAGTCTATTCTTTACCAGTTTATCCCGCAGGTTGCTACATCGCCTGAAAGTTACCAAAGGATTAGCTTTGGTCATTTCACACAAGGTAGGATCCCTCTCCAGGATGTGCCAATGCCTACATAAAGTTCTCTGTATGACATGTTCCAATGGTCCAAAACGAAAACTAAAGACAAACCTGTTCAAATCACTAGCCCTCTTCACAGAGGGACTTTCAAGATCAGGGGAACAAGCACCAGATCTCACCTTCTCAAAAGCAGAATCAATCAATTTATTCGGATTCCCCCTCTGCTGCAGCCTCTCCTTTAACTCACATGACTGCCGGAGAAAAGTCCCCTCAGAACTATTAGCCCTACGTACCCGTAAAAATTGACCATAGGGTAAAGCCATTTTGGTATGGAGAGGATGTGCGCTCTGAAAATGCAAGAGTGAGTTGGATGCCGTAGGTTTCCTGAACAATTGAGTGTGAATAGTACCATCCCTGATGGAAACCTCAATATCCAAAAAATTGAGGTTGTCGCCACCAAAAGAGGAAGTGAAAGACATATTCATTGTGTTGGAGTTGTTAAGATGTGACACAAAATCCGAGAATAAATCCTCCGTGCCATCCCACACAATGAATATGTCGTCCACATACCTCAAATAGTGGCGAATATATCTCAAAAAGGGATTGGTGTCCGAAAACACGTACTTGCTTTCGAAGGAGCCCAAGAATATATTGGCCATGGCACATGAGACAGGGGTACCCATGGTGGTACCCCCGCACTGCAAGTACCACCGGTCCAAGAAAGTAAAAGCGTTCTTGGAAAGAACAAAACCCAGGGCCTCCTCCACAAAATCGCAATAACAGGCATCCTTCCCACTCTGCGCCACCATCTCCCTCATGGCTTGGACACCCAAGTCCTGAGGGATGCGGGTATACAGGCTCTCCACATCAATTGATGTCAATTGAAAGCCCTGCTGCCACGTTATACCCTTCAACAGTGCAAGGAAATCCCCACTATCCCGAACATATGAGGGAATGTGACTGAGCAAAGGTCTCAGTAGCCAATCTAGATAGTGCGATAAAGGATCCGTTAAGGAGCCAATACCAGCCACTATCGGGCGGCCGGGGGGGTCAGTCCTGCACTTATGAATCTTGGGTGTACAATACCAGCACGGCTTCGTGGGGTAGGGGGGAATTAACTTCTCCACCTGTGCCTGTGTGAGGAAACCCAGGCCTACATACTTGCCCAAAAGCCGCACCAAAGATTTCTTGAAATCATGGATAGGATTACTAGGTAAGGGGGTATAGGTAGCTCTATCAGACAACTGCCTAAGGCACTCCTGCACGTACTGCTGCCGGGTCAGGAGGACCACGTTGCCCCCCTTGTCCACCTCACGGAACACCGTGTCCTCCCAACCCTGCATAGTACGAACAGCAGCCAATTCTCCCTGACTCAGATTCTGAGTGGGGGTATCGTAAATCAAAGCCTCAATATCTTTTAAGACAGTGTCCTGATACAAATCAACCAAATTCCGTGGCACCGTGGGAGGATAGAAATCCGATTTAACACCCTTAGTGAACCTGCCCGTTTGAAAATCAGTAGTGATTCCAACAGAGCTAGACCCTTGGTGGGGTTCGTTCAAGCTCAGCAAAAGCTCAGCATCCCGAACCACATCAGGGTCAAAAGCACCTGTGATATCAAAACGGTCGTTACTAACGGTGCATGGGACGTGTCCCTCAGGAATAAAACCCGAACTACCAGGTGCAGATTGAAAATGTTTGTACAAATGAATCTTTCTAATAGCTTTGAACAGATCAATCTTGAATTCAGCAAATTTAAACGGTTCTGGGACACAAAACTTTAACCCCTTAGAGAGTACAGACACCATGTCAGGAGACAAAACATGAGAAGAAAGGTTGATAATTGTATCCACACCAGACTGTGAAACAGAGGGACCACTTAATTTCTCCAGGACAAAGATTTCCTCTTGCGCCCCCGGCCTCTTATGCCTCTTCCTGCCCCCCCGGCGGCGGGTGCGTTTTCTAAAGGGCCAGTGGCTCTAACCACACCGACATTGCCACCAGATGGGCCTGAGACCACATCCTCGGAGCCACTGGACTCCGAATCAGTGGTCCAGTACCCCCTATTGGTACCAAAAGAGCCCTTCCTCTTAACATATGGCCTCTGCCTATAATTTTTAGTACTATCCTTAGCCCAACAGAAAATCTGCTTACTTTCATAATCCCTCTTATCTCTGAGAAATTTTTCTCTTTTTTTATTTTTAATATCAGTCTGAACGAACACCAACCTTTTATCAAGTTTTAAACAAAATGCAGTCCAATCATCATTTGACATTCTCAAACGTGTATCCTGTTTTAATGAATCCAGTTCTGTATTTAGAACAGTGTAGTCCTCCTTATTTTTTTCCAAGACAAGATGTAATAACTTTCTCGAGCATTCCAACTGTATATTCTCCCATTGCTGGGTAAATGCAGGGTCATCCTGGAAGTGTGACAGTGTCTTGATAATCCGTAATCCACGTGGAACACGGTCACAATCAACATAAGATTGTAATGACTGAATAGTCCAAAAGAGTCACACCTCCTTCTCAGCCAGGGTTTGAATGCGATATTCTAAGGTTTTAACTCCCAAAACCTCTGTGTCCTTCTTAGAATTACACTCTCCAAAAAAGGAGCCGGCATCAGCCCGCCCAGCCAGCAACCCCGTCGCACCAGCAGGTAAATCATTACAGCTGTCAGTAATTTATTTAGTTTTTATGTAATTCTTATTTTACTGGAGGCACTGCGGGCTGCCATGCTGGATTTGCCTTGTGTGTAACGACAGTAACTCCTTCCTTTATGGCAGCCCCTGTGCATAGATTCTGATAGTCGGGCTCCGACCCCTTGCCATACGTTACAGTGGGCGTATGCTGTGACGTGGATGCGCCCCCTGGGCTGTCCAGAACACAAGAGGGAGGAGTTCAGCGCCATTATTGTGGAGCTCACAGCGTGTGTTGTTTGCTCCACCTTACCCCTGTCAACCGCCGGGATATGTGAGTATGGGCCACCTCCCCTCCCCTCCCCTCCTTACTGTCTCCGATGACATCCCATCCTTCCATTCTCCCCAGCCCCTGCTCTGCCCCAGCTACTGCCACCGCCGTTACCGTCTCCAATGATACCCCCCTCCCTCCATTCTCCCAAGTCCCCGCTCTGCCTGCTGCTGCAGCTCCCCCAGCTCTGCCCGCCGCCGCTGCTGTGTGTGCGTGTGTGTGCGCGCGCGCGTTTGTACAGGTATGTGCGATATCGTGAGTGTGTGTGAGTGTATGCGATCGGATGTGTGATTGTATGCGATCGGATGTGTGAGTGTATGCGATCGGATGTGTGAGTGTATGCGATCGGATGTGTGAAATGTTGGCCGGATGCAGGGGAGGATGGCATGCAGCACAGCTGCCTGGAGCGCCCACCGGAGATCACAGGGAGGAATGATGTGAAAGGTGTGTGTGTGTGTGTGTGTGTGTGTGTGTGGCACAAGGTCCCCATCAGGGGTGATTGTATGTGTGTGGCACAAGGTCCCCATCAGGGGTGATTGTGTGTGTGTGTGCATGTGAGTACCTGTGTGTGTACCGGTGATACTGTCTGCAGGGTTGTGTATCTAATCCTATCCTGTGTGATACTATCTGCAGGGCTGTGTATCTAATCCTATCCTTTGTGATTCTGTCTGCTGAGCTGTGTATCTAATCCTCTCCTGTGTGATACTGTCTGCTGAGCTGTGTATCTAATCCTATCCTGTGTGATACTGTCTGCTGAGCCGTGTATCTAATCCTGTCCTGGGTTATGCTGTCTGCTGAGCCGTGTATCTAATCCTGCCCTGGGTGATGCTGTCTGTTGAGCCGTGTATCTAATCCTCTCCTGTGTGATACTGTCTGCTGAGCTGTGTATCTAATCCTATCCTGTGTGATACTGTCTGCTGAGCTGTGTATCTAATCCTATCCTGTGTGATACTGTCTGCTGAGCTGTGTATCTAATCCTATCCTGTGTGATACTGTCTGCTGAGCCGTGTATCTAATCCTGTCTTGGGTGATGCTGTCTGCTGAGCCGTGTATCTAATCCTGTCCTGAGTGATACTGTCTGCTGAGCTGTGTATCTAATCCTCTCCTGTGTGATACTGTCTGCTGAGCTGTGTATCGAATCATATCCTGTGTGATACTTTCTGCTGAGCCGTGTATCTAATCATGTCCTGGGTGATGCTGTCTGCTGAGCCGTGTATCTAATCCTCTCCTGTGTGATACTGTCTGCTGAGCTGTGTATCTAATCCTCTCCTGTGTGATACTGTCTGCTGAGCTGTGTATCCAATCCTATCATGTGTGATACTGTGCTGAGCTGTGTATCTAATCCTGTCCTGGGTGATGCTGTCTGCTGAGCCATGTATCTAATCCTCTCCTGTGTGATGCTGTCTGCTGAGCTGTGTATCTAATCCTCTCCTGTGTGATGCTGTCTGCTGAGCTGTGTATCTAATCCTGTCCTGTGTGATACTGTGTGCTGAGCCGTGTATCTAATCCTGTCCTAGGTGATGCTGTCTGCTGAGCCGTGTATCTAATCCTGTCCTGGGTGATGCTGTCTGCTGAGCCGTGTATCTAATCCTGTCCTGTGTGATACTGTCTGCTGAGCTGTGTATCTAATCCTCTCCTGTGTGATACTGTCTGCTGAGCTGTGTATCCAATCCTATCATGTGTGATACTGTGCTGAGCTGTGTATCTAATCCTGTCCTGGGTGATGCTGTCTGCTGAGCCATGTATCTAATCCTCTCCTGTGTGATGCTGTCTGCTGAGCTGTGTATCTAATCCTCTCCTGTGTGATGCTGTCTGCTGAGCTGTGTATCTAATCCTGTCCTGTGTGATACTGTGTGCTGAGCCGTGTATCTAATCCTGTCCTAGGTGATGCTGTCTGCTGAGCCGTGTATCTAATCCTGTCCTGGGTGATGCTGTCTGCTGAGCCGTGTATCTAATCCTGTCCTGTGTGATACTGTCTGCTGAGCCGTGTATCTAATCCTCTCCTGTGTGATACTGTCTGCTGAGCAGTGTATCTAATCCTCTCCTGTGTGATACTGTCTGCTGAGCAGTGTATCTAATCCTCTTCTGTGTGATACTGTCTGCTGAGCTGTGTATCTAATCCTATCCTGTATGATACTGTCTGCTGAGCCGTGTATCTAATCCTGTGCTGGGTGATGCTGTCTGCTGAGCCGTGTATCTAATCCTCTCCTGTGTGATACTGTCTGCTGAGCTGTGTATCTAATCCTCTCCTGTGTGATACTGTCTGCTGAGCTGTGTATCTAATCCTATCCTCTGTGATACTGTCTGCTGAGCCGTGTATCTAATCCTATCCTCTGTGATACTGTCTGCTGAGCCGTGTATCTAATCCTGTCCTGGGTGATGCTGTCTGCTGAGCCGTGTATCTAATCCTGTCCTGGATGATGCTGTCTGCTGAGCCGTGTATCTAATCCTGTCCTGTGTGATACTGTCTGCTGAGCTGTGTATCTAATCCTCTCCTGTGTGATACTGTCTGCTGAGCTGTGTTTCTAATCCTATCCTGTGTGATACTGTCTGCTGAGCCGTGTATCTAATCCTCTCCTGTGTGATACTGTCTGCTGAGCTGTGTATCTAATCCTCTCCTGTGTGATACTGTCTGCTGAGCTGTGTATCTAATCCTGTCCTGGGTGATGCTGTCTGCTGAGCCATGTATCTAATCCTCTTCTGTGTGATGCTTTCTGCTGAGCTGTGTATCTAATCCTCTCCTGTGTGATGCTGTCTGCTGAGCTGTGTATCTAATCCTGTCCTGTGTGCTACTGTCTGCTGAGCCGTGTATCTAATCCTGTTCTGGGTGATGCTGTCTGCTGAGCCGTGTATCTAATCCTGTCCTGGGTGATGCTGTCTGCTGAACCGTGTATCTAATCCTGTCCTGTGTGATACTGTCTGCTGAGCCATGTATCTAATCCTCTCCTGTGTGATACTGTCTGCTGAGCAGTGTATCTAATCCTCTCCTGTGTGATACTGTCTGCTGAGCTGTGTATCTAATCCTATCCTGTGTGATACTGTCTGCTGAGCCGTGTATCTAATCCTGTCCTGGGTGATGCTGTCTGCTGAGCCGTGTATCTAATCCTCTCCTGTGTGATACTGTCTGCTGAGCTGTGTATCTAATCCTCTCCTGTGTGATACTGTCTGCTGAGCTGTGTATCTAATCCTATCCTCTGTGATACTGTCTGCTGAGCCGTGTATCTAATCCTATCCTCTGTGATACTGTCTGCTGAGCCGTGTATCTAATCCTGTCCTGGGTGATGCTGTCTGCTGAGCCGTGTATCTAATCCTGTCCTGTGTGATACTGTCTGCTGAGTCGTGTATCTAATCCTCTCCTGGGTGATGCTGTCTGCTGAGCCATGTATCTAATCCTCTTCTGTGTGATGCTTTCTGCTGAGCTGTGTATCTAATCCTCTCCTGTGTGATGCTGTCTGCTGAGCTGTGTATCTAATCCTGTCCTGTGTGCTACTGTCTGCTGAGCCGTGTATCTAATCCTGTTCTGGGTGATGCTGTCTGCTGAGCCGTGTATCTAATCCTGTCCTGGGTGATGCTGTCTGCTGAGCCGTGTATCTAATCCTGTCCTGTGTGATACTGTCTGCTGAGCCATGTATCTAATCCTCTCCTGTGTGATACTGTCTGCTGAGCAGTGTATCTAATCCTCTCCTGTGTGATACTGTCTGCTGAGCTGTGTATCTAATCCTATCCTGTGTGATACTGTCTGCTGAGCCGTGTATCTAATCCTGTCCTGGGTGATGCTGTCTGCTGAGCCGTGTATCTAATCCTCTCCTGTGTGATACTGTCTGCTGAGCTGTGTATCTAATCCTCTCCTGTGTGATACTGTCTGCTGAGCTGTGTATCTAATCCTATCCTCTGTGATACTGTCTGCTGAGCCGTGTATCTAATCCTATCCTCTGTGATACTGTCTGCTGAGCCGTGTATCTAATCCTGTCCTGGGTGATGCTGTCTGCTGAGCCGTGTATCTAATCCTGTCCTGTGTGATACTGTCTGCTGAGCCGTGTATCTAATCCTCTCCTGGGTGATGCTGTCTGCTTAGCCGTGTATCTAATCCTGTCCTGGGTGATGCTGTCTGCTGAGCCGTGTATCTAATCCTGTCCTGTGTGATACTGTCTGCTGAGCCGTGTATCTAATCCTCTCCTGGGTGATGCTGTCTGCTGAGCCGTGTATCTAATCCTGTCCTGGGTGATGCTGTCTGCTGAGCCGTGTATCTAATCCTGTCCTGTGTGATACTGTCTGCTGAGCCATGTATCTAATCCTCTCCTGTGTGATACTGTCTGCTGAGCTGTGTATCTAATCCTCTCCTGTGTGATACTGTCTGCAGAGCCGTGTATCTAATCCCATCCTGTGTGATACTCCTGCTGTCCTTGGTGACACTTTAGACATTTCTGGTCACCAGGAAAATGGCTGTGCATTGTGTCCTTACATGTCATTCTCTGTTATCTGTTGTAAACACTCAGATTAGGAGGGGGGAGGCGACATCACACACAGGAGAGCAGACTCCGCCCACTTTACGGCAGGCTGTAATCTGAGCTTTTTATACAGTGGAAATTCGGTAGGATTTCAGAAGCTGCTCCCCCTAGTGTTTAACAGTGGAAAATATCAAACTTTTTTAATTTTTTTTTAATATTTTGCACAATTAAAAAAAATAAATAATATTTAAACAAAACATTTAAACATTATTACTTTACATTTTTTTCAGTTATTATTATTTTTTTTTTTTTGACGATACCTTCCTTTTAAAAAATGCAAGAAAAACTCTTCCTGTTATAGTTAAGAACAGTTGTTTAAACATTTTTTGTTTGAAAGACATTTTGAAAGGGAAAGTACAAGCCATTTCTTTAAAGCAGACCATGATGGGATCCACAAAGTTCTAAGCAATGTCAAATCATGTCTGCAAAAAACTCTTCAGAAAAAATAGTCTATCAAAACTACTTCAGGAAAAGAAAAACTCAGTACGAATCCCACCAAAAAAAGGAGCCTTTCTTTAAACAGTTTCCACTTGAAAAATCCTTAATCTTTCAACATCTCAAAACTTCTTGTGAAGAATGCTTTAGGCCTCATCAGACATCCATTTTTCATATTTGTGTACTGTGTTTTTCATGGATAGAATATCTACCCATTGTAGTCCATACTGCTATTCACGTGTCCATGTTTCTTCATTCAACAATGGGACAATGTGTTCTTAAAAAAATCAGACCAACTTTTCCAATTTTGATCCAAGTCATGGATGAAAAGTACAAATACAAGTCTATGTGTCTGTGAGTCTTATTTCTACAGGTGATCTTGAATAAATTACAGACAGGCAACAATGTTCTTTTAGGAAAATTATGGTAATCACCTTGTACCCTGTCATGCACAGGATTGTTAAGTGTCCTCCTAATGGGGGACTTATGAACATTAATATTATCTAATGAAAAAAAGACTGTGAAGTTACTTTGCTTCCTTGTAACCTCATGTTCTTGTGTATTCCTTGCTCTTGGAGTGATCTTTGTTGGTCAATTACTCCTGCAGAAGGTAATAAGGGTTTTGAATTTCATCTAATCGTACACAATCTGTCTGTCTGTGGATTGTGGAGTCCAAACTCTTTAGAGTTGATATTTTAGCCTTTTTCAAAAAGATGAGCATGAACTCTTCTGAAGCTTTTAGAAATCACCTCTATTTGTGCAATGATAAATATTCACACACATGCTTTGTAAAGTTCAGAAGTTCAGGCTTCTAAGCGTTGTATGAGAGCCATGATACTGTATGGAGGGCCATGGTACTGTATGGAAATCTATGATACTATATGGAGGGCAAAAAATCTGTGTTACATGGAGGGGACAATTGGAGCAAAACTTATAATAGCCCAATCATCACCCCGAGGTCGTCCGGGCAGATGATATAGCCACTAGGAGACAGATGGTCAGACGCAACAACTTCAGAGAGATAGAACAGAAATAGACAGTGGTGTTGATGGCACACCACCATGTACAACATATCCCTGTTAGCTGCACAGGTGATGCAGGATCGGCCATGTTTTTAGAAGCACGACAGGACCGGGGAGGCAGCCCAGTTAGCATCACTGGTGTACCTGTGGAACGCTAGGACAGGAGTTGACCCTAAGTGTGCTGAGCTGCTAGGTATCTTGGTGTGACAGGCACCGATCACCTTTCCCTGCCATACCGTCCTAGCACACACACACATTAATCTGCCACAACCACTGCAGACTGTATAAGGACTGGCTCAATGACCGCTCGCAGTTAAGCTTGCTGACTGAGCCAAATATAACATGTAATGACGCTCGCACACCGATGGGCATGGCCTAGGGTCTTTTATAGCCTAAGCCCTGGCCCAAGCCAGAGGCCAGATGACAATGGCACTGGCTGCGGCCATACAATGGCCGCCACGTCACCGCTTATGTCATCAGCGGTCAATCAGCGTCATTGGTGACGTCACGCGCATGCGCAGTAGTGGGAATCCTGCACTTAGAGCCTGGAGAGGCAGTGGGAACCCACGCATGCACGGTAGGGCAAAACGGGGACTTAGGTTCAGGATGACCCTAGATACCTGACACCTCTCAGCCATACGCCTGGAGTGACGGACAGGTGGCGCTGAGGAGTCAGCCGACCCCAATGCAGGAGACATACACTGAACAGGGGCAGCTCGAGGCTCAGGGGAACCCCGAACCGCAACAATCTGGGTTTTATAATTATTTGGAAGACTGTGTGGGGGCCATTGCACTGTGTGTGGAGGACTGTGGGGGTATCAGACATTGTGGGGGGTGTACTGTGGAGTAATCTTATTGTGTATGTGGAGGTTGCTGAGATAAATTCACTGTGGGGGAATTTTAATGTGTTTTGTTGTCATCATACTTTATGGGGCCATAATAGAGGTATCTTAGTGCATGGAAAAACTAGGCGGCTTCAATAGCAGTGAAATTACTTTGTTAAGGCTTCAAAGTTGTGACATATGCTCTTCTGTTACTCCACTGAATATTAATTTTTTTTGGGGGGTGGGACCAATTTGGACTTTAATTATGAGACACCATGATTTCTATTTATGCCCCTGTTTTTACTTATCAGCAATATAGTCCGAACTAGTGACAGCTTGTAGTTCTCTTTCAGATTCCTCTCGGTGTTTTAAACCAGATCTTTTATCCTTGCTAGCTAAACGGTATTGCTAGAATTGCTACAGACTTATTCTAACACTGCAGATTTATGACTGAGAAATGCAAGATGCTATAAAAAATATTACCCAAGCAGACGGCAGGTAATGGCGATGTTGGTCGAGAGGAGCATTTATGCTCTATAAAACTTTTACAGCCCTCTCTTTCAGACAGCAAACATGTCCTCTTTAGCAGTGCAGACCTCTGTAAAACTATGCCATCTCTATACTCATTTGAAGCATTAACAAACAGGAACAGCTCAACATCGGCATCTATTTTATAGTAGTACTATTGACATCACCATCGTTATGTGATAGGACAAGAACCTGTGTTCATTCGTGTCCTTATTTTGAGACCAAACTCTTTGTATTAATAACGAGTGGCTTCTTCGCTTGATCCTCTTGTTATACCTAGACCTAAAAGCCTAAAGGTACCCTTTAATATCTTTACAGTAAATCTATCTAGTGATATTCAAAGAGTTAGAAGAGGCACGACAGGTAGAATAGAAGGTGCAACTGTGCAAATAAAATGATTTACTGAATGTAAATGATTGTACAGTAATGATATAGCGTAAAAGCATCATGTAGTATTTTTGTAGGGCTAATGAAATTGTAAAGTGAAGTCTATTGGCATCTTATAATTAATCAATTCTGGGTAATAAGTCCTAGCAACCCTTGCTTTCTGATGTCCAATCAGGCTGGCAATCAACCGACGTCCAAGCAAAACACAAGCTAGCTTAAAATCATCATTCTTGGCAGCACATGGCACCACATGATATGGGCTGCTGAAAACACGACGTTCTATGTGTACTGAAGGATCGTAATAATAGTGTGGTAGGGCTGTCTAATCAGTAAATTAGATTGGCTTGTATGCAGCCCATCATCGGCTATTTAACAGTTATGGTCAGCCAGGCTTAATGTACCCTTACGTTAATCTTTGAAATGCACTATACTAGGGATCACTTTTTGTGAGCTCTTTCAATACTCTACATGTACAGTTAAAAACAGATTTCCCCTTCCCCAAAGTTACAATTCTAAAGATAACTATGCTTTTATGCCTTTGATATTTCATATTAAACTTAAAAAGTTCTAAAATATGTCCCATCCGAACATGCCTCATAGAGGTTGTCAACATAGTTTCCTCCTTAGAAAAAAGTAGAACATTCGAGAAATGACAAATAATATATGCACCCTCCTGCTCCTCTCGCACAATCGTTCAGTTCCTTCACAGATTAACTTGATTCTTCTTCTGACAAGGATGACACATGACAGCTATGGCCAGTGACTGGCTGCAGTGATCACATGTCCATTTGACTTGAATAGCATCATATTCCAGTTGTACAGACAGGTGACTTCTGCAGCCAATCACTGGGTCCAGCACTCACATGCTGTTTGCTTTGGCAACAACAAGAACATTGGAGACCTAAGCATCGGCACAAAGATGTAGTAGGGGACAAGTAGGAGAGGATATTTTGTTTTTTTAAAACTAGCATCCTCCATAATCCAAACCTTCCATTCCTGACTACAATATTTTTCTTGTGCTGCACCAGTTCTCTGTAATTCACTACCCCATACAATCAGATTAATTCCCAATATCCAAACTTTCAAGCGTGTCCTAAAAACACATTTTGTTTAGGCATTTTATAGCTAATTAACTTTCTTCAGCTCTTCCTTCCAACATTTTTCTAAGAATTTGTTCCACCTTATCTCACACGGTGTTACGAACCGGCGCCGCCATAGCCGCAAGCAGCCTGCTGCGGTTCCTGTTGCGCCCAGGCGCCGGCTGCCGTTCTTGGCCGTGCCTCGGGTCGTCCAGTTTGCTGTTCCTTCCACCAGGTCTAAGTGTGGAGAGGCGGCTAGTGCGCATACGTACGCCGATTTACCCCAGCCAGAGTTTAAGCCCGGTGTTTTGCCTAGTGAGCATGCTCAGCCTGATTGTGTTATGTCTGAGACTAAGTCCTCAGTTCAGGCTACTGAGCATGCTCCCACAATTAACCCTAACAGCCTCTTTGCACAGGTGCTTGGACTTCGTGCTGTGTCTAAGTTCTGGGATGTGCCTACTGAGCATGCTCAAACTGATAGTCTGCTTTCTGAGCCTGTTGCTCAGGCTACTGGGCATGCTCAGCCACTTAGTGCACCAGAGGCTAGGCCCGGTAAGGACCTCACTGAGCATGTCCGTGAGGTGGCAGGCCCTGATAGGGCAGAGGGTGTCAGGTGTCCTGATGACGTGGCAACTCCGGACTGGCTCGCAGAGGCCCGCCCCTATGATCTGGCACCTCAGTATTGGTCATCAGACGATGACTGGTGAAGTGTTTGGGGCGTGGCTGCCATGAGGTCATCAATGATGTGGCGGTTCCGGATAGGTCGCATGTGACGTCACTGATGACATGGCACTCTGCTATTGGACCTTGGTGGTTCCACCCTGGGTTTGGGGCGGACCCAGGTTATAAAAGGGGCTGGAGACAACATGGAGGTGCGCAGTCTTCACTTTTGCTCAGTCAGAGCACACCTCCATGTTAGAGCCTCATTGCGGCATAAGCCTATGTTGGGAAGCGGTAGGTAGGGTTAGGCGAATGGTGCCTGTCACGCCAAGATTCGTGGCTTGGCACATCAGGGTCAGGCGCCGTGCTTCCCTCCTGCCGTTCCAGTCTTGCTATAGCAGCCCAGTGGCGTTAACTGGGCTGCGGCTGTTGTGCTTCCTGTCCGATTGTGCCCCCTACGCACACGGACAACGCACCTGCTGCGCCACCTGTCCGATTGTGCCTCCTACGCACACGGACAACGCACCTGCTGCGCCACCTGTCCGATTGTGCCCCCTACGCACACGGACAACGCTCCTGCTGCGCCACCTGTCCGGTTGTGCCCCCTATGCGCACGGTCAGCGTACCCCAGGACCCCTGTGGCGTTAACAGGGTGTTCATTATCCTCTTCGGCTTCCTGGTCAACGCTACTGGTGTACCCATCTGGCCTGACGTGTCCTACACACACGTGGTCAGGCGAGAGGTGGCCAGAAACGCTAATCGGAGGACCGCTCGGCCTGACGTGTCCTACACACATGGCCGACAGGGCGCTTTCATGGCGGTCTTCCGGTCAACGCTACCTGGTTACCACCCGGCCTGACGTGTTTCCTGCACATGTGGTTGGTGTAGCGCTAGGTGCACCAAAACGCTAATCGGGTTGTCGTCTGGTCTGACGTGTCCCAACACACGTGACCGGTTCCCAGAGTTCCTGGGTTATCTCAGAGCCATCAAGCTCTATAGTCTCCGCCTAACCCTCAGGTGCCAGCAGCTCCTTTGTCATCTGGAGCACGGTGGGCCCCGACTGGCGATTAGGATATATACCCCTTGGTCCTAATCTGCCGGTCCCCCCGTAACACACGGCATGTAATTTATGGCACCTTGTATCTGGACATTTACTGATACTGGCTGAATGTGGGTTCATGCAGCTTTAAACTAATAACCATATTTGTGATGAAGATGGCTACACCATATACTACAAGCACTTTTTACCTTTGGCGTGAACACTACATTATCAATTGTTAGCATGGCCCTTACTCCTTTTGCTTGAATTGTTGAATCAAATGATACTCTGGTTTGATATTGTTTGTATAAGTACTCTGTAACAGTCTTGATGAATATGTTGGTGGTATATAAATAAAATTATATACCATCCTTCATAATCTGAACCTCTCCCTCCTATCTTCAATACTTTTCCTGTGCTGCACCACTTCTCTGGAATGCACTCCTCAGCCAATCTAGTTAATTCTATGTGTCCATAGTTTATGCACTTTAAAAATACATTTTATTTTTTTCAATATTTCACTAATCTAACTTTTCTCAGCTTTAAATTCCTGCATTTTCCTAAAGGCCACTTTGCACACACAGATAAATCTTTAGCAGAGCTGTGGTTGCAGTGCAATCATGGACATATTGTTCCATTTGTACACAGCCACAAACCTGGCACTGATTGTCCACAATTTCACTTTGATTTATCTCTGTGTGTAAAGTGGCCTTTAGAATCCTGCCCTTTCTATCATCTGTTCCCACATACTGCATGTATTTATTAGCTGTTTGTAATAAGGACATACGCAGAAACTAGTGCACTACTTTAATTTACACTTTAATTTAAACTGGTGATCCCTTTAATTTAACTCCTTCACCCCTGGGAGATTTCCGTTTTTCGGGGTTTTTTGCTCCCCTTCTTTCGAGAGCTGTAACGTTTTTATTTCTCCATCAATCTTGCCATATGAGGGCTTGTGTTTGTGAGATGAGTTGTATTTTTAAATGAAGCCATAACTTTTACCATATAGTGTACTGGAAAACAGCAACAAATTCCAAGTGCAGAAAAATTGCAAAAAACGTGTGATTATTAGAGTTGAGCGCGGTTCGTGGTTCGAGGTTCTCCAGTTCGCGACTCGAGTGATTTTGGGGGGTGTTCTAGATCGAACTACAACTCGAGCTTTTTGCTAAAGCTCGATAGTTTTAGATATGTTCGAGAACGGTTCTAGCAGCAAAAAAACAGCTAATTCCTAGCTGGCTTTCCGCTGTAATAGTGTGAGTCACTCTGTGACTCACACTATTATGAAATTTCAGCGTATAGTGTGCGGGAACAGCGCATTCAGATCACTGCTGTATGTATAATGGCGATTTTTTTTCCTTGTCTTCCTTCCCTAAGCGCGCGCGTGTTGTGGGGCGGGCCAGCATGTCAGCCAATCCCAGACACACACACAGCTAAAAGGACTTTTAGCCAGAGAAGCAACGGCATGTGTGATAGGATGTCCATGTCACATGTCCCTGCATTATAAAACCGGACATTTTCCTCCAGCACGCCATTATCTGCCTTCTGCGTCCTTGGTGTCAGACATCACTGGCGCAGCTCCTATCTCCGATACTGCTGTGTACGCTACATACACAGCGCTGGACAGATTAGGGAGAGCACTTTCTATCAGTCCTTTTAAGGGCTAATACCGGCAGGGTCAGAGCCATAGGTGACAGGTCCGTGAAAACAAGAGTTTAACAGCTACACAAGATGACAGCAACTGTGTAGCTAAGGTCAGGGATTTCCTCGCTGCATTTCCCCATTAGAAGGGATAGAAAGGCAGGCTTCCTTTCCTCTACCCAGAGACCCACAACCACTGTACCCTCCTGCCCTTTGCACACTCAAACTCATTGTTACTAAGCCATTATACTAGCAAACACTGAGTGAACTTAGTGGCATCCTAAACGTGACTGTTGGACTGTTGTATTGCCCCAGTAGTGCAAAGATATTTGCAGCACGTCTGCCTGAATTGCACACTCAAACTCATTGTTACTAAGCTATTATACTAGCAAACACTGAGTGAACTTAGTGGCATCCTAAACGTGGCTGTTGGACTGCTGTATTGCCCCAGTAGTGCAAAGATATTTGCAGCACGTCTGCCTGAATTGCACACTCAAACTCATTGTTACTAAGCTATTATACTAGCAAACACTGAGTGAACTTAGTGGCATCCTAAACGTGACTGTTGGACTGTTGTATTGCCCCAGTAGTGCAAAGATATTTGCAGCACGTCTGCCTGCATTGCACACTCAAATTCATTGTTACTAAGCCATTATACTAGCAAACACTGAGTGAACTTAGTGGCATCCTAAACGTGGCTGTTGGACTGCTGTATTGCCGCAGTAATGCAAAGATATTTGCAGCACGTCTGCCTGCATTGCACACTCAAACTCATTGTTACTAAGCTATTATACTAGCAAACACTGAGTGAACTTAGTGGCATCCTAAACGTGGCTGTTGGACTGCTGTATTGCCCCAGTAGTGCAAAGATATTTGCAGCACGTCTGCCTGCATTGCACACTCAAACTCATTGTTACTAAGCCATTATACTAGCAAACACTGAGTGAACTTAGTGGCATCCTAAACGTGGCTGTTGGACTGCTGTATTGCCCCAGTAGTGCAAAGATATTTGCAGCACGTCTGCCTGCATTGTACACTCAAACTCATTGTTTTTAAGCCATTATACTAGCAAACACTGAATGAACTTAGTGGCATCCTAAACGTGGCTGTTGGACTGCTGTATTGCCCCAGTAGTGCAAAGATATTTGCAGCACGTCTGCCTGCATTGCACACTCAAACTCATTGTTACTAAGCCATTATACTAGCAAACACTGAGTGAACCTAGTGGCATCCTAAACGTGGCTGTTGGACTGCTGTATTGCCCCAGTAGTGCAAAGATATTTGCAGCACGTCTGCCTGCATTGCACACTCAAACTCATTGTTACTAAGCCATTATACTAGCAAACACTGAGTGAACTTAGTGGCATCCTAAACGTGGCTGTTGGACTGCTGTAGTGCCCCAGTAGTGCAAAGATATTTGCAGCACGTCTGCCTGCATTGCACACTCAAACTCATTGTTACTAAGCCATTATACTAGCAAACACTGAATGAACTTAGTGGCATCCTAAACGTGGCTGTTGGACTGCTGTATTGCCCCAGTAGTGCAAAGATATTTGCAGCACGTCTGCCTGCATTGCACACTCAAACTCATCTTTACTAAGCCATTATACTAGCAATTTATGCTGCCAGTTTAAGGGCCGTAGTTGCATTGTCAGGGATAATTATTCTTTATTATTCTGCTGTTAATAAAGCTAGACCACCGCTGCAATCTACACCACCTCTCAATTTTTACTACCACATTTTAAGTGCACAATCTTGTCGCAATCAACATGAGTGGCAAAATGACAGATGCTGGTGGAAAGGGGAAGAGGCGTGTTGGAAAAGGAAAAAAAGGGTTTGTCCGTGGAGAAGGTGGCAAAGCTCCATTAACATCTGCTGAAGATAGACCATCTACCAGCAAAAGTAAGATGTCTACTACTTACCGTGGACAATCCGATGTGCTCCCTTTTTTATGGACACGAACAACAGGAACAAAGGTAGATGATGGCCAAAAAAGGAAAATGCTTGAATGGATCTCAAGTGGTCCAACAAGTGCCCTCTCAGCCACCTCAACTACCGCATCCAAAAAACACCAGTCCTCTGAGTTGTCATCCCAATCAAACTTGCTTTCTCCCAGCTCTGAAGTCTCCATCAGCCCTGCACAGTATGGTGAAACTGAGATGGCTGAGTCTGCAGAGCTGTTCAGTCACACTATAGCCGGGGAATCAGAGGTCTGCGCCCAAGCTACAGTGAGTACAGAACAGGAAATGGTCTGCAGTGATGCCCAGAACCTTTGTGACTCTGATTCAGGCCGTGAGGACCAAGTTTCAGAGCATAATGTTGACCCTTTGTCACAAACTGTAACACCTGTGGTTATAGACAATGAGGAACATACTGATGACGATGAGACGCAGATACCAGATTGGGATGACAACTTAAATATTCGGTCAGGGCAAGAAGAGGCTCGGTCTGAGGGTGAGGGGAATGCAAACACAACAATTGATGAGGAAGTTCTAGATCCCACCTACTGTCAACCCACAGTCAGGCACTCGAGGAGGTCAACAGAGGCGGTGGAGGAGGATGCAACCGACGACGAAGTTACCTTGCGCCTTCCTGGACAGAGTCGGAGCACTGGTAGCACATCTACAACTGCATCCTCAGCCACCACTATGCCTCTGAGCACTAGTCGGGGGGGCTCAGCAGGTCGCATGCCCTCTAAGCCTTGCCTAGCCTGGTTCTTTTTTGACATAGCAAAAGATCGCCCAAATTATGTGATCTGTGAAATTTGTCGTGATTCTGTTAGTAGAGGGCAAAACCTCAGCAGTTTGACAACTTCTTCCATGAATCGTCACATGAATAAATATCATATGTCCCAGTGGGAAGCTCACCGTGCTGCAATGCAGCCTAGCGGAGCGAACCATCCACCACCTGCCCCTTCCAGTGCATCCGCGCGCTCTTCATCTATTAGGACTGTGGGGACAGCTGTCACACCTGGTTTTCCACGCACAACTTCCACCACTGTAACCGCAACAGGCAGTTTGCTTGGTAGGTCGTCAGTTGGTTTGGAAGGGGAAACAAGTGCGTGTGTACAGCTCTCTCAGACATCGATAGCACCAATGTTGAATGAAGGCAACATCATGTCTCCGACTGCACTTTCCTCACAAACCTGCATTTTTCCAGGGACACCCTACTCAACACCGTCTACACACAGCAGCCAGATCTCTGTCCCTCAGATGTGGACAAATAAAAGGCCATTTCCTGCGACCCATGACAAAGCTAAGAGGTTGACTTTATCCCTCTGTAAGCTCTTAGCTACCGAAATGCTGCCTTTCCGCCTGGTGGACACACAGGATTTTAGAGACCTTATGTCTGTCGCTGTGCCCCAGTACCAGATGCCCAGTCGCCACTACTTCTCTAAGAAAGGTGTGCCCGCGCTACACCAGCATGTCGCACACAACATCACCGTTTCCTTGAGAAACTCTGTGTGTGAACGGGTGCATTTTACCACCGATACTTGGACCAGTAAGCATGGACAGGGACGTTACATGTCGCTGACTGGGCACTGGGTAACTATGGTGATAGATGGTGAAGGGTCTGCTGCACAAGTCTTGCCGTCCCCACGACTTGTGTGTCAATCCTCTGTCTGTCCAAGTTCCGCCACTGCTTCTGCCTCCTCCACCTCATCTGTGTCCTCCACCTCCGCCCCAAGCCTGCCTGGTCAGGCCACCAGCGTTCTCACTGCGCAGAAGGAATCACGCACCCCTCATTACTATGCTGGCAGCAGAGCGCAACGTCATCAGGCGGTCTTTAGCTTGACATGTCTTGGGAATAAGAGTCACACAGCTGAGGAGTTGTGGTCAGCTCTGCGGTCCGAGTTTAATAAATGGTTGTCTCCACTCAACCTGCAGCCTGGTAAGGCCGTGTGCGACAATGCTGCAAACCTGGCTGCGGCCCTTCGCCTGGGCAAGGTGACACACGTACCTTGTATGGCTCACGTGTTGAACCTTGTTGTCCAGCAATTTTTAACACACTATCCCGGCCTAGATGGCCTTCTGACCAGGGCACGAAAACTGTCTGCTCACTTCCGCCGTTCAAGCGCCGCAGCTGAGCGACTTGCATCGCTCCAGAAGTCTTTCGGCCTGCCGGTTCATCGCCTGAAATGCGATGTGCCGACACGCTGGAAATCGACTCTCCACATGTTACAGCGACTGTGGCAGCACCGCCGAGCGCTGGTGCAATACATCATGACGTATAGCCTGGGCCAACGAGATGCAGAGGTGGGGAAGATCACCCTGATGGAGTGGTCTCAGATCAAGGACCTATGCACCCTTCTGCACAGTTTCGACATGGCGACGAATATGTTTAGCGCTGACAATGCCATTATCAGCATGACAATTCCAGTCATTTACATGCTGGAGCACACGCTAAACACTATTCGGAGTCAGGGGGTGGGACAACAGGAAGGGGAGTAACTACAGGAGGATTCATATGCGCAAGACACAACAACATCACCAAGGTCCAGACGTTCATCATCACCAACGCCTTCAGGCATGGGACCATGGGGGACAGGGATCAACAACGGCGCATGGTAGCAGGCGAAATGTTGAGGAAGGTGCAGGAGAACATGAAGAAATGGAGGACGAACTGTCCATGGACATGGAAGACTCAGCGGATGAGGGAGACCTTGGTCAAATTTCAGTTGAAAGAGGTTGGGGGGAGATGTCAGAAGAAGAAAGAACGGTTAGCACCTCTATGCCACAAACACAGCGTGGACTTGGTCCGCATGGCTGCGCAAGACACATGAGTGCTTTCTTGCTGCACTACCTCCAACATGACCCTCGTATTGTCAAAATTAGAAGTGATGATGACTATTGGCTTGCCACACTAATAGATCCCCGGTACAAGTCCAAATTTTGTGACATAATTCCAGCAATAGAAAGGGACGCACGTATGCAGGAGTATCAGCAGAAGCTGTTACTCGATCTTAGCTCGGCTTTTCCACCAAACAACCGTGCAGGTGCAGGGAGTGAATCTCCCAGTTGTAACTTGACAAACATGGGACTGTCTCGTCATCTTCAACAGTCTATCCGTACCAGTAGGACTGTATCTGGTGCTGGTAACAGCAATTTTATGGAATCTTTTCATAATTTTTTTAGACCCTCCTTTGCAAGGCCAACAGAGACAACAAGTTTAACACATAGTCAACGGCTGGAGAGGATGATACAGGAGTATCTCCAAATGAACATCGATGCCATGACTTTGCAAATGGAGCCTTGCTCATTTTGGGCTTCAAATCTTGAAAAATGGCCAGAGCTCTCCACTTACGCCTTGGAGATTTTGTCGTGTCCAGCTGCCAGCGTTGTCTCTGAACGTGTCTTCAGTGCTGCTGGGTGTGTGCTGACAGATAAGCTCACGCGTCTGTCCAGTGACAATGTGGACAGACTAACGTTCATCAAAATGAACAAGTCATGGATCCACAAAGAATTTATTACCCCTGTGTCATCCTGGGGAGAGTAAATGCTTGTGGATTTGGAATGTGCATGATGCAAATCAAAACATCCTGTTTGCAACTAGGGCACAAGTGCTGCCACTGATGGGGTGTCTGTGTGGCCCATTTTTTGGAAAAAAGGGAGACTCCGCTTGGAGTAGCCCTTGCTTACATTGTTTTTTAAAAGGAGCCAAAATGAACAAGTCATGGTTCAGCAAAGACTTTGCTACCTACCCCGGTGTCATCCTGGGGACGGTTAAGAATGGCGTATTTTTGAATGTGCTTGATGCAAATCTAGCTGTAAAGTGTACAACTAGGGCACAAGTGCTGCCACTGAATGGGTGGGTGTGTGTGGGGCCCAATTTTTGGAAAAAAGGGAGACTCCGCTTGGAGTCACCTTGCGGTGTTTTACATGATTTTAGAAAGGCGTGCCATGCCTATATCTGTGTCTCGTCCTCTTTTTCCTCGTTACGCTCTTTTGTTTTCGCATGAGAATTTATTCTTGTCACTTTCCCATGTGTTGTGTTGTGAGTTGTTTGTCACCTTTTGGACACCCTTGAGGGTGTTTTCTAGGTGTTTTTATGTGTTTGTGATTGCCTGCCATTGTTTCCTATGCGGTTCGAGTTCGGTTCGTCGAACCGAACTCGAACGGGACCTCCGTTCGGCGAACCGACCTCGAGCCGAACCGCGACCGGTTCGCTCATCTCTAGTGATTATATGATTGTTTTTGGGATATTTTAGTCACTGTGTTAATTTAATGGTAAAACTGATGCTTCAGGTCGTTACGAGTTTGTAGATGCCAAATATGTGAAGGTTTAATTTTATCTAAGAAGTTAAAAAAAACTTCAGAATCTTGCCCAAAACAAATAGCGCACTTTTTGCGCCATTTTCCGCAACCCGTAGTATTATCATTTTTCAGGATCTATGGCTTAGTGATGGCTTATTTTTTGTGTCTCAAGCTGATGTTTTACATGGTACTATTTTTGTGTAGAAGCTACCGTACGTTTTCATCACCTGTGATTGCATTTTTCGCAAAATTTGTGGCAACCAAAAAATTTAATTTTGGCGTTTGGATTTTTTTTTACGCAACGCTATTTACCGATCAGATTGATTGATTTTATAACATAAAATAAGTATAAAATGCTTCTTGACGGTCTTATATATTAATTTATATGAAAGCTATTATAAAATTATTAAAGGATAAATCTTACTGAAAATTCATAGCGAGGTATTGTCTCGTAGTCCAGGGGTACAGCAACTCTCATGCGGATATCAGCTTTTCCTTGGACGGATGTTGGAGAAATGATAAAGTGGTTGGAGTTATTTCCCACAAGGTAAACTTCAAAGGCACTGTTGACTCCCTGGTTAACGAGAAACGATATAGTTAGATCAGCACACGACAGCAAAATAACAACCCAAAAATATAACCAACATACAAGACATTGGTTAATGAGGAATCCATTCTATTGGCAAATGGGGAAAAATACTTAAAAAATAAAATGTAACACATATCATCATTATACAAAACCTTAACCCACTGGGGCAGATTATTAAGTGTTTCAGTTTTAAAAACAGATTCTTGGGTCACTCTGTGTCACTGCGGATGGCTAAATTCTCAGACTTCCACATCTACACTAATAGAAATTACCTTTCATGCCAGCTTGAGAGGTTGTATCCTGACTACCACTATGTAATTTGCATATAGGTGGGCAAAAGCTGACTAGCATATTTTACTACTTCTCTGAATGTTGTGTTAGGCCTCTGTCACACTTACGTGACAAAACGTAACGTTTTTGTCACGTACGTGTTAAAGGGGTGGTTTGTTCCCCGTGTGCCGTTTTTGTGGCACGTACGTGTTCTCCGTGTGTTATACGTAATAACACACGGAGAACGGAAAGCCCCGCCTTACCTGCATCATCCGGCTCTGTCTGTGGTGCTGAATGACAGCGTCCGGCACAGGCCAGGCCCCGCTGACACTGCTTCTGGCTCCCAGTGAAGAAGAAGCGTTGTTCAAATTCACTGGGGGACGGATGCCGGTGACAGGCGCGGCAGAGACTGCAGGTATGGTGGAGGTGAGTATGTGTTTCATTATTTTTACACTGACACGTGTCTTTCTCCGGCGTGTGTCACAAGGGCCCGCATCCACACTACATCCATGTGGTATGGGTGCGGGCTGTGTAACACCCATGCTGCTGGAGCAACACGGACATGTCAGCGGTTTTAAAAAACGGACACACGTACTACGGAACGGACACACGTTCCATTCCTGAATACTTACATGTGTCCAAAATAATAACAATACATAGGACCACGTGGGCCCGTGTCTCCGGTACGTGAAAAAAAGGCACATACGTACCGGAGGCACGTGAGTGTGGCAGAGGCCTTAAAAAGAAGAAAATGAGAAACTAGATGGACTGTGATCACAACTATGTAAAGAGCATACTCTCAGTTACATGACAACCACTCATGCTGACAACAGAGTGACAAACTGTCTGGAATCATTATTTGTCAATTTACAGACACATAGAGTAACTGCTCTTCACACCACCATCTTTAGGAGTTGTCCTTTATTGTACTGTCATATAGTGCTCAGTATAAATAAGTACAACACAACAGAGTCAGAATCAATATTTTCTATGGAATACCATACTACAAGATTTTCCCGTAAATAAGGGCCATTGGATACAAGCAGGATTTTGGGGTTTTTTTGCAAATCTAAAAAGTAATTTTCCTAAAAAGCATTGCAGAACATGTTGCAAAAATGAGTACTTCCAATTGAAGTTTTAAAAGCAAAAGTAAAGTGTAAATTTCAAAATTCTAAATAATAACAATTCAACAATATGTTTGTCCTAATTATTCAGTAAATAGGTGTCCACCAGACAGTTCATTATAAAGGGGCTTTACTTAACAAAGTAGATCAGTTGAGATTTCATGTTTTCACCAATGTCACCATATGAAAGAGAAATGTCACAAGAGCTGTGAAAAAAAAATTCTTTACACAATAAAGGTGATTGATACAAGAAGATCAGCAAAGCTTTACTTTTAAGTCATAATTAGTGATGAGCAAACCTGTTCAATAAACTTTCAGTACATGCCTGAGCTTTTTCGTTTGGGTTCAGCAAACATGATCCACTCCCTCAAAAATCGGTATTGTTCGTTTTTGTTCGATTTCAGCCTCCGAACGCTGGGCGTGTTTCCAAAAATGCTTGTTTACTATCATTTTGAGCGTCTGTATAGGATTACGGGACAGTTTACTGTGGGGATGTGTAAAATCAGTGGAGGAGGCGGGGACTCTGCATTTTCTGCATGCTTTCAGCGTGTGGCGCCATTTTTTTTCTTAACTTTATTTGTGCATGTTGCTTCAGCCAATCACGGCACACCAAACATCCACAAGGGTCAGACAGAAGGGTTTCCATGATTGGCTGCCAAAGTCACATGTCCGTATGTATATAAAGCACGGACATGTCTCAGTATCATGTGTTGAATATAAACCGATAGGGAAGCTGTTGCCACTGGTGTTCCATCTTAGATAGTGAGATTAGGTGTTTAATGCTAGGCAGTTTAGCTACATAGGACAGCAGTAGGTCAGAATAGGGACATGCACTGTAGGGACAGGTGTTGTGCCAGAAATCTGCCCATGCAATCATGCAACTAGGGATTGCAAGGACTTGTAGTGCGCTTAAAACAGTAACAAGTGAAGCATCTAAACAGGTGTTGCTGCGTGCTCCAAATTACACAGACCAACACATTAATAGATATTATCAGTGCAGTATCAACACTGCATGTTGGCAATTGAAATTGCCTTTGTAAAAAAAATAATACACTGCTGTGGCCACGTAGTATTAGTGGTGTTCAAACAATTGTTACTGCAGTTTTTCCAGAGTGACTGCATCAGGGCAATTTTACTTGCGTTTTCAAAATTGTAAAAACACCGCTGTGGTCTAGCGAGACATATTCTTGTCGGTGTTCCAAAAATTGGTTACTGAACAATTTCCACCGTGAGTGGAGCAGGGCCAGTTTCATTGTCTTTCTAAAAATAGTAATACACCTCTGTGGTCATTGCAGCCACATAGTATTGGTCGTGTTCAAAAATTGTTACTGCAGATTTTCCAGAGTGACTGCATCAGGGCAATATTACTTGTGTTTCCAAAATTTTAAAACTAATGCTATGGGTATAACCATGGGACTAATAAAGTTTTTAGTGCAGCATCTCCAGTATCTACAGTGTCTGCTGTAAATTACTTACTGAAATAAATTTAGAGATATCGGTAGTGTTGGCTGCTGAAAACTAGCTATTGAACAAGGTAACATGTTCTAACTATTCTGTGTCTCTTCAAAATTAGGCAGTGAAACAGTATTGAAGGTAGTGGTACTTTTTCGTGCCTTCACAATATTGTCAACTCAGGCAGGAAATAAAAAAAATATTTTGAGTCGCTTGTCTGACGGGTCTGGGTGTAGGGTTGAGAGACATCTGTTTGAAAGGGCAAGGGTAAATATACCATGAGTGGTAAATCCCGACAAGGTGGTTATGGAAGGGGGACTAAGCGGGGTGTTGGAGGTATATGTGTGGGAACCTCTGTTAGTCAAAGGTCTATTGAGCAAACAGCAGCTCAGCCTGTCCAAAGAGAAATGAGAACAATTTACGTTACTGGACAGCCTACTAGACTAGATTTGTTTGGCAGCCATACATTGATTGAACCTCTAAATGAGGCTTAACAAGATAGGGTGTTAGATTGGGTTTCAAGTGCTGTATCAAATAGCCTTTCCTCCTTTTCCCCACCTCCACATCACATGCAGTTTGTGCCTCAGAGGTACCACCCCAATTATACTTGTTTGTGGCCGCATCTGAAATCTCCAACTGGCAAACTAACCGTGGGGAACCACACATGTCTGAATCTGCAGAGTTGTTCATACATTCTGGGCTTCTTCACAGGTCCGCCCCAAAGAAAACCATACTGAAGAGAAAGAAAGTGTCTGCACTAATGCCCAAAATCTTTGTCCTGGCTCAGACCAAGTTGGGTCTAGCAGGATTCTAACCCTCGTCAAGTCTCGTTAACCCCCGTGGGTGGAGGTGATAATGAGACTCAGATACCTGAGGTGCATGTGTGCTGTGCTGTGATGTCAGGAAGAGGAGGAGGGGGACAACATGGAAATGATAATGAAGTTGGAGCTCCCACTTATTCTCAACGCACAGGCTCGCAGCTGAGAAGCTGAGCAGGTGAGGAGGAGGAAGACGAGGATGTTACGATGGCGAATGACGCGCAAACCCATAGTGATGCAACTATGCAAAGCACTGCATCCTCAGCCACAACTCTGGCTGTGGCCATCAGTGGTTGTGGGTCTGCTATTCGCAGGAAGAGTTGCCTAGCCTGGGTCTTTTTTCAATTCGTTATCTGCCAGCTTTGAAAATAACGACTTAGTAGAGGGAAAAATAGAAATAATTTGACAACTGTATCTATGAACAGGCACATGTGCAAACAACATGCATTACTGTGGGAATCTCACCGTGCTAAAACACTGAGTAACGTGCCTACCCAGCCGCCGTCCACCAAATCAACATCGTCTGCTGATTCTTCCTCCTCCTGTGTCTCTGTAAAATGTATTTTAACACAGGTCTCTGACCACAGAATCTCCTCTTGTGTACCCACTGCAGTGGGAATGAGTGAGGGCCCGTCAGGTCTTCCCAAAGTGACCTTGCCTGTTATTGATTCATGTGAGATGCCGAGCACACTACATGGATCTAATTCCCGCATTACATCTTCCACTACATCTCCCTACCATTCTACCGCTGGGTTGTGTCCTCCACCCTCTCTCAGCACAGCAGCCAGCCTTTGGTACCACAGCTTTGGTCATATAAAAGACAATTTCCTCCCACACATGCCAAAGCAAAGTGCCTAACCCTGACCATATAAAAACTGTTGGCGACAGAAATGCTGTTTTTCTGCCTGGTACATATAGAGAGTTTCCAAATCCTGATGGCCGTCACAGTCCCCAGTACCAGTTGCCCAGTCTCCATTACTTCTCTAAGAAAGCTCTGCCTGCGCTAAAATATTATGTTGCAGGCAAGATTACTTTGTCCTTGAAAAACTCTGTGTCTCCCAGGATGCATTTCACCACTGATACCTGGATGAGCAAGCATTACGCTGTGGGGTCTGAAGTCATCCAAGGCCCCAGATCCTATATGGCACTGTGCTCTAGGGCGTTTTGTGGTCAGGGAAGCTTAAAATTTTCCCTGGCCAGGCAGATTCTGGAAAAACCAACGTGAAGTATGATCTTCCCTAGGGTCCTGGAACCCTGTGTGGCGTCGATTCCGTGGGGAGCAGAGATGCCTCTCCCCAGGGCAATCGTGTGAACTTCTCCTCCTTCCCACTGGAGCACCTGTAAGATGCGACTGCTCGATTCCTCTCCTGCTGGAGAACTCTCTAACTGTTGTGGTGGCTCCTCACTCCCCCTGCAGGCTGCACCTCCCCCTCCCAGGTCCTAAGCTAGTGGGACTGGGGCCCTGTTGAGGGCATCCTATAAATGCCTCTCTGTCGGCAACCCCTTTATTGCCCTACCCTAGCCCAGTCCCCAGTGGGAACAGGGCAACCTGGTGTGTATTTGAGTGTGTAATGTGGTGAAACCGGGACTGATCCCCTCAGGATCAAAGTTTAGCATTATACCCAAGTTTGGGTGCAATACTCTGTGGCGACTGAAGCCTCAGTGGCGCCACACCTACGCCTAGGCAACATCACATGAGTGCCTTTCATGGCTTATGTTCTGAATCTAGTTGTCCAGAAATTTCTAGCCCAGTATCCCGGGATGGATACGCTGCTGCTCAAGCCACGGAAGGTGTGTGCTCACTTTCACCATTTGCAGTTCTCGGCTAATCAACTAGCAATAATACAATGTAGTTTTGGCCTACCGGTTAACCGGTTGATATGTGATGTGCCGACACGGTGGAATTCTACTCTACACATGTTGCAGCGACTTGAGACATAACCTTAGCCAACGCTGTATGGATGTGGTGCAAATCACATTTGCGGAGTGGACACAGATCAAGGCCCTCTGCACTCTCCTTGACAGTTTTGAAATGGCTATAAAGATGGTTAGCGTTGACAATGCCATCATCAGCCCACTATTCCGCTCATCTACATGTTGGAGCACACTTTGAATAGTCTGCAGGAGGCGGTTGAGAAGGTTACAGACGAAGAGGAGTAAGCAGAGGAGGATGAGGAAAGGATAAACTTTTCTGGAAGGTTTGTATAGTCATCGCCCAGGTGGTTTGTCATAGATAAAGTGGTGGTAAAGGAGCAAGAGCCGAGGAGCAAATGGAGGAGGAAGAGGTTATGGATGCAGAATACTCCGGAGATGAAGAAGTTATTGATCCTGTGTCTTTTGTCTGTGGTTGGTCTGAGGGGCTGGGGGAGGAAAACTAAAGGGTTAACTCACCACCAACCCAACATGGACTTGAACTGCATAGAAGTGTCTAACACATGCGCGCTTCCTTGCTGCCCTATTTACAACATGATGTCCGTATCATCAATATTAGAAAAAGTACCGACTACTGGATTGACACTCTGTTAGATCCACGTTGCAAGAGTCAATTTAACAAGATGCATCCACCCCTGGAAAGGGACGCGCGGATGCTGGAATATTGGAACCACCTTGTAGACCATCTTAACACTACTTTTCCACAAGACAGCAGGGAGGCACACAGCATGGATGGCAGTTCTATAAATCCCACAACGGGAATGTTGCGTTGTCAATGCAGAAACATTAGCAGCAGTTCAAGTGGCACAACCAATTTATATGTTTGTTGGAACACATTTTTTACACCATCGCATGCACCAGTGGCATGAATCTCGGAGCATGCTCGTAGGAGAGCGGGAGTCGGGGGTCATTAGCATAACACATTGAATGCTAAATGTTCGTGTGGCCTTAGCCTAAAGGGGGCTTTACATGCTGCGACATCACTAGTGATTGCTAGCGATGTTGCGAGCGATAGCACCCGCCCCCGTCGCACGTGTGACGTGTGGTGATCGCTGCCGTAGCAAACAATATCGCTATAGCAACATCACACGCACATACCTGTTCAGCGATGTCGCTGTTGCTGCCGAACAATCCCTCCTTCAAGGGGGAGGTACGTTCGGTGTCACAGCGACGTCACAGCGGCGTCATAGAACGGCTGTCCAATAGAAGTGGAGGGGAGGAGATGAGCGGCCGGAACATACCGCCCACCTCCTTCCTTCCTTCTTTTCCGGTGGACGCAGGTAGGATGATGTTCGTCGTTCCTGCGGTGTCACACACAGTGATGTGTGGTGCCGCAGGGACGACGAACAACCAGTGGCATGCACCACCAACGATATTATAAAAAAAGGAGCGGCATGTCAACGATCAACGATTTTTGCCGTTTTTGTAATCGGTAATCGTTGCTCCTAGTTGTCACACGCTGCGATGTCGCTAACGACGCCGGATGTGAGTCACAAACACCGTGACCCCGACGATAAATGGTTAGCTATGTTGCAGCGTGTAAAGCCCCCTTAAGAGTCTCTCTTTGCTACTACCTTACATAGAATTTGTATAGTATATGTACATGCATGGTCACATTCATGTTCGGCCAAAGATATAAAAAAAATAAAATAAAAAAAGTAGGAAATAAATTGTATCTGTATCTACAGACTCCTCCATGTTGCAAGCAAGTACCCATAATTTTTTAATGCCTGTCAACCTTGTGTATTTTTCTCTTTGATTCTACTTATATTATTGTTCAAGGGGAAAACAATATTATATTATAACAAAAATTAACACATACACATTGGGAACAGTCTCTTCTATTTTTGGTCCCTTTTAGTTTCCTAACCACTATGATACAGAATAGGAGATAAATGCATTAACTAAAAATATAGCACTTCAATACTGCACCTCGAAAACAGAATAACCCTTTCTTGACATCAAGTCAGAAGGAGTTATTTATAAGGGACTCAGGTGCTGAAGACAACTATTTGTACACGTCACAACAGTTTCACCATTTAAATGTCAAAAAAAATAACAACCATAGCATCTAAACAGTTGTACTACTGGAATTGGGTTGGATAGGAGTGGAGAAGTCCTCTGTTACCCATCATTACATTATAATGTGATTGCAGGGTCCTGATGAGCTGTCATGGCAGAGTCTAATAAACTTAAAAAATAAATAAATAATAACAATAGTTTAACGCCCACCATATTACTCATGAACCCCACAAAAGTATATATATATACATATATATATATATATATATATATATATATATATATATATATATATATTTGCTGTATATTTTACTTGGGAGGGGAGGAATACAATCTTTAAGTCTGAACTTTCTCCAAAACTTTTAAAATATTACATTTTTTCTTCCTCGCTTCCCAAGTAAAATATACACCTAATTAGTACTAAAAGAAAGCTATATCTTACACCACAAAAGCTCTCACAGAGGCTCCATCAATGTAAAATAGAAAAGCCCTCAGTCCAGACCCAAAGAATGGCGTTAACATACAGTATCATTGTTATTGTGACCAACACAAAAATTGAACCAAGAAATAATGTAGGGATTACTGCCTCACTTTTTTTTCCATTCCACTCATTTCCTGGTGCCATTTAAAGTACACCTTATTCCCAACAAGCAAACCTCACACAGCTATGTTGACCAAAAGATATAAAGTTATGGGTATGAGAAAGGGGTAAAGAAATATACAATTACAGTTGTATAGTACTGTTATAAATACTATTTCTATAAACGGACAAACTCACATTGTAAAGTTTAAAGGTCAGCATTTCTCTAAAGCCCTTCTTTAAAGGGAATCTATCAGCAGGTTTTTGCTATGCAATGTAAGGACACTATGCTGTAGGGGTTAAAACACAGAATTTAATAAAGGTGTGTTAATGTCAGCTGCAGAAAAAAACAAAAAAACACAGAATTCAATGACGCGCCACACATCACCTCCTGTGCGGGTGCTAGTTTTTTATTACTAGGACATTATGATTGCTGTGACTAGGTAGTTGGTGCCATGTTGTCTGACTCTACCCCCACTTGTGATTAGCACCTCACTGTCTATAGAAATGTACATACAGAGCCTGGTGTGGGCGGGGCAGCTTTTTCACCTATGCATTGCTAAAAACTCTAATTGTGTCAGCGCCGCTGCACCCAGCAATCTAAGTGACACATAGTTGGAATCAGGGCCTCTTAGCCTAACTCATGCTGCTCTCAGATGAGGTTGCAAAAACCAGCTGACAGATTAAATAAGCAATAAACAATAATATGGCTTAAAGTCAGCTATTTTCATCAAAACGAGCAATGATGTTGCTTATATCACAGCTAGGAAATTTCTCGACCGATTCATCTTGATTCAATGGTTTTCAGCATAGTGTTCCTTCTAATATAACGGCAGGTTTTCCAATTTTCCCCCAGAACAAACTTCTTTGAGTAGGATTGGTCAATTAAATGCCCGAAGAATCGCTAATGGCTATGAGTGCTTGAGCGTGAACGCACGAAGCAGGTGAGAAGTTTTGCATTTGCTCTCAACTCTTCCAGTGCAGTCAAAGAAATGTTCAGAGGTTAGAAAGCAAAAGCACTCAGATATAGTGAAAAAGTTATTTTATTAAGAGTGAACAAGGATTGGGATTAATGTTCACAAACCCCCAACTGGCCCTTTCATACATCTCCTAGTGTAGACCATTACTAGCAGCATGCAAACTACATTGTCTTCTGAAATCATTCCTTTCTTGAAAGCATTGCTAAAATTGGAATCCTTTATTTGAAGAAGAATTTTCTTATAACTGAAGACCAGTCATACAAATCACTATAGTTTATAACACTGTGGGATATAAAGAAATCACTTCTTATCAATTAAAAATGGTGTTGAATTTTTAGAAATGTATTGAAGCCGACATATTAAAACAATACATTATTCAATTTCAGCTATTCACCTATAATAACCACGACCACTTTACACATTTCAAACGATTGTATCATCCATAAAAGGATTACATGAATTCACATGAAACGTGGCTCGTAGCAGTAGCCATGGGGAGTACTACATATTCTGCAGCCTGGCAGAAGCTATATTGTGGTGAATGGGGAGAATGAAAGGATGTTACATCTCACAACTTACAAATAGAGATACACTAATGAAATAGTGAAAATGAGTAAGGAAAAAATAATACAGATGTAATTGATATGAGAGGCATAGGAGAGTCACTACATCTCTGAAGCATAGTCAGAGAGAGATTAGTAGTGTAGCTACAGGGAAAGACAGATGGGCTGTTCTCCCTTGGTCTCTCGGTTTGAGGTTCCCACCTGGAGCTACCACCACTCTAAATTGCATTGGCACATGCAGCACGCCAATATAGTTAAGCTCAGTGGTAGAGCAGGTAGAAATGATTTCTGTGTACTACTACTCTCCATTCTCTAGACTGCAGGATCCTTTTAACTTGCAGTCTTCAGAATGGCAGGGTGGTATACTGTCTGAGCCACTAGCGCGCGCACAGACCTTCAGGGTCCTGTGCATGGACCAGCATGATCACGTTAACACATTGGTCAGCCCGAACTTTTCTGGTGTATTAGTTGAATACATAATATTTTTTCTTTTTAACTAGAACTTTTGGTGTAACTGTGAGGGCGTAATAAAGTATAGGGGACCTTATACAGTGTGCGGGTTATTTGGGCGAGCTTCATTCTGTGTGGTTGCTACTGTGTGAGGGAACTTCACACATTGTAGGGATACAATAAGAAAAACTTTCAGCTCACCCATTCCATGTGCTCAGATTTCCCTCTGCTGCTCGGGCTGCAGGTGCTGTTACCTGAGTATAATGAAGAGGAAAGAGTTCTGCCCAGCGCAAGGAGGAGAGATACGTCAGTAAATTTCCAGTTGCTTTATTTTACTTGGTTTCCAATAAAACGATCATATAAACATATGAACAGTTAAGACATAGTCCTCTGTGGATATTGACACAACAGTGACGCGTTTCGGCTACTGGAGTGTAGCCTTTGTCAAGGCTTGACAAAGGCTACACTCCAGTAGCCGAAACGCGTCGCTGTTGTGTCAATATCCACGGAGGACTATGTCTTAACTGTTCATATGTTTATATGATCGTTTTATTGGAAACCAAGTAAAATAAAGCACCTGGAAATTTACTGACGTATTTCTCCTCCTTGCGCTGGGCAGAACTCTTTCCTCTACATTGTAGGGATAAGTATGGGGCTCTCATAAAGTGTGGAAAACTATTATGCAGTATGGGAGATAATGTGGGGACATTACACTGTATAGTTTGGGATTTATGAGCATGACGATACCGTACTTGTAGCCAGAAATTTCTGTTTGGTCAAAAAGAGCGCTCGGAACAGAAGGAGCAATATTTGAATTTTAGAAAAGCTAAAATAAATTGTAGGTACCATGTTGCATTTGCAGGGCCCCTAAGGTACCTATACAGCAGAAACCGCACACAAGTGACCCCTTTTTGGAAACTAGATCCATCAAGGATTTTATCCAGTGGTATAGGGAGCATTTTGAACCCACAGGCACTTCACAGATTTTCATAACATTAGGTAGTCATATTGAAAATGTTCTTTTTTCACAAAAATGTTGCTGTAGCACCAAATTTCTCACTTATAGGGTATGTGCCCCTGATCCGGCAACACTTCATGCAGTGTCAGCTCTCCTGCGGAGATGCAAGTGTTGTCCGCAGGAGAACGCCGCTCCCAAGCCCACAATCAGGGTTCAGGCCACTGCAGACTTAAGCTCTATTTACCTTGCCTCTGCAGCATAAATTGACATGCTGCGACTCAGGAAGCTACACTGCATGTCAGTTTGCATTGCATAGAAAAGAACAGTGGACATGGGATTTATATAAATCCCATCCACTATGCTTGTGTACTGTACAATGCAGCATTTTGAACAGAGTGAAAACATGCTGCTTTCAAAATGCTGCAAACCCTGATCGTGTGCACACAGCCTAAAAAGCTAGGATAGAGATATAGATGTATAACATATATATAATGTCCCACCCCTGCATATTGTAAGTTTGCACCCTTTAGTGCATTTCATGTGGCACTAGAGGGTGTTTAGCCTTGTATTCAGCCAAAAAATAAATAATTAAAAAGACAATGTGGGATCTCCCGCAGTCGCATGCTTCACCTTGGCTGGTAATTCAAAACGGTGGTAACCTCACTCTGTTTTTTAAATTTATTTATTTATAAATAAATAATTAAAAAAAAAGTGGGGTTCCCCCAAATTTTATCAGCAGCCAAGGTAAAGCACACAGCTGGGGTCTGGTATTTTATGGCTAGGAAGGACCATTATTATTGTCCCTCACAAGTTTAAAAATAATAGGCCACAGCTGCCCCAGAAGTGGGGCATCCATTAGATACGCCAATCCTAGTGCATCGCCCCAGCTTTTCCCCTTGCCCTGGTGTGGTGGCAAATGAGGTAATGGTATTTGGTGTTGATGCCAGCTTTGTAATGTCAGCTGGCATTAAGCTCAGGGGTTAGTAATGTCAAGTCGTCAATCAGACATCCAACATTACTAACACAGTCAGTAATAAAAAAAAAAAAGATTACAAAAAACCTTATATTAAAAAGAACACTTCCCCACACATTCTCTCTTTCACCAACTTATTGAAAAAAAATCCAAAGAAACCCCCCATAAAACTTCATTCCATGTTTACCGTAATCCATATTGAAGGTCCCACGACTCATTCTTCTAGTATATGGGGTCATGCTCAGAGAACACATCTCCAATTTGCTGGAAGGGCAGGCACTCTGTGAGGAGTGTGCCTGCACTGACTTCAGTGAGGTTACTGCAGATCACACTCCCCAGGTTACAGAGAAGTAACATGTTGCAATTTTTCAAACTTTCAATTTTTATATTTTTAAACCAGTTTGTCAGGCAGTACAAATAACTAATAAATAACATTTCCCATATATCTATTTTACATCTGCATCATTTTTCAAGATAATTTGATTTTGTTAGGATGTTAGAAGGGAATAAATATTTCGCACCAATTTGTAATTTTTTCAAGAAATCTACAAAACCTGTTTCCTTAGGTACCTACTCAGATGTAAATGGATTTTGAAGGGCCGATATACTGGAAATTTCCCAAACGTGATGGCTTTCTATGTACTTGTATTCATACCTCTCAAATACTTCAAAACTGCTGTCAGGAAATTTTGTAACCCTTTACGTGCTACATAAGAATTAAAGTAAACGGGAGCACGGTGTTGCATTTACAGAGCCCTCGAGGCACCAAAAATGCAGAAGAGACTCAAAAGTGACAAACAGCACCTCTCAGTCAATTCATCTACATCCAAAATTGCAAATAGGCCAGTTTAGTGTCCATACATTGTGACCCACATATACTGCAGTGCACCCTGTAAATTGTTCATTGAGCTATTTCCAGTAACATAGGATGAACCTGAGTGGGGGCTGTTTTTTGCATGATAAGTTAGGGTTTTTTGATAATATTTTGCAGTATAGAACATATTTTGATCATTTTCAGTATAAGCTGCGATCATATCCCATTCTTGTGTTTTACATTGAGCACTAATGTTGCGACCTCCATGTAAATCCACAAAAAATGCAATTCAGAGGAAACCTCAGACGGAGAAACACTCACTATAATGAGGCAGATGGAGATACTTTGGACTCCGTTTGGCATCTGTTCTGCTGGTATGCATCTTTTTTAGGCATGCACAAAACTGTGGTTATCCACACTTGGGTGCTCAAAAGATGTCTAAAATGATGGGACAAGACCAGAGTCCAAAGTGTCTAAATCTGCCTCCTGAGTAAGTGGTTCTTTTGGGGCTTTTTGCCTAAATCACAGTTTTTGAGATTTACACAAAATCCCTGATGTAAGCGCTCAGCGGAGAGTGCAGAATAAATATGAACCAAGCCTTATTCTGATTTTTGGGAAGTAGAATGATCAATTAGACAACAGTACAAAAACAATTTTTATTTTTATTCTTGCGTGGTTCACCGTACAGTGCAAGTGATAATATTACTTTATTCTTCGAATCAATGCAATTACAGTGATACCAGATTTCTAAAGTTTTTTTTGTAATCTTTTGCACACTGTTAAATTGCTTATTTTTAATAATAAATAGTTTTTTGTCACCATATTCTGAGGGCTGTGTCTTCTTCATTTTTTAGTGAACAGACCTGAATGAGGGCTTCCTTTTTGTGAGGTGAGCTAAAGATTTTTTTTGTTGCCATTTTAGAATATACAAGATTTTTTTATCGCTTTTTGTTCATATTTTCAAGACACAGAATGAATAAAAAGCAGCAATTCAGTTGTTTTTATTTTTATTTTTTGCGCTGTTCACCGCGAGGTAAAAGTGATAAGACAAGATTTATATATATATTTTTTAAGCTTTGCTACCTTTACGCAATAAAAACAATATTTTACAATACATTTTTTTTTACATTGCCATATTTTGAGAGATATAACTTTTTTATTTTTTGTGGAATGAACCATATTTTGAGTTGTTTTTGCTGGACAGTTTGCTGATTTCATTTCTACCAATTTTGTTTTCACACATGACTTTTTAATCATTTTTTATTCAATTTTTTTGTGATAAAAAAGCAACTTTTTTTTATTTTTTTTACATGTTCATTGTATGGAATAAATAATGTGATAGCTTTATAGAATGGGTTGCTTCGGACATGGCAATACCGATAATGTTTACTTTTTTTGTTTAGTTTTGTTTTAACACAAAGGCTGCATTTTTATTACGAAAATGCTTTTTGTGCTTTTTTTTTATTTATACATGTTATATTTAATTTTTTTTACATTTTCTAACTTAGCCCCACTGTGGGACATGTATACTTTTTACTCTAATCAGTAGTCTTATAAACTATAGTACTTATGTATAGCAGTGCAGGAGACCTGTCAGTTTTTCACAGACTGTACATTATAGAACCTGCTTGTAGCAGGATCTAACAGGGCACCATAGCCTGGGGTCATCAGATGATCTCAGGGTACTATGGCAATGATCAGCACCAGCGATTGTGGGGGGCTGATTACGAAAAAGGTGGTCTTTTAGCCCCCTTTTAGCCACTTAGATATTAAGCGGGTTAATCACAACAATCAGCTCCAAAACTGATTGACCATTGCCAACGGGTGTCAGCTGTCATGTACCATTGTTACCAGTGAGATTTTTGGCTGTGGGGGGGCACTACAGACAAAATCCCAATAACCCATTTTAAAATGTCAATAAGGGAATAAAGCCCCCTAAAAGACCCCCATTATTATGCATATCAGAGGTCATTAAAGGGTTAAATAAGGCATATAAATATTGTAAATGGTGGGTATGCACCAAACATTTTACAAGTGATTTAAATTCCAGTAATAAGAAAAACTTCCACCTCTTAATGAAAAAATGGGCTTTATGAATAGTTTAAAGTTTGAAATATGAAATGCAAAGGTTCAAAGCCTTCTAAATCATTATGAGTCAATAACTCATGCCTACGGTATTCCCTTCAAATTATAAAATATAATATAAATATACTGTAGATTTTTTCCACTGATCTCTAAGCAAAAGGAGAAAGCTCATGCAAACACATCATTAGAATTTTTGCCTACATAACATCATGAAACTCAAGGGTCAAACAATCAAAAAATAATATTTATACCCTTTTCCAGTTAGCATTGTTTGTTGTTTTCTCCTCATGTCCTCATGAGCCAATCAATTCGTCTTGGCTATGGTGTCTGGTGTCTTTGGTCACATGACATCAAATCTATTGGTTACTATTTTAATGTAAATTTTGTGTAGCCAGCAGGGCCGGACTGGGACAAAAACAGCAGCACTGGCACATAAACTCCACCAGCCAACATACTAAAACACACCCCACGATCAGTAAATCTTGCTTTACTTGGTCATGACTCTCACCACTCTCAACGGAGTTGTGTGAAGAGCCACATGCGAATAGCACAACAGTGTATATGATTGACCACAGCTCCATTTCCATGGTGGTCTTCAGAGCTTTGGTTTTTATTTGCCCATATGAATATACAACACACAAAACCAATAGTGACCCTTGTAAAGTCCAATACTGCCTCTCAGACAAGGGCAGGAGACTTGGTACTGTGCAGCGTATATATACAGAATAACCCAGATACTGATTAGGGCACAGTCACACCATCGTATAACACAGACGAAGGTTATCCAATGCTTTATTGTACAGAATAGCACTTGGCCCAAAGTTATACTATGGGGCAGTGCCGATCAGTGCTTTTTTTCTCATGCCAAGTCAGCATGAGAAAAAAATCGCTGCATGATGCGATTAGCTGTGAATATTGGATAGCATGCACCATTCAATTCTTTTGGTGCGTGCAAAACATTGGACTGCACTTGGATGTCATCCAAGTGCAGTCAAATATACGCTGATACAGACAATTGAAAAAATGGAGAAATTAGGATTTCCATCTTCTCCTCACCTGTGATACGATTCTCGTATGAGAGAGATTTGAATCACAGTAATATGGCACTCAGCTCAAACTCTGATTAGCGTTTGAGCCAACCTTCATTGATATAATAAGCCCAATTCTCTCACCTAGTCTTCAATCTCAACAAGTTAAACACTTTTTTGGTATCATTTTGCTATATACAATATTTTTTGATCACTTTTTATTCAGATTTTTCAGATCTGCATAAAAACTAGCAATTGTTTTTATTTTTCAGTTTTTTTGCACAGTTCACCATGCAGTGAAAGTATTAAGACCAATTCATTTTTTAGATTACACGATTACAGCGATACCATATTTATATAGCTTTTTTTATGCTTTGCTATTTTACACACTAAAAACAATATTTTACAAAAAAATAATTTGTTTGTGTATCTCTATTTTTAGCCACGGATATCGGTAGAGATGTATAGACTTATTTCCAATCCCTTTTTTAAAACGGCAATAAGGAATAAGCCTCCTTATCGATCGCCCTTTTTATGCATACCAGCGGTCGTTGAGTCAGATCCATTACAAAAAGGAAACTCTGGCTTCCGTTTTACATCCATTTTGCTTCATTTTTAAGGAATCCATTTATTTATTTATTTTTAAATAATGGATCTATTAATCTATTATGAATGGACAACAAGGAGCCATGTGAACGAAGTCAGAACCATGCTAACATTTACTAACATAAATGATGCTCTGGAAGCAGGGACTAGGGGAAACTATATGCAGCTGAGTAAGGAATTGGCTAAAAGATAGGAAACAAAGATTGATCACAAATTGTACAGTCTCAAAATGGTTTATAGTCAGCAGTGGGGTGCCGCAGGGATCTGTGTTAGAACCGATTATTTTTAATCTCTTTATTAATGACTTTGTGGATGGGATTGATAGTAAAGTGTGTCTTTGCTGATGACACCAAACTATGTAGGATAATAAAAATTAACCTTGATAGTACAATATTACAAAATGATTTGGATAAGATGTTGGAATGGACAAACACTTGTCAAATGAGATTTAATGTAGATAAATGTAGAGTAATGAACCTAGAACAGAGTAATCCTATAGCTGCGTATACATTAAGTGGAAGTAAACTCGGGACTACAGAACAGCAGAAAGACTTGGGTATTCTGGTTAGAAATAAGCTGAGCAGCAACACTCAATGTCAAGCAGGAACTGCAAAAGCAATCAAGATTTTAGGGTGTAAAAAAGAGAGATTAAATTCCAAGATCGCAACATATTGTTACCCCACTAAATCACTTGTAAGGCCACATCTGGAATATGGGATCCAGTTATGAGATGCGTTTCGGCTTTAAGCCTTCATATTGGTCATAAGATATATATAAAAATAATCTCGGCTGTGAAGGTCAACCGGATAAAGAGGCTGTTTATGAGTGTTTTATGAATAGGTTTTCTTGAGTATGGGTGGAAATCTGTTAATTTTAAACTGCAATATACTTCCAACAGATGACAGCTTGTTGTTATCTCTGGACAGCGGGGCTAACGTGAGCAAATCCTTGCTGCAGTGACTGCCAAGTGACAGCCAAGCTCCCCTCACTGATACCAGTGCTGATTACTGGGTGGCCAACCTGATAGATACCCGCTACTACGTCAATGTGACATGGATGCTTTCATCACTGAAGCATGGCCGAGTCCCCTCTTCATCACGGTCACAATACCACCAAACCCGAAAATGGAAAAAGTGTCTTATATCATTATTCACAGCTGTCATATTCAGAAATACTTGCCTGCTGTGAACAATAATTTTTTTCAAAATAAATGCTTCGCATTCCCAGGATAGACAAAGATCTGCATGAGTGAGCTGCTTCAAGTCTAAATGGTTGGGACTAGTAGTAGCAAGTCTAGCTGACGTACCTCTGGCTTGATTCCAAATCCAAATACAAGCTTTAAAAATTCAGCAACTAGACTGTCCACTACTTGAGCAGAAAATTGGCTCCTGTGTGGGAACTGTAAAACAGGCAGTCTAAAGGGCGCTTTACATGCTACAATATATCTTACGATGTGTCGGCGGGGTCACGTCGTAAGTGACGCACATCCGGCATCGTAAGTTACATTGTAGCATGTAACAGCTACGTGCGATTGCGATTGAATGGTAAAACGTTCATCGCATGCATGTCGTTCAATTCCTAAAAATTGAACGTCAGGTTGTTCATCGTACCTGGGGTAGCACACATTGCAGTGTGTGACACCCCGGGAACGATGAACAGATCTTACCTGCGTATTGCGGCTCCCGGCCGGCAAGGCGGAAGGAAGGAGGTGGGCGGGATGTTTACGTCCCGCTCATCTCCGCCCCTCCGCTTCTATTTGGCTGGCTGCCACGTGACGTCAATGTGATGCCGAACATCCCTCCCACTCCAGGAAGTGGATGTTCGCCGCCCACATTGATGTCGTATGGACGGGTAAGTATGTGTGATGGGGGTTACTCGTTTGTGCGACATGTTCAACAAATTAAACGTGCCGCACATACGATGGGGGCGGTTATGATCGCATACGATATCGTATGCTGGATCGCAGCATGTAAAGCAGGCTTAAGAATCGATGCCCTGCAGAAAATGCAGAGTTACAAGACAAAAGGATCACTGATCTCGGGGAGACCAGCCAGAGAAAACACTGCCGGCAGCCAACAAATGCGCTCAAAACAGTGAAATCCTAGGTGCATTGCCCCCTGGGAAGTATGCAAGTCAAAAAAGGTCTGTGGAGCCTCTGTTAGGAGTCTCGACACAGAAATAGCCAGATATCCCTCCGGGAAGGACCTAGCCAAGGAGTGGCTCTTTATAGGAGACCACCATAACCACCATATTAAATGGCCCTTTTTAGTCAATATCCATCTCTTGACGAGTTTAAAGATATGACAAGGGAAATACCAAGGCCAGGTATCCAGGTAAAAGAGACATTCCTTGGCTAGGTCCTTCCCGAAGGGATATCTGGCTATTTCTGTGTCGAGACTCCTAACAGAGGCTCCACGGACCTTTTTTGATTTGAAAATGCAGAGTTGGCACCTGAGGACAATGGGCAACTTTCATCAATGTTACCCCCTTGAAAACGAACAAAGCAGTGGGAACTTCAACAACTAAGAAACCTGTCACTTATGGTTTTTGAGCACTATTTTGGATGGGGTTCTGTGGCCTATCTCTGTTTTAAATGGGTGCTATATCGGGTAAAGAGGCTGTGTAGGGGTCTTTTTAAATATTGGGTGCTATGGTGGGTCTCGGTAAATCTTTGGCTGTCAGAATTAATTTGGTAAAGAGGCTGTTTAGGGGCCTTTTTTACAATTCAGTCAATCGTTGCTCTGTGGGAAACTAGAAATACAGACTAAATACTGCAAATATGTTAAACTTCTTGCTCTGTGGGGGAAGTCTTGCAATCTTGGCTGTGTAGGGCAACTGTTTAAAGAGGCTCTGTTGAGGCCTAGATTTGCAATTTAAAGTGTGTGTGGTTAAATTGGCAACCTTGACTGTGTGGGTGAACTGGGATAAAAGTCAATATAGTGGAAATTGATTATTCTTATTGCTCTGTGGGGGAAGTCTGGTTTTCTTGACTGTATGGGTGAACTGGGAATACAGGCTCTTTAAAGGGCCTTTTTAAAAATTGCTGGTCTGTGAAGAATCTCTAAAATCCATCTATGTGGGGTCACTATTAAAATGTTTAGGTTCTGCATTTACTTCTATGTAACCATAATTACTAGAGTGTCAGAAGCCCTTTAGGTCATTTACCTATCCAAATTTGTTGGCATGGCAATTGGGATACTTTTACCCCCATTTAGGTTCCATTTACAGTCACCTAGCTTTTACTATGACCATTTTACAGTTACAAACTTCGGCTCCCCATGGACCTATGGGGTTCATTGTTTAGGGTCAAGTTTAGCTACCAAACTCAATTTATTTTTTTGGTCCGTGCTGATTTGGTGAACCTGAATATCCATGGGTTCGCTCATCACTATCTATGGCAGCATAAACTGTACATATGTAAGTATCATTGTAAATATAATTAAATAGATGTAAACATGATGATAAATCTGACCATTATTTGACCAGAATTGTATAGCGTGGTATTTTAAACTAATATACAATTTTCTTCTTGTTTCTACATATTTTTATTTTTCTTACTTCTATAGTGCCATATGTTTCTGTGTAGCTTCGTAGACATCAGCAAAACTGACTCCATTGGTGTTCACAGAGTACCAGGTAGAAAACTCACACAAACATGGGGAGAACATCTAAACTCTTTGCAAATGTTGCACTTGGGATTTAAACCCAGGACCACAGCGTTGCAAGGCTACACGTCTCTGAGCCATTAGGTTATTAGTTATTATTACTTATATACCACTTAGCAGCACTGAACAAAGTATTTTAAGCTGAGTGCAAGAAATACCAGACTGGAGAAGATCATGCCAAAACTAACTGGACTGAAATGGTATTCTATAGCTTCTTTAAATTTTAAGAATATGACCTCTAAAATATTAGGCTGCTCTGTAAAAATATGTCATAAAAAAGATAGTGGTCAAGAAAATGATGTAGTTTATCTCGTATAAAAGGTAAGGTTAGTTCAGTTGTTTGCCAATTTCAACCCCATAATTAAATATTACACATACTATAGTATTGAACAAATGGAGCATATCACAAGTCCCATAGCTACAAACATTTTTCATGTAAGCACTATATAGACATGCACAGAGGTACACAATCTGTACACACAACCTGCATAGGTGCTTGAACAGCAGATATACAACCTTTGTGGGATTGAATTATATACAATCTGAACCTCCAAATCAGCAGCTGTAAGGGTTGTATGAGCAAGGGAGGCAAGATGGAGCAAATCAGGTCTGCTGTTTTCCTTACTTTGTGCACAATTAAATGTTTAAAGGAACTCTAACAGCACAGGATGACTGTTCACCAAGTGCAGGCACGCATGCATAATGGAGGGGCTATTCATTTAAAGAGGTGGTTCACTACTCTGCAATAGTGGCCACATCTGTATAAAACTGATAGAGAAGGCTTTTTGTAAATACCTTGTTCAGTCAAATCTGTCTCTGAGCGACGCTATCGTGGTCTGCTTATCACCATTAAGTGACCCCTGGGCTCCATGACCTCTCAGATCTGGTGATGTCACGTCAACTTCCAGTTGACCTGACATCATTGAGGCCGGCCCCAGTCATCCTGAGTGACTGGGCTGTGGGAAGAGTTTCACCAATCGTCACAATCCAGCGTCATTCCTGATTGTGGCGCTCTGCAGTGAAGGAGAGTGCGTGCAACATGCTGCGCTGTGATGAAGGGCTGTGATGAGCGGTGAAATGCCGCCCACAGCCCGGTCACTCAGGAAGACTTGGGCATGCCTTGGTGATTTCAGGTCAAGTGGAAGTTGACGTGACATCATAGGATCTTAGAAGTTACAGACCCCGAGGGTCACTTCTTGGGGATGAGCCGACAACAATAGCGTCACTCAGAGGTAGAATTGGCTGAACAAGGTATTGGAAAAAAGCCATCCCTATCAGTTTTACAGAGATTTAGCAGATTTCGCAGATTGCAGAGCAGTGAACCACCCGTTTAAATACATTATCCCACCTGCTGATTTTCTATATGCATCTTTAAAGCCAGAGCTGTCAATCACAGAATAGGGAAGGGTGGAGATTGAGGGAAAACAAGTAGGTGGGAAGATGAATTTAAATGATTAGCCCCTCCATGATGCATCGAGCGCCTCTACTTGGTGTGAATAGTTATCCTGTGTTGATAGAGTCCCTTTAAGAAGCAGGAAGTTTCCACCAGTATTTTTCACTGATGAGGACTTCACATTTAAAATCTTATGGATGTCTGTAATTACAAAAGCTTGAATCCAGCTGCTTTTATTACATGAATGTAGTATAATACAATCCGGGTTGCCAATCATCCAGAAATTCCTGGACAGTCCATAAAAATAGGGAACAATTTTTCTCTTTATTAAAAAAAATTGACATGTCAGTGATTTTTTTTGTGCTGAAGAGAGAAGTACAGATTATTATAATGCTAATTATCATTTTGCAGCTCACAATAATTGCTGCTAATGTGTTCATATCAGTATTCTAAGCTGTAGACAGGAATCACTTAGTCTTAATGATTCATTAAGGATTTTCAATGTGTTCATACAAAATTGTTGGGTGTCTGTGATTTTTTGATAAGTTGTCCAGAAAAATCAATGCTGACAGCCTGGAATACAGTATGTAAACTTACTCATCTCCCGTGCTCCATGCCCCAAATAAAGAAATGCTCCTTCAGCTGCAGGCAGGGTACCAACCTCTGGATTAAAGGAAAACGCTGGTTTAAAGTAGATGCCTGACACAAGTTACAGACTCAAAGTTATAGAAAAGAAGGGTTTAAAACCACGCTGCCATTATATATTTTGGATAGCAGTAATCCTGGATAATGATTTTAATACATCAATGCGTTTCAGAGATTAACTCTCCTTCATCAGTACAGAAAATCTCATTACCCATTAGCCCGGTAATGTGATTTTCTGTTCTCATGATGGAGATTTAATCTCTGAAACGCGTTGACTTATTAAAATTGCTATTCAGGATTAATACTCTCTGAAATTTAATATGACAGCACGCTTTAACCCCTTCCATTCTACGACTTTGTTTCCTGCCTTTGTGGGGCTGTAGCAGCCATTTTAATGCGTTCTACAGTGGTTGTGACTGTTCACAACCAAATAACACGAGCCTTATTTTAACTATTTCCCTTCCTTATACTTGGGTAAGACCCTATTGCACTTTCTGTCTACGCCAGCTTTTTATCCTAACTAGAGATGAGCGAACTGGCCGTGGTTTGGCTCGAGTTCGGTTCGCCGAACGGAGGTCCCGTTCGAGTTCGGTTCGTCGAACGTTCGACGAACCAAACTCGAACCAGTAGGCTATAATGGGAGGCAATCACAAACACATAAAAACGCATTATAAATGTACACATACAGTTAATAAACATTGCCATAACACTTACCGGTCCCCGCGATCCCTCCTGCACTCTGTCTCCTGCCGCTATTCCATCCGATGATCGCTGAATCCTCCCGGTGACCGGCACTGCCAGCAGTGATGCAGGACCTATCGTGATGTCAAAATAGCCATGTGACCAGTCACGTGGCTATTATCTCATTGGCTACAGACTGGTCACATGACTATGACGCGTCATGTAGGACCTGTCATTGCACTCTCCGGTACACGGTGCACATTTGTGTATCGCCGTGTACCGGCGACATGCTCTAGCACACGGTCGACTCCCCGTTCCGTTAGGGACCGGCTGACACAGCCGGTCATTAACGGAGATCACTGTTGCCATAGCAACGCAGTTAGCGGTGAAGTCACCGCTAACCGCGACTCCGGGAGCACCGTTGCTATGGTAACGCGTCTGTCAGCGTTACCGCTGTTACCGCTGACAGCCAGCAGCACTGATCACTCACGGAGTGAAGGCTGCACGCTGCTTTCCGTGCAGCCTTCACGGAGTGAAGGCTGCACGGGAAGCAGCGTCTTCCCCCATGCAGCAGTGATGGAGCAGAGCTGCATTTGTTGAACGAGAAAGACAGAAGACCATGGATCGTGGAGGGCTGACAGGGGGTAATAAAGATGGAGTCTCTAATGTGTCTGTGTATTTATTTCCATTAAAGTATTTTTTCTCTGTGTGGAGTCTTTTTTTTAACCCTTTATTGGAGATTCTTAATGGCCGGGTCAAACGTGCCTGACATTAAGAATCTCTGGCTTAATACTAGCTAGTAAAACAAAGCTAGTATTAACTCATTATTACCCAACAAGCCACCCGGCTTCAGGGCTGTTGGAAGAGTTGGATACAGCGCCAGATGATGGCGCTTCTATGAAAGCGCCATTTTCTGTGGCGGCTGCGGACTGCAATTCTCAGCAGAGGCGCCCAGAAACCTCGGGCTAACCTGTGCTGCGGATTCCAATCCCCAGCTGCCTAGTTGTACCCGGCTGGACACAAAAATGGAGCGAAGCTGACGTCATTTGTTTTTTAATTATTTCATGAAATAAGTGAAATAATTAAAAAAAACGGGCTTCCCTATATTTTTGGTTCCCAGCCGGGTACAAATAGGCAACTGGGGGTTGGAGGCAGCCCGTGGCTGCCTGCTGTACCTGGCTAGCATACAAAAATATGGCGAAGCCCACGTAATTTTTTTGGTGGGCAAAAAACTTCTGCATACAGTCCTGGATGGAACAGGAGCATATACAAGGGTGTGTCCAGCTCACCTCTTTGTTTTAGGAGACCAACCATATCACCATGCAGGGATCCATTTGGAGTCAGCCCGCTCCCTTAGTATCCAAGATTCAAAGAAGTGGATCCAGCACGGTGCATTTGATTAAAAATAAAAGTCCTTTATTGAAAAACCATTAAAAAGTCCATTATGCCATGCTAGGAGGACGCGTTTCGGACGGGTTGTCCTTACTCAGTCTCAGCAATCTCACAATGAGTCCAGACTAAAAACATATGGCACAGGACATGATGTCAGCAATCAGTACAAAATTTACATATGCAGGAAAAAAAAAAATCCAATTCATTCATTATTATATGTGCAACCAAACAAGGAAACATACAAATAAATTCTCAATAGAAATACATTAGGTCATTTCTTATATTTAGTCCCATAGGAACCCTCGTTTCCATTTCAAAAATCCATTTTATCTCTTTATATTGTAACATTCTTTTTATATCACCTCCTCTCCTAGGTAGCAAAACGTTTTCAATGCCACACACCTGCAAACTACCTAGATCACCACCATGGACACTGAGAAAATGCTGGGAGGCTCCTGAGGGACTCCTGGTTGATTTATTTAAGACATCGTACACATGTTCCGATATTCTTTTTCTCAGTGTCCTAGTGGTGTGACCTATGTATTGCAGTCGACATTTGGTGCAAGAAATTACATACACAACATTTGTAGAACTACAATTTATCATTGTTCTGATGTCAAACTGTTTACTATTGGTATATGATGAGACATTCTTTGTATTGATAGCAAATTTACACAAACCACAGGTTTTTCCACCACATTTATATGACCCGTTTACTGACAGCCAGTTCGACTTATCCGTTTTTTGGTTTTATTATTATGATCACTGGGAGACAACATTGCACCCAGCGTAACATTTTTCTTTGAAACAAATTTAACACCTCCCTCCAATATGTGGTTCAGAGTTTCATCCGCTGTCAGAACCGGTAAGAATTTTCTCACAATGTGTATTATGTCATAATAATTCTTACTAAATTTAGTAGAGAAAACTGGTTGCACATTGTGAGAATTTTCCCTCCTACTCTGCTTTAAGTATTGCTCTCTAGTTTTGGAGTACACTTTTATTTTGTATTTTTCAAGGTTTTTTTGGGAGTAACCCCTAGCAACAAATCTCCTGTCTATTTCCTTATATTCCTGCTCTAAATCCGACATTTTTGTACAGCAACGTTTGGCCCTTACATATTCCCCAGTGGGGATGTTTTCCACTACAAACCTAGGGTGACAGCTAGTCGCATGCAGGATAGAATTTCCTGCTGAGGGTTTACGGAATAATTTACAGTCAACAGTCCAATTTTTTTCATTACCCATCAAAATCATATCCAAAAAATGAATTTCCACTGGATTGCTCTGATGTGTAAACCCTAGATTATAAGGATTGTTGTTAATGAATGAAATAAAATTTTCCATTTTTTTATCTCCATTTTTCCATACAATCAATATATCGTCAATAGATCTGAGGAAAATTAATATATTCGGGCTGAAAGGATTTTTTAGATTAAAAATAAATTCCTCCTCCCACCAAAACATATAAATATTCGCCAGAGACGGTGAAAAACGTGAACCCATTGAACAACCCTGTGTCTGTAAATAAAATTCCCCCAAAAAAGTGAAATAATTATTTTTTAACAGAAAAAAGGTTACATCCAAAATGTACTGCTGCAAATCCTGGGGAAAATCAGAATATTTTTCCATTTGAGTTTTTAGTGCCAAATTGGCCAGGTAGTGCGGTATGGACGTATATAATGTACATACATCACATGTTAACCAACAATTATTTTCCTGCCATTCCATTCCATTTAAAATATTAAGCACATGTTTACTGTCCTGAACAAAACTCGGAGAGGCTTTAGCCAAAAATTGGAGATGTTTATCCAGCCACTCCGAGAGATGTTCAGTGACAGACCCTATGCCCGAAATAATAGGGCGAAAACTTGGTGGAAATTGGTGGATACTAGCTGTAAGGTCACCTGACATCAAGGCCAGCAGTTTGTGATGTCATGGCGTCTATTAGATACCCAACATCATAAACTGTCAGTACTAACAAAAAAAAATCGACAAAAGAAATTTATTTGAAAAAACAGTCCCCAAAACATTCCCTCTTTCACCAATTTATTGTAAGAAAAAAAATAAAGGGGTCCCACGACGACTCTGGACTGTCTAGAATATGGGGGGGAGACACTCAGGGAACGTATCCCCCATTTTCTAGGAGTGCAGACCCTTCATGTGAGGAGTGTGGGTGCAATGAATCTGCACTCACTCTCCCCGAGTCCACAGCAGCAGAGTCCATGTCGTAATGGTTGCTACCAAAGCTGCAATGCCCTGCTTATGAGGTAAGGGCATGCCTAATCAGGAGAATTATTCTACATTTCCAAATATTGGTATTTGCTGATATTATTGCTATTCCACCTACTATATATTGGGGATATGATCTTGGAGATGGAATACCCCTTTAAGTCTAGTTATCCAGCTGAATGAATACTTAACAACAGAGCTCGCTATTTAGATGTGTTTTCTTGTGGCGTATAACGGACTCTCATGTTTGGTAGTCATTCAGCAGGGGAACTATAAAAGCAAAACCCTCCATTTGGAAATGTAGTATAGCTCTCCTGATCAATTATGTTCCTTACCTCATGAGCAGGGCATTGCAGTAATAATAATAATTTATTCATTTATATAGCGTTATTAATTCCATAGCGCTGTATGTCTTTGGAGTGTGGGAGGAAACCGGAGTACCCGGAGGAAACCCACGCAAACATGGGGAGAACATAGAAACTCCTTGCAGATGGTGTCCTTGGTGAGAATTGAACCCAGGACCTCAGCGCTGCAAGACTGCGGTGCTAACCACTGGGCCACCGAGCCGCCCATTTAGCTTACAGATGCATAACCACCACTCACTGTGTCTGAACACAGGAAGCTGAGCTGACAGCCGCTCTGTGCATGCGGCAGCGTCTATTGTGAAGGAGAGGGCCGCGGGGGATCAACGCTGCACAGGTACCGTGGGACACTGGGGAACACCGGTGGGGTTATAGGGGGTGACCTGGCAGGGCCTGGGGAGGAGTTTTCTGTCGCATGTGTCATGGCACATGCGACACAAATCAGAGGAGTAGGGTGAATGCGGCCGGCGCGCTGCTGTGCGCGTGGCCATCTTGGATTTCTGAAAGGGCATCAGGGGGGCACTTTGGCGACACCGGGGGACCGGAGGGGACAGGGGAGGAGATTTATCATGTTTGTTCATGCCAGATGGGAGATAAATACTTTTTTACCAGCGCTGTCATTTACTGTAACGTGATCATCGGTGTACGGTGTATACCTGTGATCACGTGAGTGGTGACCGGAAAAACCGTCCTGAATCATGATCTCCAGGGTCTCAGCTAGCCCTGAAACCCCGGAGATTTTCTGGCGCTGGGGGGTGTTATTCACTTATTTCTGCCTGCTGTTTATAAATGACAGATCAGAATAAGTCTACATTAACACGACCGATCCATTTTTGCGGTCTGCAAAAAACAGTCCATTTTTTTTCACGGGTGCATCCGTGTGGCATCCGTTTCCGTTCCGTAGACGGCCCTTATGTCATCTGTGTGTCATCCGTGTGCCTTCCGTTTTTTTTGTGTTCTGCAAAAAAACTGAAGGAGGGTAAATGCATAAATTTACCCAGGATCCATAGCTTCAACCTACATGAGGCGGTCACATGTCCACTCCAGTGCCATTTTCTACTGCTTTTTACAGCGTAGAGCGCTCTGGTGATTTTCTTGTGCTTGTGCACTTCATATCAGTCTTTTCTGTCATTATAATGGCAGAAAGACACATAATGTCCCACTCTCCTGCATTTTGTAATTTTGCACCCTTTGGTGCCTTTCATGTGGCACTAAGGGGTGCTTAGCTTTGTATTTAGCCAAAAAAATGAAAAAAAAAATGACGTAGGGTTCCCCCTATTTTTGTAGCCAGCTAGGGTAAAGCAGATGGCTGCAGCCTGCAGACCACAGCTGGCAACCTCACCTTGGCTGGTAATCCACAACTGAGGGCACCCCACGCTTTTATTTTAAATTAAATAAATAATTTAAAAAAAAAAAACAAAATTGGATCACCAGCCAAGGTAAAGCAGACAGCTGGGGTCTGATATTCTCAGACTAGGGAGGTCCATGGTTATTGGACTTTCCCCAGCCTAAAAATAGCAGGCCGCAGCCGCCCCAGAAGTGGCGCATCCATTAGATGTGCCAATCGTGGTGCTTCGCCCCAGCTCATCCCTGGTGCGGTGACAAACGGGGTAATATATGGGGTTAATACCAGATGTGTAATGTCACCTGGCATCAAGCCCTGGGGTTGGTGAGGTCAGGCGTCTATCAGATACCCGACATCACCAACCCAGTCAGTAATAAAAAAAAAATAGATGACAAACACATTTTTATTTGAAAAAACACTCCCCAAAACATTCCCTCTTTAACCAATTTATTAGAAAGAAAAACAAATCCAGGTCTGGTGTAATCCAAGGGGTTGCCATGACGATCCACACTGTCCCAGTCAATGAAGAGCAGAATGTTCCCCATTGGCTGGGAGAGCAATGCAGTGACCTGAGCTAACATCAATGGGTCAGCCCAGGTCACTGCAGGGCATGACAAGTGCTGCTGTCAGCGAGGTACATTACCTGCGCTGATCTCCTGCACTGCTGACAGCACCTTTCACTGAGTTCAATGACCGCCGCCTTCACAGCCAAGTATCGCGAGAGGCCCGTGACATCACCGCTAGTCAGTCTCGGGTCGGAAGCGAGAGCAGCTGATGTGACAAGCGGCGGCCATGGAGGACAGTGACAGCGCTGAGGTCGGGATGGCGGGACTTCATCACTGCAGGTAAGCCGAGCGGGACCATGTGTGCAGAGTGCAGTGTGCAGAGTGTGTGTGTGTGTGTGTGTGTGTGTGTGTGTGAGTGTGTGTGTGTGTGTGTGTACATGTACATGCCGCGTGCAGGAGGGGGTGAAGTGAGCTGAGCGGGGAAGTGTGGGCTTCCTGCACGTAACTAGGAAAAACATCGGGTTACTAACCAAAGCGGTTTGGTTGGATACCCGATGTTTATCTTTGTTACCAGCTTCTGGCAGGCTGCCAGCGATGGCTCTTGCACACTGTAGCTGTAAAAAGCCCTGCTTTTTGCTGCTAGAACCGTTCTCGAACGTATCTAGAACTATCGAACTTTAGCAAAAAGCTCGAGTTCTAGTTCGATCTAGAACAATCCCCAAAATCACTCGAACCGCGAACTGGAGAACCGCGAACCGCGCTCAACTCTAATCCTAACCAAAGAGCATAAATCAAATTCTTTTTAGTGAAAAAAAGGAAGAACTTAGTCCTGTCGGCGTCAGTGTGATATTATAAGCTGCTCAGATAAAGCGCAGAGTACAGGAACTGTAGATATTTTTAGTTTTTAACATACTGCATATACCCTAGAGCTAAAGTTGGATGGCACCAAGGCAATGCCTACTTTTGCTAACTGATTGTCTCTTCCCTTTTGAGTGTCAGATAACACTGTCATTTGCAAATTAAATAGACTCAGACCTTACAATTTCTTCAAAATAGTTTTAAAACTGGCCAAACATTAGTACTCATTCCATTACTAATTATGATCTGTGGGACACCTCCTGTATAACAAAAGACTATGTCAAACAGTCAGATATCTGTAAAGACCCAATGTTTTACATTTTTTAGCTTGATTTTTGTTCAGTAGTGAAACTTGATAACAGATCAGCATTAGGGCAAGGACACACGGCGACTAAAATGGCACAAGTGGAATAGGATAAAAAAAATCCCATTCCACTAGGACCCATGTTACTCTATGGGACCGTTCCCATCTGCGATTATTTTCTCAGCCCTAATCGGACTGAAAAAACAGTCGCACCATGTGGTGGGTGAAATCCGATCTGTATTTACTCATACCCATACAAGTCTATGGGTGCGAGTGAAACATTGCACTGCACTCGGATGACACTGGAGTGCAGTGCGATAATTCATCAGCTGGCAATGGAGGAGATGGGCAGACAAATCTTCTCCCTCTCCTCTGCAGCTGTGATCCGATCGCAGAATCGAATCATAGTGGCATGACACTTGGATTAGACTCACAGCACAGTGAAAGCAAGGGTCATTAGTATATTGCATCTGATGCACTCGCACCGGATACCATATGCTTGTGTGGCCCCAGCTTTAAAAAAGAGATGATTACCCCATCAGTAAAAGTTTAACTATGTTACATAGCCTCCTTAATCAAGGATTTGTTGCTGGTGTTGTCACTAGGATAAAAATGTGTGCAGACCACCCATGAATAACAAACCACAAACTGATCTGAAGTTTGTCTTTGTATGCACAACATTGCTAAAATTGTAAACAGAATATTTGTAGAAGAAATCTTGTATACTTGCACTACAAATCCCCATAGGATTATATACAAAGTGCCCTTTTCAACCAATGTTTCATAGTTATTATTTTTTGTAGCTAATATAGGAATCTTGTAATATGTAGACGTTATCCCAGCACCACGTAGACTCTGACCGAGTTGAACTTACACTTTAAAATAAGTATTCTTGGTATAATGCAGAGCCTAGAGCTACTTACTAGGAAAATTCTCTGCCTAATATTTTAGATTGACATTTTTGCCTAAAGATTTGTGAACAAAGGTATTAAAAAATCATGTGAAAAAATTGTACATAAATTATGCAAACCAGAAGGCTATGTTGAGATCAAACTTATTTTCTGCATAAAATGTCCCAATGTATTTTATGCTTTTTTTCTAGCTGAAGTAGAAGTGCATAAGAATGTCAAATACTTCAGCGTTCATAAATCAGCTAATATTATTAAACGGTATAATTCTCTTCCATTGTAATTTTAGCCCAGAGGTTCATTTACTACCCAAACAAACCTTCTATTTATTTATTGATCTCCTGCTGGTTCATTCCCCATCTCGTAGACACTGAGGACTAAAGACTCCCTGCTGAATGTCTGAGGATGAATTCCTTATTTCAAAGTTTATCTGCCGCCCACAAAAAGAACCAGGATTGATGGGATTACTACTTACTATTCATTCATCTTATCCAGCCCTTCGGCAGAGACCTACCAACTCCTCTTCATGTCAAAATCAGAAAAGAAGGGGGGCAGAGCCGACATGATATTTAAGTTAAAGCTCTAAACACTGTGGAAGAGAAATATTTTTCACTTGGATATCTTAACAGCATTACATGCATCATCCACATACTGCATTTTCCAGAACGCCATAGTCAGTAATATTTATATATAGCAATTGTGCAAAAGTTTTAGGTGTATGGAACATGTGGCAAAGTACGGATGCTTTAAAAAATAGAAGTGGTTATAGATTATTTTTTCAATTTTATCAATTAACAAAATGAAAGTGAATAAACAAAAGAAAAATTTAACTCAAATCAATAAATTACTGGAGTTACCAACATTTAACTTCAAAAGATCATCAATTCTTCTAGGTACACCTGCACAAAGTCAGGGATTTTGTAAGTCAAGTGCATGAGTAACCAATTGTACCATAGATGTGCTGTGCAAGATCTTTTAAGAAGAACCAAGAAAAGGACCATGTTGAGACCGTAGTCACAATTGTAAGGCAAGGAAACTTAAGTGCAGTAGATGAAAGACACATGATGCTTACTTCTCTTCAAAATCAGAAGACATCCTGTAGTGCCATCAGCTGAGAACAAGCAGCTACTAGTAGAACCCAGCTACAAACATCATTGTTTGGAAAAGTGTGGCTAGAAGTGGTCTTCATAGAAAAAATGTGGCCAAATATCCATACCGTTAACATGGAAAGGCAAGGCAACTGAACTATGCTTAAAAACAGGTACTTAGGTGAAAAAAAATGGCAGAATGTGTTCTGGACACAAATTTTAAATACATGACTGTAACTGAAGGCATATTTGCCTGGTTAGTTATAGCGGTGTCTGATAGACACCTATCCATTACTAACCCCTGGGCTTGATGTCAGCTGTCAAGTCACAGCTGACGCCAACCCCACAATTATTGACTCAATTGCCACGACTGCAGAGCAAGTCAAAAGAGCAGAGCAAAGTGCCAGAACTGGTGCATCTAATGGATGCGCACTTCTGGGATGGCTGCAAGCTATTTTTAAGCTGGGGAGGGCACAATAACCATGGGTCTGTTCAGCCTGATAATACCAGCTTCCAGCTTTCTTCTTTACCTAGACTGGTTATGAAAAATAGGGGGCATACAATGCTGTTTTAAAATTATTTTAATAAATTATTTTAAAAAATGGGGTGGTATCTTTCAGGTCTGGTGGCTTACATGTGTGTGGGCATCATGGCAGGTCTCTGGGGGTCAGGGAGGTTAATCCTTCTCATACCTCTCCACTCAAGCAAGTCTCTTGCACTCATGGGCATAGTCTGGCTCTCAGTTGGGTCACCTATCACCCCTCACTGGCCATGAGTGGTGGGGTGTCACCTTTGGGGGTGGAGCTAGTATAGTGCTTGCTCTGGCCATGTTTTGTATTCTAAGAGACTCACTTCAGGTTGTGGTATTGCTGGGAGGTGATGCGTCATCACTCCCAGTGATTATGCAGTGCAGGGGTGCCGAGTCGCCGGGTCCTCTAGTATCAGCTGTTTCCAGACTATTTGGGATGCCATGTCTTCTGGTTCAGCAAGGTGGTGGGAGGTTTCTTCCACTCAATCTTCCTCACCCCCTTCTTTGCCACTCTGGGTTGAAGTTGGAGACTGGGAGTTACCTCAGCAGTGTCAGCTGATCCATGAGAGGGATATGGTCTGGTCAGTGCTGATAATTTTCAGTTGTGCCTCAGTAGTAAAGTTAGAAATTTGTGTTTCTGCTGTTCGGTTCTCTGCTCTGTTCTTTTGGTTTTGTTTTTGTCCCTAGCCTACCCTAATGCTTGTTTAGTGGTTACTATTTTTCTTGCTGATATTGGTGCATTTGATCCAACTGTGGCCTGTGTGCCCAGCCACCAGCCACCCCACTACTGTCACTTGGGAAGGGCTCTGCCAAAGTTCCTCCCCTCCAGGACCTGAAGGTGGGTGAAAAGTACTCCGGCCCTTTAAGATGTACAGTTGCGTGACGACTAGCGCAAGTTGTGTCTGGCATACTGTGTTTGCTGGCCTGCAGTCCAATCATCCCATCACTACTCTTGCATTACAGTATCCAATTTATCTTTTGCAAAGCCCCTCTTACGGTCTTGCTCATCTGGTTATCATTGCTTTGACTTGGGGTTGGTGCAGTTTCCTTACATCAGATAGCCTCTGCCATGAGCTCCATCGGCTGCAGGTGCCGCAGCTGGAACTGCTGCCATTACTGCTACTGGATATTGGCTTTAACGTAACGTTAACTTATTTTTTTGTTGCACAATCTTTTGAGGCAATCACTGCAATCAAACAATTCCTGTAACTGTCAATGAGCCTTCTGCACCCCTCAAAAGGTATTTTGGCCCACTCTTCAAGGGCAAACTGCTACAGTTGTCTCGTGTTTGAAGGTTGCTTTTTCCAGACGGCATGTTTCAGCGTTTTCCAAAGATGCTCAATAGGATTTTGGTCAAGATTCATAGAAGGCCACTTCAGAATAGTCCAATGTTTTCCTCTTAGCCATTCTTGGGTGTTTTTACTTGTGTGTTTTGGGTCACTATCCTGTTAAAAGACCCATGACCTGCGACTGAGACCAAGCTTTCTGACACTGGGCAGCCCATTTCTCTCTAGAATCCCTTGATAGATTTGAGATTTCATTGTATCTTGCACATAGTCAAGACACCCTGTGCAAGATGCAGCAAAGCATCCCCAGAACATAACAGAACCTCCTCCATGTTTCACAGTAGGGACAGTGTTCTTTTCTTGATATGCTTCATTTTTTCGTCTGTGAACATTGATCTGATGCGTTTTGCCAAAAAGTTCCATTTTTATCTCATCTGTCCATAGGTCATTCTCCCATAAGGTTTCTGTCTTGTCAAAATGGAGTTTGGCAAATTCCAGTCTCGCTTTTTTATGGGGGTTTTGTTCAACAAAGGTGTCCTCCCTGGTAGTCTCCCATGAAGTCCACTTTGGCTCAAACAACGACGAATGGGGAAATCTAACACTGATGATTCTTGAGCTTGAAGTTCACCTTTAACCTCTTTAGAAATTTGTCTGGGCTCTTTTGTTACCATTCGTAATATCCATCTCTTTGATTTGTCATCAATTTTCCGCCTGCGGCCACATTCACGGAGGTTGGCTGCAGTCCCATGAATCCTAAATTTCTGAATAATATGTGCAACTCTAGTCACAGGAACATCAAGCTGCTTGAAGATGGTCTTATAACCTTTACCTTAAAATGCTTGCCTATAATTTTCTTTCTAATCTCCTGAGACAACTCTTTCCTTTGCTTCCTCTGGTCCATGTTGAGTGTGGTACACACCATGTCACCAAATAGCACAGTGAGTATTTGAAGCCCTACATACAGGCCTACTGACTGATTAAGAGATTAATGTCACCTGTGATGCTAATTAGAGGAAACACCTTGATTTAATATTTCCCTTTTTTCACATTATTTTCAGGGTTGCCATCATTTCTGTCCAGGACCATTTCATGAGTTTTATTTTTTTTTAAATTCTGTGGAAGCATGGTTGAAAAGCAATGTTTGACTTTCATTTGTTCATTGTCAAAGATTTTTTTATTTATTAGTTTTGTCAAATTCAAGTTATTTCTCTGACCATTGTGGGTTTTTCTTTCATTAAACGACGGGTACCTACAATTTTGACCACTTCTGTGTCTGTATATATATATATATATGTATATATGTGTATTTATATATGTGTAAATGTATATACACACATACGTATTCATGCCTGAATTCAGTCTGTGATTGCTCTAACTAAGGGAGCGCTACCAATCATCAAAAGAGGAGGAGATGATCCCTGTTAATTGAAGTAAATTAACATTGCGTTATATCTCTTGACATTATCAGACCACCCTAATTTGCATTTCAATCATTATGATTTTTATTCACAGCAAAGGGAATGTTTAATGCAACAAATTTAACTAAGGCATAGATCTTATTGGCGTTAAGTCCTCTATATGACTATGTGCTTATTTTAAATACTAATTTTGGGATGACAGACTCCTTTTAAAGATGCTGTCGACTACTTTTATTTTGATGACCAATCCTTAGGTGATAATAGCTAAATGAAGGAGGTGCAAGGTGACTGACCACAATCGATTGTATATTGATGAATTATACCACGGCTATATATTGAAAAGTAAAAAAGCAAATGTAATAAAGACACAAGACCTCAAGGCATAATAATTAGATAGCAACAATGAGTGTTGAACAAATTTAGTCACATCAGCATAAAGATAATATAACATAACAAAAGGAAAGTAAGTCCATGACTCTGAAATGAGGTATTGGTATATCAAATAGAATATCAGGATTTAACCAAAATGTATGATAGGGAGATACCAACAACTGCGCAACACAAACGTCGCTACCTTTATATTAGTACCTCCTTTACACTGCTCTTCTTCCACAAATCAAGGTATACAAAGTCACCACATAATAATAAAATTACTTACAGTACAATAGAAAAAAAAACGTGAAAGAAATAAAAAAATGACCAGGGAGCAAGAATTGCACAGGGAAAAAGATTTGCCTTCCAGGTACATCCGTTCACTATAAAAAGAAATTTCAGGTGCTCCAAATTTAAGATATACGGTAGCTGAATCTTCTCAAGCAAGGCATCCTTATCTAAAGGGATCCTAAAAGTCTTCTCATTACCCATAATCCAGGGTAGTTTTAATTGTACACAATTGATGTTATCAAAGGAGTCTTCCAAGTGGGTGCAATTGCTTAGCTAGGAACATAGATTAGTTTCTGGGCATGTTTTGCAATGTTTACGTCAATTCAATAATGACTTCCAAGGAGATAGGGTAAGGGATACATTGATGACTTCATTATAAGGTGATAAAAATTAATTCAAAAGTGTTGTACCCTAGGACAGGGCCATCAAACATGTAATAGTGACTTCTCAATGCCAGAACCCCTATAGCAAAGATGTGAAGATCCTGGAAAAATACCAGCCTCTGAGATGTCAAGTGCTATCATATAAGCAGAATTCACTAAAGATGTATTAGTGGAAAGTCTATCAGTGGCCATATCCTGACAATCTTTACCAGAGATCCTCCTTCATAGTGGGCATGTAAGAAACTTTATTTAAAGGGAACCAACCAACAGGATTTTCATTTATGAGTTAAAGCCAGTGCTATACTGGCTCTACGATGCTGAATCTAACCATATCTTGTTCTGAGATTGGTTGCTTTATTTAAAAATATGTGCAAGTAATGTTCCAGCAATGCACTGATATTTGATTGACGGGTGCAACAGAAAGGGAATAGGTCTTGCTATCTATTCCTGAGCCTGGTCTTCCTCCCCCTGTTGCCGTCATAGACATTAATTCTGGCGGAGGCAGACAGACAAGGGCGGGAATAGATAGCAAGACCTGGCCTACATATTCCCTTATTGTTGCACCTGTCAATCAAATAACAGTGCATTGCTGGAACTTTACTTGCACATATTTCTAAAATACAGCATGTAATCTCAGAAAGAAAGGTATGCTTAGATTCAGCATCCTAGTGCCAGGTTAGACAGATAACACTGGCTTTACTTTATATATGAAAATCCTGCTGGTTGGTTCCCTCTAATGATTTATAGAAAGCAAAGCAAATGATTTATAGAGTGGATTTATTAACAGGTCCATCATATTTTTTTAAGACATATTTGCTAAAAAAAAATGGATTTATCATTTACATATTCAGATTTTAGTTTTCTCTTTAAAACCATAAATCGGAGGAAGGCATGCCATAAATGAGAAAACCTCCTGAGATTATAGAACTAACCAATCTGCAAAATCTGAAGTGCGCAAAAGGTCCTCAGTTGTTCAGGGAAATGGAGAACTCTCATAATATAAAGACAAGGGTTGATAAAGCGTATGATTACAATTGGTCACAGTTTTGCCAAAATCTACATGTGACAACCCATTAATGTATTTTCATTAAGTTATACTGTATCTAAAGAATGATGCTCATCAATTTCTTCTTTACAAATATGTCTCAATTAAAGTATTTTATATTGAGTTTACATTGTTAAATAACTTTTTACTTGAAAAAAAAATCTTTTTAACATGCTGTATGTATGAATGGAGCAGGACAAGTGTCACAGTAAAACATTTCTCCCTAGAGGTACAGAATAATCCAAAATAGAGCTTTATAACCCCAAATTTCCATCATGAGAATGGCACAGGCTTACTGTCTTGCCGTTTTATACAACTGCTACTCTATCAGAGAAAATCCATGTTTACATTTCACCTAATGGCTACTTTAAACTTTGCAAAATCAATTTAGTGCCCTTAAAAAGACAGGTTCTCATTTGTTTGAGTGGCTGTGTGTATGTATGTGCCTATTTGGTGTTTTCCAGATAAGACTTGGCCCCTCTAATCTATTGTACAGAATGACAGGAAATCAAATCAAATAGACTCGTGTCCCTTTTATCACTCTGTTTTCTGCACAGCTACCTTTTAATTAAAGTCCGATCAAATATATCTGCACAAGTAAAATGCCATTCCCATTGCACAAGTAGCAAGGATCCGTTGTAAGCAAATACGTGTCATTAAGACTGAAGTGTTAATTAGAGTTGAGCGCGGTTCGTGGTTCGTGGTTCTCCAGTTCGCGGCTCGAGTGATTTTGGGGCATGTTCTAGATCGAACTAGAACTCGAGCTTTTTGCAAAAGCTCGGTAGTTCTAGAAACGTTCGAGAACGGTTCTAGCAGCCAAAAAACAGCTAAATCATAGCTTGGTTTCTGCTGTAATAGTGTAAGTCACTCTGTGAATCAAACTATTATCACATTTCAGTGTATAGTGTGCGTGAACAGCGCCTTCAGATCACTGCTGTTTCTATAATGGCGATCGCCATTTTTTTTTTTTTTTTTTCTTGTCTTCCTTCCCTAAGCGCGCGCGTCTTGTGGGGCGGGCCAGCATGTCAGCCAATCCCAGACACACACACAGCTAAGTGGACTTTGAGCCAGAGAAGCAACGGCATGTGTGATAGGATCTGCATGTCACATGTCCCTGCATTATAAAACCGGACATTTTCTTCACGGACGCCATTATCTGCCTTCTGCGTCTTTGGTGTCAGACATCACTGTCGCAGCTCCGTCTTCCTGAGTCCTATAGCCGATACAGCTGTATGCGCTGCATACACAGCGTTAGACAGCTTAGGGAGAGCACTTTATAGCAGTCCTTTTAAGGGCTCCAACCGGCAGGGTCAGAGAGCCATAGGTGACAGGTCCTGCAAACAGCAACAGCGTCTGTGTAGCCCAGGTCAGGGATTTCCTACCTGCATTTCACCATTAGGAGGGAATAGAAAGGCAGGCTTCCATTCCTCTACCCAGAGCACCACAATCCTGCCACTGTACCCTCTTGTCCTCTGCACACTCCAACTGATAACTAAGCCATTATACTAGCAAACACTCAGTGTACCTAGTGGCATCCTATACGTGGCTATTGGACTTTGCTATAGTCCCACTAGTGCAAAGACATTTGCAGAGCGCGTCTGCCTGCATTGCACACTACAACTCATTCTAACCAAGCCATTATACTAGCAAACACTCAGTGTACCTAGTGGCATCCTATACGTGGCTATTGGACTTTGCTATAGTCCCACTAGTGCAAAGACATTTGCAGAGCGCGTCTGCCTGCATTGCACACTACAACTCATTCTAACCAAGCCATTATACTAGCAAACACTCAGTGTACCTAGTGGCATCCTATACGTGGCTATTGGACTTTGCTATAGTCCCACTAGTGCAAAGACATTTGCAGAGCGCGTCTGCCTGCATTGCACACTCCAACTCATTAAAACCAAGCCATTATACTAGCAAACACTCAGTGTACCTAGTGGCATCCTATACGTGGCTATTGGACTTTGCTATAGTCCCACTAGTGCAAAGACATTTGCATAGCGCGTCTGCCGGCATTGCACACTCAAACTCATTTTAACTAAGCCATTATACTAGCAAACACTCAGTGTACCTAGTGGCATCCTATACGTGGCTATTGGACTTTGCTATAGTCCCACTAGTGCAAAGACATTAGCAGAGCACATCTGCCTGCATTGCACACTACAACTCATTCTAACCAAGCCATTATACTAGCAAACACTCAGTGTACCTAGTGGCATCCTATACGTGGCTATTGGACTTTGCTATAGTCCCACTAGTGCAAAGACATTTGCATAGCGCGTCTGCCTGCATTGCACACTCAAACTCATTTTAACTAAGCCATTATACTAGCAAACACTCAGTGTACCTAGTGGCATCCTATACGTGGCTATTGGACTTTGCTATAGTCCCACTAGTGCAAAGACATTAGCAGAGCACATCTGCCTGCATTGCACACTACAACTCATTCTAACCAAGCCATTATACTAGCAAACACTCAGTGTACCTAATGGCATCCTATACGTGGCTATTGGACTTTGCTATAGTCCCACTAGTGCAAAGACATTTGCAGAGCGCGTCTGCCTGCATTGCACACTCCAACTCATTAAAACCAAGCCATTATACTAGCAAACACTCAGTGTACCTAGTGGCATCCTATACGTGGCTATTGGACTTTGCTATAGTCCCACTAGTGCAAAGACATTTGCATAGCGCGTCTGCCTGCATTGCACACTCAAACTCATTTTAACTAAGCCATTATACTAGCAAACACTCAGTGTACCTAGTGGCATCCTATACGTGGCTATTGGACTTTGCTATAGTCCCACTAGTGCAAAGATATTAGCAGAGCACATCTGCCTGCATTGCACACTCCAACTTTTTTAAACTAAGCAATTTTACTAGCAAACACTCAGTGTACCTAGTGGCATCCTAAACGTGGCTATTGGACTTTGCTATAGTCCCACTAGTGCAAAGACATTTGCAGAGCACGTCTGCCTGCATTGCACACTACAACTCATTGTTACTAAGCCATTATACTAGCAAACACTCAGTGTACCTAGTTGTATCCTAAACGTGGCTATTGTACTTTTGTCTATTCACAGTATTGGAACGATATTTGCAGCACGTCTGCCTGCATTGCACACTCTAACTTTTTTAAACTCAGCCATTTATAGTAGCAAACACTCAGTGTACCTAGTTGTATCCTAAACGTGGCTATTGTACTTTTGTCAATTCACAGTATTGGAACGTTATTTGCAGCACGTCTGCCTGCATTGCACACTCAAACTTTTTTAAACTCAGCCATTTATAGTAGCAAACACTCAGTGTACCTAGTTGTATCCTAAACGTGGCTATTGTACTTTTGTCTATTCACAGTATTGGAACGATATTTGCAGCACGTCTGCCTGCATTGCACACTCTAACTTTTTTAAACTCAGCCATTATACTAGCAAACACTCAGTGTACCTAGTGGCATCCTATACGTGGCTATTGGACTTTGCTATAGTCCCACTAGTGCAAAGACATTAGCAGAGCACATCTGCCTGCATTGCACACTACAACTCATTCTAACCAAGCCATTATACTAGCAAACACTCAGTGTACCTAGTGGCATCCTATACGTGGCTATTGGACTTTGCTATAGTCCCACTAGTGCAAAGACATTTGCAGAGCGCGTCTGCCTGCATTGCACACTCCAACTCATTAAAACCAAGCCATTATACTAGCAAACACTCAGTGTACCTAGTGGCATCCTATAAGTGGCTATTGGACTTTGCTATAGTCCCACTAGTGCAAAGACATTTGCATAGCGCGTCTGCCTGCATTGCACACTCAAACTCATTTTAACTAAGCCATTATACTAGCAAACACTCAGTGTACCTAGTGGCATCCTATACGTGGCTATTGGACTTTGCTATAGTCCCACTAGTGCAAAGATATTAGCAGAGCACATCTGCCTGCATTGCACACTCCAACTTTTTTAAACTAAGCAATTTTACTAGCAAACACTCAGTGTACCTAGTGGCATCCTAAACTTGGCTATTGGACTTTGCTATAGTCCCACTAGTGCAAAGACATTTGCAGAGCACGTCTGCCTGCATTGCACACTACAACTCATTGTTACTAAGCCATTATACTAGCAAACACTCAGTGTACCTAGTTGTATCCTAAACGTGGCTATTGTACTTTTGTCAATTCACAGTATTGGAACGTTATTTGCAGCACGTCTGCCTGCATTGCACACTCAAACTTTTTTAAACTCAGCCATTTATAGTAGCAAACACTCAGTGTACCTAGTTGTATCCTAAACGTGGCTATTGTACTTTTGTCAATTCACAGTATTGGAACGTTATTTGCAGCACGTCTGCCTGCATTGCACACTCAAACTTTTTTAAACTCAGCCATTTATAGTAGCAAACACTCAGTGTACCTAGTTGTATCCTAAACGTGGCTATTGTACTTTTGTCTATTCACAGTATTGGAACGTTATTTGCAGCACGTCTGCCTGCATTGCACACTCTAACTTTTTTAAACTCAGCCATTATACTAGCAAACACTCAGTGTACCTAGTTGTATCCTAAACGTGGCTATTTTACTTTTGTCTATTCACAGTATTGGAACGATATTTGCAGCACGTCTGCCTGCATTGCACACTCTAACTTTTTTAAACTCAGCCATTATACTAGCAAACACTCACTGTACCTAGTTGTATCCTAAACGTGGCTATTGTACTTTTGTCAATTCACAGTATTGGAACGTTATTTGCAGCACGTCTGCCTGCATTGCACACTCAAACTTTTTTAAACTCAGCCATTATACTAGCAAACACTCACTGTACCTAGTTGTATCCTAAACGTGGCTATTGTACTTTTGTCAATTCACAGTATTGGAACGTTATTTGCAGCACGTCTGCCTGCATTGCACACTCAAACTTTTTTAAACTCAGCCATTATACTAGCAAACACTCACTGTACCTAGTTGTATCCTAAACGTGGCTATTGTACTTTTGTCAATTCACAGTATTGGAACGTTATTTGCAGCACGTCTGCCTGCATTGCACACTCAAACTTTTTTAAACTCAGCCATTTATAGTAGCAAACACTCAGTGTACCTAGTTGTATCCTAAACGTGGCTATTGTACTTTTGTCTATTCACAGTATTGGAACGTTATTTGCAGCACGTCTGCCTGCATTGCACACTCTAACTTTTTTAAACTCAGCCATTATACTAGCAAACACTCAGTGTACCTAGTTGTATCCTAAACGTGGCTATTTTACTTTTGTCTATTCACAGTATTGGAACGATATTTGCAGCACGTCTGCCTGCATTGCACACTCTAACTTTTTTAAACTCAGCCATTATACTAGCAAACACTCACTGTACCTAGTTGTATCCTAAACGTGGCTATTGTACTTTTGTCAATTCACAGTATTGGAACGTTATTTGCAGCACGTCTGCCTGCATTGCACACTCAAACTTTTTTAAACTCAGCCATTTATAGTAGCAAACACTCAGTGTACCTAGTTGTATCCTAAACGTGGCTATTGTACTTTTGTCAATTCACAGTATTGGAACGTTATTTGCAGCACGTCTGCCTGCATTGCACACTCAAACTTTTTTAAACTCAGCCATTTATAGTAGCAAACACTCAGTGTACCTAGTTGTATCCTAAACGTGGCTATTGTACTTTTGTCTATTCACAGTATTGGAACGTTATTTGCAGCACGTCTGCCTGCATTGCACACTCAAACTTTTTTAAACTCAGCCATTATACTAGCAAACACTCACTGTACCTAGTTGTATCCTAAACGTGGCTATTGTACTTTTGTCAATTCACAGTATTGGAACGATATTTGCAGGACATCTGCCTGCATTGCACACTCAAACTTTTTTAAACTCAGCCATTATACTAGCAAACACTCACTGTACCTAGTTGTATCCTAAACGTGGCTATTGTACTTTTGTCTATTCACACTACTGCAAATCTATGTGCAGCACCTCTGCATGACAACCTCGTGCTCTGTTTTTAATAAGCTATAATGATAGCACAAAATACTGCCATTTTGTGGCATCATAGAACTGGCTGTTGTATTCCATTAGTGCCCCACTGGTGACAAGCTATTTCTAGCACCTCTACATCACACCCTCATGCACATTTAGCTACGCTAATGTTATAGCAAACTCATGGAATTCATTGCTGCATTTCATAATTCGGAGGGATAGAAAGTCAGGCTTCCTTTAGCTTTTCCTTCTGTTCATAGACAGCATCTCCAAGACAAATTTCCCCTCCACGTCTAAGTGTGGAGAGGCAGCTAGTGCGCATGCGTGTGCCGATGTACCCCAGCTGCAGCATAATTACAGTGTTTCGCCTAGTGAGTATGCTCAGCCTGACTGTGCCATTCCTGACGCTAAGTCTTCATTTCGGGATACAGCGCATGCTCCCACACTAAGTGTGAAAAGCCTCTTTGCACAGGTGCTTGCATTCTGTGCCGGGTCTAAGTCCTGTTTTGTGCCTAGACACCATGCTAAAGCTGATAGTCTTTTTTCAGAGACTGTATTTCATGCTACTGAGCATGCTCAGGCACTTCCTGCATCAGAGACTAGGTCCGGTAATGAACTCTTTGGCCCTGGCCCTGATGTGGGGGTCCCATATAGACCACAGGGCATCAGGTGTCCTCCCAAATGGCTTGCAGAGGCCCACACCTATGACTTGTCACCGCATTATTGATGGTCAGACGATGACTGGTGAGGTGTTTGGGTCATGGCAGCCATGAGGTCATCATTGAAGTTGCGTTTCCAAATAGGACGCTAGTTATGCCACTCATGACGTGTCACTCTGCTTTTGTCTCCAGGAGGTGCATTGTGGTTCACCCTGGTTTGGGGCGGACCCAGGTTATAAAAGGGGCTGGAGCCAACAAGGAGGTGCGCAGTCTTCTATTATGCTCCGAAAGAGCACACCTCCATGTGTTGAACCCATTGCGGCTTTAGGCCAGAGGTAGGCAGGGATAGGGTGGTGGATGCAGGCCACCACCACAGTTGGTAACGCAGAACGGTTAAGACCAGCTCCTGTCCTAACAGTCCTGCTTGTGCAGCCCAGTGGCATTAACAGGCCTGCTGCTGCTGATGCGCCTGCTGTCCACAGGTGTGGCCCCTACGCACACGGTCAGCGTACTCAATGGCCCCTGTGTTGTTAACAGGGAGTTCCTGGGCTGGGTGGGCATGTGGACCCTGTGACGCTAACAGGGCTCACAGTCTCCAGATCCGAATGGCGTCTAACTCGGTTCAGGCTACTATTAGTTTCATAGCCACACAGCTCTGTATCCTCCACCAAACCTTCAAGTTGCCAACCTCTCCTTTTCCAACTGGGAGCACGGTGGACACTGACTGCTGAAGGTGATATATACCTTTCTCTTTCTTTTCTTATTAATTTTTGTTATATAGCGGTCACAGATTATATAACACTTTATCCAAATCTGCCAGTCCCACTGTAACAGATGTTGTTTCTTCAGCAAATGTTACAGTTGTTTAACCACCAAATCCACGGACCAAAATTTTTTTCCCCTTTCCAACACACCTGTTCCCCTTTCCAACAGCATCTGTCCTTTTTCAACTCATTTTGGGATATGACCAAAAGTGCAACTGTGCAGGGACACCGTACTCAACGCCATCTCAGCACAGCAGCCATCCCTCGGTCCCTCCGATGTGGACAAGTAAAAGACCATTTCCTCCTATCCATGACAAAGTGTTGAGATTCACTCTGTGCAGCACTGGTGTTTAGTGGAAAAGTAGATCTAAGATTGCGTACCACATTCTGCAGATACTCCTGTATACGTGCGTCTATTTCTATGGCAGGAATTAGTTCGCCAAATTTTGTCTTGTACCGGGGATCTAACAGTGTGGCAACCCAGTATTCAGGATTACTTCAAATTCATACAATCCGAGGGTCATGTAGGTAGTGCAGCAAGAAGGCGCTCATGTGTCTTGTGCATCCAGGAGGACCAAGTCCTTGGTGTGTTGGTGGCAGAGAGGTGAGAATCGTGCATCCTTCCTCTGCCCTCTACCCACAACCTCGCACAACCGAAATGTGAGCAAGCTCTCACTCATCTGCTGAGTCTTCCATGCCCATCGCCAGTTCGTCCTCCATTTCTTCATGGGCTCCTGCACTTTCATCAACACTTTTTGCTGATACTATGCGCCCTTGTTAATCCCTCTCCCTCACCATGACTGCCGCATAGGTGCCGCTGACCATCTGGACCTCGTAGATCTTGTTATCCCTTCCGCATATGACTCCTCCTGTACTTCCTCCCCTTCCTCTTGTCCCAACACCTGACTCCGAATAATAATTACAGTGTGCTCCATCATGTAGATGACCAGAATTGTCACGCTGAGAATGACATTGCCAGTGCTAAACATCTTCGTCGACATTTCAAAACTGTGTAGCAGGGTGCATAGGTCCTTGATCTGACACCACTCCAGCAGCGTGATCTGCACCACCTCTGGATCAACTTATCCCAGGCTATATGTCTTACCGTATTTCAGCAGGGCTCTGCGGTGCTGCCACACACGCTGCAACATGTGCAGATTCCAATTCCTGCGTGTCGGAACATCGCATTTCCGGCGTTTAACTGCCAGACCCTAAGACTTCCGGAGTGATGAAAGTTGTTGAGCTGCTGTGTGCGCACGATGGAAGTGAGCACATAGCGAGCGTGCCCGCTGCACAAGGCCATGTAGGCCGTGATGGTGTTTTAAAAATTGCTGGAGAATTCGCATCAACACGTGAGCCATAAAAGGCACGTGTGTCACATTGCCCTGAGGATGGCCCGCAGCCAGGTTTGCATCATTGCCGCACACGGCTGTTAAGTCACCAACGGAGTCCGCTCCGTCAATTTGTACTCCGGTCGCCAGGTGACAACGTGTTCCTTTCATGAATAGTGCTGATGATGGGAGAGTAGTCGATGCCAGCGGCGCAGGTGGACGCAGGTTATGCTCACCCACTGGGCTGCATTACCTTGACAGATGCAGAATCTCTGGCTGAATGTAGCTGGTGGGTATCTCACAGATGAAATACCATCATTCAGCTACAACCAATGGGAAGACACCACACCCTTTTTTATGCCCATCCTGTCTGCAGACCACTGCCAGACATAGCTATGAACCTCTGGTTAATTTTACCCCCAGTTCAGTTTTATGATTTTGTGTGCTTGTTACCTGACTACTTTTCCTGCTTGCTGTTTATGTACCTTGTTGGCCGATACGCATTTCACCTCTGCTTGTTTTCTGATTAAGTCCTGGCCGTCCCATTCTGTTCCTGTTCCTCAATTAATGTTTTGACCCTGCCTGACTACTATTCTCTGTAATAGCGGTGTGACTCACATTTCCCATACATTTCAAAGTAAAACTTTGACCGCCTGATGGCATTGAGCTCTGCTGCCAGCATAGTAAGGAGGTGTGTGGTAGTCCTTGTGCGCAGTTGCAAGGAAGGGTGGCCTGACCACACAGGGTTTGCGCAAAGGTAGAGGACCCACACGAGGTTGAAGAGGCAGAAGCAGTGTATTAACTTCTACATACAGAACAAGGATTGAAACAACTCGTGGGGACGGCAAGACTTGTACAGCAGACCCTTCTCCATCTCTCACCATAGTTTGCCAGTGCCCAGTCAGTGACATGTAATGACCCTGTCTATGCTTACTGGTCCAAGTATCTGTGTTGAAATGCACCCTGTCGCACACAGATTTTCTCAAGGAAGTGGTGATGTTGTGTGCGACATGCCGGTGTAGCGCGGGCATGCTTTTCTTGGAGAAGCAGTGGTGATTGGGCATCTGGTACTGGGGCACAGCGACAGACATAAGGTCTGTAAAATCCTGTGTGTCCACTACGCGTAAAGGCAGCATTTCGGTAGCCAACAGCTTACAGAGGGATAGAGTCAACCACTTAGCTTTGTCATGGGTCGCAGTAAGTGGCCTTTTATTTGACCACATCTGAGGGACAGAGATCTGGCTGCTGTCTGTAGACGGTGTTGAGTAGGGTGTCCCTGGAAAAATGCAGGTTTGTGAGAAAAGTGCAGGCGGAGACATGATGTTGGCTTCATCTTGCCTTCAGATCTGTTCATCTTGTATCATTTTTAAAAAACACAGCAAGCAAGGGTTACTCCAAGCGGAGTCTCCCTTTTTTTCCAAAAATTGGGCCCCACACAGACACCTTATCAGTGGCAGCACTTGTGCCCTAGTTGCAAACAGGATGTTTTGATTTGCATCAAGCACATTCCAAATCCACAAGCATTTACTCTCCCCAGGATGACACAGGGGTAGTAAATTCCTTCTGGATCCATGACTTGTTCATTTTGATGAACGTCAGTCTGTCCACATTGTCACTGGACAGACGCGTGCGCTTATCTGTCAGCACACACCCAGCAGCACTGAAGACACGTTCAGAGACAACGCTGGCAGCTGGACACGACAAAATCTTCGAGGCGTAACTGGAGAGCTCTTGACATTTTTCTAGATTTGAAGCACAAAAGGAGCAAGGCTCCATTTGCAAAGTCATTGCATCGATGTTCATTTGGAGATACTCCTGTATCATCCTCTCCATCCGTTGACTATGTGTCAGACTTGTTGTCTCTGGTGGCCTTGCAAAGGAGGGTCTAAAAAAATTATGAAAAGATTCCATAAAATTGCTGTTACCAGCACCAGATACGGTCCTACTGGTACGGGTAGACTGTTGAAGATGACGAGGCCGTCCCATGTTTGTCAAGTTACAACTGGGAGAATCACTCCCTTCACCTGCACGGTTGTTTGGTGGAAAAGCCGAGCTAAGATCGAGTAACAGCTTCTGCTGATACTCCTGCATACGTGCGTCCCTTTCTATGGGTGGAATTATGTCACAAAATTTGGACTTGTCCCGGGGATCTAATAGTGTGGCAAGCCAGTAGTCATCATCACTTCTAATTTTGACAATACGAGGGTCATGTTGGAGGTAGTGCAACAAGAAGGCACTCATGTGTCTTGCGCAGCCATGCGCACCAAGTCCACGCTGTGTTTGTGGCATAGAGGTGCTAACCGTTCTTTCTTCCTCTGTCATCTCCCCCCAACCTCTTTCAACTGAAATTTGACCAAGGTCCCCCTCATCTGCTGAGTCTTCCATGTCCATGGACAGTTCGTCCTCCATATCTTCATGTCCTCCTGCACCTTCCTCAACATCTCACCTGCTACCATGCGCCCTTGTTGATCCCTGTCCCCCATGGTCCCATGCCTGCCGCGTTGGTGATGATGAACGTCTGGACCTTGGTGATGTTGTTGTGTCTTGCGCATATGAATCCTCCTGTAGTTCCTCCCCTTCCTGTTGTCCCACCCCCTGACTACGAATAGTGTTTAGCGTGTGCTCCAGCATGTAAATGACTGTAATCGTCATGCTGATAATGGCATTGTCAGCGCTAAACATATTCGTCGCCATGTCGAAACTGTGCAGAAGGGTGCATAGGTCCTTGATCTGAGATCACTCCATCAGGGTGATCTGCCCCACTTCTGCATCTCGTTGGCCCAGGCTATACATCATGACGTATTGCACCAGGGCTCGCCGGTGCTGCCACAGTCGCTGTAACATGTGGAGAGTTGAATTCCAGCGTGTCGCCACATCGCATTTCAGGCGATGAACCGGCAGGCCGAAAGACTTCTGGAGCGATGCAAGTCGCTCAGGTGCGGCGGTTGAACGGCGGAAGTGAGCACTGCAGACAGTTTCCGTGCCCTGGTCAGAAGGCCATCTAGGCCGGGATAGTGTGTTAAAAATTGCTGGACAACAAGGTTAAACACGTGAGCCATACAAGGCACGTGTGTCACCTTGCCCAGGCGAAGGGCCGCACCCAGGTTTGCAGCATTGTCGCACACGGCCTTACCAGGCTGCAGGTTGAGTGGAGACAACCATTTATCAAAATCAGTCTCCAGAGCTGCCCACAACTCAGTCGCTGTGTGACTCCTATTTCAAAGACATGTCAAGCTAAAGACCGCCTGATGCCGTTGCGCTCTGCTACCAGCATAGTAATGAGGGGTGCGTGATTCCTTCTGCGCAGTGAGAACGCTGGTGGCCTGACCAGGCAGGCTTGGGGCGGAGGTGGAGGACCCAGATGAGGTGGAGGATGCAGAAGCAGTGGCGGAACTTGGACAGACAGAGGATTGACACACAAGTCGTGGGGACGGCAAGACTTGTGCAGCAGACCCTTCACCATCTATCACCATAGTTACCCAGTGGCCAGTCAGCGACATGTAACGTCCCTGTCCATGCTTACTGGTCCAAGTATCGGTGGTGAAATGCACCCGTTCACACACAGAGTTTCTCAAGGAAGCGGTGATGTTGTGTGCGACATGCTGGTGTAGCGCGGGCACACCTTTCTTAGAGAAGTAGTGGCGACTAGGCATCTGGTACTGGGGCACAGCGACAGACATAAGGTCTCTAAAATCCTGTGTGTCCACTAGGCGGAAAGGCAGCATTTCTGTAGTCAACAGCTTACAGAGGGATAGAGTCAACCTCTTCGCTTTGTCATGGGTCGCAGGAAGTGGCCTTTTATTTGACCACATCTGAGGGACAGAGATCTGGCTGCTGTGTGTAGACGGTGTTGAGTCGGGTGTCCCTGGAAAAATGCAGCTTTGTGAGGAAAGTGCAGGCGGAGACATGATGTTGCCTTCATCCAAAGTTGGTGCTATCGATGTCTGAGAGAGCTGTACACACTCACTTGTTTCCCCTTCCAAACCAACTGACGACCTACCAAGCAAACTGCCTGTTGCGGTTACAGTGGTGGAAGTTGTGGGTGGAAAAACAGGTGTGACAGCTGTCCCCACAGTCCTAGAAGATGACGAGCGCGCGGATGCACTGGAAGGGGCAGGCGGTGGATGGTTCGCTCCGCTAGGCCGCATTGCAGCACGGTGAGCTTCCCATCGGGCCATATGATATTTATTCATGTGACGATTCATGGAAGAAGTTGTCAAACTGCTGAGGTTTTGACCTCTACTAAGAGAACCATGACAAATTTTACAGATCACATAATTTGGGCGATCTTTTTCTATGTCAAAAAAGGACCTGGCTAGGCAAGGCTTAGAGGCCATGCGACCTGTTGATCCACCCCGAATAATGCTCAGAGGCAGAGTGGTGGCTGAGGATGCAGTTGTAGACGTGCTACCAGTGCTCCGACTGTGTCCAGGAAGGCGCCAGGTTACTTCGACGTCGGTTGCATCCTCCTCCACCGCCTCTGTTGACCTCCTCGAGTGTCTGACTGTGGGTTGACAGTAGGTGTGATCTAGAACTTAATCATCAATTGTTGTGTTTGCACTCCCCTACCCCTCAGACCGAGTTTCTTCTTGCCCTGACCGAATATTTAAGTTGTCATCCCAATCGGGTATCTGCGTCTCATCTTCATCAGTATGTTCCTCATTGCCTATAACCACAGTTGTTGGAAAGGCAGCATTTTGGTAGCCAACAGTTTGCATATGATGAAAGTCAACCTCCAAGCCATTTCATGCCCTTCTAAAAGCATGTAAAACACAGCGAGGGGACTCCAACCACAGTCTCCCTCGTTGCCACTAACTGGGCCACACACACCCCACTTGACTGGCATCGGTTGAGCCCCCTTTTGAAAAAGAAAAAGATGCTTTGCATGAAGCACTCTCAAAAATACGCGTGCCTTTCCCGTCCCCTGGCTGACCCAGGGGAAGAAAAGTCCTCTGAGAGCCATGACTTGTTCATCTTGGTTCTTTTAGAGACACAGCGAGGGGACTCCAACCACAGTCTCCCTCGTTGCCACTAACTGGGCCACACACACCCCACTTGACTGGCATCGGTTGAGCCCCCTTTTGAAAAAGAAAAAGATGCTTTGCATGAAGCACTCTCAAAAATACGCGTGCCTTTCCCGTCCCCTGGCTGACCCAGGGGAAGAAAAGTCCTCTGAGAGCCATGACTTGTTCATCTTGGTTCTTTTAGAGACACAGCGAGGGGACTCCAACCACAGTCTCCCTCGTTGCCACTAACTGGGCCACACACACCCCACTTGACTGGCATCGGTTGACCCCCCCTTTTGACAAAGAAAAAGATGCTTTGCATGAAGCACTCTCAAAAATACGCGTGCCTTTCCCGTCCCCTGGCTGACCCAGGGGAAGAAAAGTCCTCTGAGAGCCATGACTTGTTCATCTTGGTTCTTTTAGAGACACAGCGAGGGGACTCCAACCACAGTCTCCCTCGTTGCCACTAACTGGGCCACACACACCCCACTTGACTGGCATCGGTTGAGCCCCCTTTTGAAAAAGAAAAAGATGCTTTGCATGAAGCACTCTCAAAAATACGCGTGCCTTTCCCGTCCCCTGGCTGACCCAGGGGAAGAAAAGTCCTCTGAGAGCCATGACTTGTTCATCTTGGTTCTTTTAGAGACACAGCGAGGGGACTCCAACCACAGTCTCCCTCGTTGCCACTAACTGGGCCACACACACCCCACTTGACTGGCATCGGTTGAGCCCCCCTTTTGACAAAGAAAAAGATGCTTTGCATGAAGCACTCTCAAAAATACGCGTGCCTTTCCCGTCCCCTGGCTGACCCAGGGGAAGAAAAGTCCTCTGAGAGCCATGACTTGTTCATCTTGGTTCTTTTAGAGACACAGCGAGGGGACTCCAACCACAGTCTCCCTCGTTGCCACTAACTGGGCCACACACACCCCACTTGACTGGCATCGGTTGACCCCCCCTTTTGACAAAGAAAAAGATGCTTTTCATGAAGCACTCTCAAAAATACGCGTGCCTTTCCCGTCCCCTGGCTGACCCAGGGGAAGAAAAGTCCTCTGAGAGCCATGACTTGTTCATCTTGGTTCTTTTAGAGACACAGCGAGGGGACTCCAACCACAGTCTCCCTCGTTGCCACTAACTGGGCCACACACACCCCACTTGACTGGCATCGGTTGAGCCCCCTTTTGAAAAAGAAAAAGATGCTTTGCATGAAGCACTCTCAAAAATACGCGTGCCTTTCCCGTCCCCTGGCTGACCCAGGGGAAGAAAAGTCCTCTGAGAGCCATGACTTGTTCATCTTGGTTCTTTTAGAGACACAGCGAGGGGACTCCAACCACAGTCTCCCTCGTTGCCACTAACTGGGCCACACACACCCCACTTGACTGGCATCGGTTGACCCCCCCTTTTGACAAAGAAAAAGATGCTTTGCATGAAGCACTCTCAAAAATACGCGTGCCTTTCCCGTCCCCTGGCTGACCCAGGGGAAGAAAAGTCCTCTGAGAGCCATGACTTGTTCATCTTGGTTCTTTTAGAGACACAGCGAGGGGACTCCAACCACAGTCTCCCTCGTTGCCACTAACTGGGCCACACACACCCCACTTGACTGGCATCGGTTGACCCCCCCTTTTGACAAAGAAAAAGATGCTTTGCATGAAGCACTCTCAAAAATACGCGTGCCTTTCCCGTCCCCTGGCTGACCCAGGGGAAGAAAAGTCCTCTGAGAGCCATGACTTGTTCATCTTGGTTCTTTTAGAGACACAGCGAGGGGACTCCAACCACAGTCTCCCTCGTTGCCACTAACTGGGCCACACACACCCCACTTGACTGGCATCGGTTGACCCCCCCTTTTGACAAAGAAAAAGATGCTTTGCATGAAGCACTCTCAAAAATACGCGTGCCTTTCCTGTCCCCTGGCTGACCCAGGGGAAGAAAAGTCCTCTGAGAGCCATGACTTGTTCATCTTGGTTCTTTTAGAGACACAGCGAGGGGACTCCAACCACAGTCTCCCTCGTTGCCACTAACTGGGCCACACACACCCCACTTGACTGGCATCGGTTGAGCCCCCTTTTGAAAAAGAAAAAGATGCTTTGCATGAAGCACTCTCAAAAATACGCGTGCCTTTCCCGTCCCCTGGCTGACCCAGGGGAAGAAAAGTCCTCTGAGAGCCATGACTTGTTCATCTTGGTTCTTTTAGAGACACAGCGAGGGGACTCCAACCACAGTCTCCCTCGTTGCCACTAACTGGGCCACACACACCCCACTTGACTGGCATCGGTTGACCCCCCCTTTTGACAAAGAAAAAGATGCTTTGCATGAAGCACTCTGTAATACTACTGTATGTTCTGAGGATTTCGATAGCGTTAGGGCAATGACAACAGAGACGAGTTCTTGGTACAAGATGTTATATAATATGTAACCACGGTAGATACACAACGGGAATAAACACAGTAAAACAACACACAAAACACTTTCACGAAACGGAGCGAAGGGGATTCCCGGGGCCACGCACCGGACTCCCCCAGGGAGACCACCAGAGCGAACCCCTGTACAGGGACTGTCCGGCAATCAACCCCGGAAGGCCTAAATGCGCAGCAGCCGGTACACAAGGGGCAAGTGGTATAGTCCAGGAGTGTCCGTACGGGATGATTGTCCAGAGTGGTTACGAACCGGGCAGAGTGCTGATCAAAGACGGCAGACGGAGTCCGGGCACAGCTTGAAGAAAACCGGGTATGGTCCAGAGTCGGTCGGTAGAGTTTCAGGAGAATCCAAGGCAATCAGGAAGTAGAAACAGCAAAGCAGGAGCACACAGCAAGCAGTATACTCAGGCACTGGACTAGGCTTAGAGGCGGCCTTTTAAGCAGCTGGACAGGAAGTAGGGCAACAGAACAGTAAACTCCATGTTAACCGAGGGCAAGCTTCTTCAACAGAGAACTGGAAAACCCGGAAACCTGACATTACTCCCCCCCCCAGAAACGGCCTCAGGACGGATCAGGGCCTGGCTTGTCCGGGTACCGTCGATGAAACTGAGCGATCTTCCGGGGTGCCCGAATGTTACCCACTGGTTCCCAGGAATCGTCCTCGGGGGCGTACCCCTGCCAACGTACCAGATACTGAAGCCTACGACGATGGAGCCGGGAGTCAATAATGTCCTCAACCACGAACTGCTCCTCGCCGTCGACCATCACAGGCGGAGGAGGAGGCACGACACGACCAGGAAACGTATTAGGAGAGACGGGTTTGAGGAGAGAAACATGAAAGACCGGGTGTACCTTCAGATGGTGCGGTAACCGCAGCCGACAGGCCACAGGGCTTACGATCCCGGTGATCTTAAACGGACCGATGAATTTTTGTCCCAGCTTCTGCGAAGGGACACCCAATCTCAGGTTTTTGGTGGACAACCATACAGAGTCCCCTACCTTATAGATGGGTGCCGGTTTCCGGTGAGTGTCCGCCGACCTCTTGTAACGCTCCTGAGCCGCAGCCACAGTGTCCTTTAGAACCTCCAGATTTTGTCGTAGCTTTGTCACTCTGTCCTCCACGGCAGGCACTGAAACCGCAACCGGTGACCTAGGCAAAATAGCCGGATGGTAACCCAAGTTAGCAAAAAAGGGCGTTACCTTAGTGGAGCTGCTCTGAGTGTTGTTATACGAGAACTCCGCCAACGGAAGCATCTTCAACCAATCGTCCTGCAGATGGCTGACATAACATCGAAGGTATTGTTCCAGGGTTTGATTGGTCCGTTCGGTTTGCCCATTTGTCTGAGGATGGTATGCAGAAGACAAACAGACATCAATCTGGAGTGCCGTACAAAACCCCTTCCAGAACCTAGACGTGAACTGCACGCCCCGGTCAGATATGATCTCGTCTGGTATCCCATGCAATCGGAATACGTTCTGGATAACCAAATCCACTGTCTCTGCGGCTGAGGGAAGACCGGTACACGGAATAAAGTGAGCAGCTTTAGTCAACCGATCCACCACCACTAAAACGGTATTGTGACCACCTGAGACTGGCAACTCCACAATAAAATCCATTGAGATGGACCCCCAAGGGCGAGATGGAACGGGTAACGGTTGGAGGAGTCCCGTAGGAGCCACACGAGGAACCTTGCACCGGGCACAAACCACACATGAGTGGACATAGTCCTTCACATCCTTTAAACAGGTAGGCCACCAGAAAAAACGGCTTAGAAATTCCTGCGTCTTCTGTACCCCCCTATGACCAGCCAACACGGAGTCATGGACAAACTTGAGAACCCGAAGTCTTACGGCCTCCGGGACATAAATGCGTCGTTCTCTTAACCACACACCATTCCGAAGAACAAGAGTTACATCATTCGGGGGGGCAGCAAGAAATACGTCACCATCATAGGCCAGCTTGATGTCCTTCCACAAGTCCTGGTCCTGGATTACTCCAACGAAATTGGCATCCGATAACACGGTCTGAGACGGGGTTCCAGGCACGGAGTCCACGGCGTGGATTCGGGACAAGGCATCGGCTTTCCCATTACGTGAACCTGGACGGTATGTAACGACAAAATTGAACTGGTTAAGGAATAGGCTCCAACGGGCTTGCCGTGGAGACAGGCACCTGGCAGACTTAAGAAATTCCAAGTTACGATGATCTGTGAGTACTATCACTTGCTGCGCGGCTCCCTGTAAGTGGTGTCTCCATTCCTTGAAAGCTGAAATAATCGCTAACAATTCCTTGTCCGCAATGTCATAGTTCCTTTCTGCAGGGGACAACCGGCGGGAAAAGAAAGCACACGGATGTAAGAGACTCTTGTCCCCAGTCCTTTGAGAAAGGATGGCCCCTAATGCGTAGTCGGAAGCGTCGACTTCCACGATAAAGGGAAGTGCGGGATTCGGATGTACCAATATAGGCGCTGAGGTAAAACAAACCTTGAGACGATGGAAGGCTTCCTGGGCCTGGGCGGACCACACAAACTTCTGTCCTTTCTTGGTTAACAGAGTGATGGGACGAACGATCTCTGAAAAATTACGGATAAAACGTCGGTAAAAGTTGGCAAAACCGACAAAGCGTTGTACCTCTTTGACGTTACCCGGTTCCGGCCAGTCCAGAATTGCTTGTATCTTGCCAGACTCCATGTTCAGTCCCTGAGGAGAGATGACATACCCTAAGAATTGTATCTGTGAGCAATGGAATTCGCATTTCTCCAGTTTAATGTACAGGTGATTTTCCCTCAGCCGGGTAAGTACGGTCTTGACGTGCTCCTGGTGTTCCTGTAGGGAATCAGAAAAGATTAGGATATCGTCCAGATAAATCACCATGAATTGGTCCATGATATCCCTAAAAATATCGTTAACTAGATGTTGGAAAGCCGCGGGAGCGTTACAAAGTCCAAAAGGCATCACTAGGTACTCAAAATGTCCATACCGACATCGGAACGCGGTCTTCCACTCGTCTCCGGGACGTATGCGAAGTAGATTATATGCCCCACGGAGATCCAATTTGGTGAATATTTTTGCCTGTTGGACCCTCTCCAATAGCTCAGGAATCAACGGTAACGGATACCGGTTCCGGATGGTTATTTTATTCAGTTCCCGGTAGTCAATACAGGGTCTCAGAGTCCCCTCTTTCTTTTTCACGAAAAAGATGGGTGCCCCTGCTGGTGAGGTAGACGGGCGAATAAATCCCTTGGCTAGGCTCTCATCAATGTATTCTTTTAGTGCTTCTAGCTCAGGTGCCGCCAACGGGTAGACATGGCCAAACGGAATCTCCGCCCCTGGGAGTAAGTCTATGGGGCAATCATACGGTCTATGCGGGGGAAGCCGATCGGCTTTTCTTTTGTCGCATATGTCAGCAAAGTCATCATAAACCGGGGGTAGAACAGGTACCTGTACAGTGCCCTCCGCATACGGTGTTACTGGAACCGGAACAGTTGGACTAATGGTCGGACCACTCTGCGGTGGGAAGGATATTTCCTTAGTTTCCCAATCGATGACCGGATTCGTAGACCGTAGCCACGGAATACCTAAAATAATCGGAAAATGAGGAGAAGAAATTATCATGAAAACAAGGGTCTCCTGCTGACCTGGCTTCATCACGCATTCTAGCGGTACTGTTTCCCGATCCACTGGTCCAGAGCTTAATGGAGATCCGTCTACCGTCTCCATGGTAACCGGTGAGGATCTTTGCTGAGTCCGGATACCGTGTTTCCTGGCAAAAGAGGAGTCCATGAAATTTCCCCCTGCCCCAGAATCTATCATTGCAGAGGTAGGTATTAGATGCCCCTCCCACCGGATCTGAATGGGGAGCGAGCAATGGGTATATTTCCCTTCTGAGTCCTTCGGTGAGGTTGACATTACAGTCAAGGGAAATACCGCATCCAAGTGCCCACTTGCCTCAGAGATATCGGACTCTGCGTCCGTGTTGTCACACTCTGCCATGGCTGCCAATACCTTATTTGGGCGATTCGGACGTTTCGGGCAGTCGATCAAGAAATGATCCGATTGACCGCAATAGAAACACAAACGCTCACGGAGCCGGTGTTCGCGACGTTCGTTGGTCTCTCGCTTTTGCAGAGAGTCCACTTGCATAGGAACGTCCTCGGCCTCCCGTGGTGTCCTGAGAGCGGGTTCTCTAGAAGGAAACGCAAAGTTGTTTACACGGTTTACAGCTGCCCATTTTTCCTGTCTACGCTCCGTCAAGCGGGTATCAATACGCACACAGTGCTGGAGAAACAGTTCAAAATCCCCTGGAGATTCGGAACGAGCTAACTCGTCCTTGATGGTACCGGACAAACCTTTTCTGAAAACAGACAATAATGCATTGTTTCCCCAGTCGGTGTCTACCACTAACCTCTGGAACTCAGTGGCGTATTCAACGACAGAACGCTTTCCCTGACGTAAGGAAAGGAGAGCCGATTCAGCGGTAGCACGGCGATTCGGATCATCAAACATTTGCGCCATTGCGTTCAGAAAGTCATCCAGGTGATTTAAACGGATGTCCCGATTCTCTATCATAGGATTAGCCCAAGCCAGTGCTCGTGAGGTTAATAACATGATTATACATAACACTTTGGACCGGTCAGAACGGTAATAATCAGCATGTACATCAAAAAACAGTATACATTGGTTAACAAATCCACGAAACTGACTACGATCACCATTGAAACGGAATGGGGGTAACCTAGGCATACCGGCAGCTGATACGGACGTAGTGGGGACGGCTTCCTGAGCCTCCACTCTGACTTGCAAATCCTGAATAGCCGGACCCAGTACCTGGTGATCATGGCCCAGCTGTGCCTCCACATCTCTGAGTTTAGTTTGCACCGCCTCCATCTCCTGCTGCAAGGAGTTGATCATGGAAAAGAGCTGATCTACTCGTGTCTCAGTCATTGCCCCAGCGAAATCCTCTTATGGCCTGAGTATAATGTAATACTACTGTATGTTCTGAGGATTTCGATAGCGTTAGGGCAATGACAACAGAGACGAGTTCTTGGTACAAGATGTTATATAATATGTAACCACGGTAGATACACAACGGGAATAAACACAGTAAAACAACACACAAAACACTTTCACGAAACGGAGCGAAGGGGATTCCCGGGGCCACGCACCGGACTCCCCCAGGGAGACCACCAGAGCGAACCCCTGTACAGGGACTGTCCGGCAATCAACCCCGGAAGGCCTAAATGCGCAGCAGCCGGTACACAAGGGGCAAGTGGTATAGTCCAGGAGTGTCCGTACGGGATGATTGTCCAGAGTGGTTACGAACCGGGCAGAGTGCTGATCAAAGACGGCAGACGGAGTCCGGGCACAGCTTGAAGAAAACCGGGTATGGTCCAGAGTCGGTCGGTAGAGTTTCAGGAGAATCCAAGGCAATCAGGAAGTAGAAACAGCAAAGCAGGAGCACACAGCAAGCAGTATACTCAGGCACTGGACTAGGCTTAGAGGCGGCCTTTTAAGCAGCTGGACAGGAAGTAGGGCAACAGAACAGTAAACTCCATGTTAACCGAGGGCAAGCTTCTTCAACAGAGAACTGGAAAACCCGGAAACCTGACACACTCTCAAAAATACGTGTGCCTTTCCCGTCCCCTGGCTGACCCAGGGGAAGAAAAGTCCTCTGAGAGCCATGACTTGTTCATCTTGGTTCTTTTAGAGACACAGCGAGGGGACTCCAACCACAGTCTCCCTCGTTGCCACTAACTGGGCCACACACACCCCACTTGACTGGCATCGGTTGAGCCCCCTTTTGAAAAAGAAAAAGATGCTTTGCATGAAGCACTCTCAAAAATACGCGTGCCTTTCCCGTCCCCTGGCTGACCCAGGGGAAGAAAAGTCCTCTGAGAGCCATGACTTGTTCATCTTGGTTCTTTTAGAGACACAGCGAGGGGACTCCAACCACAGTCTCCCTCGTTGCCACTAACTGGGCCACACACACCCCACTTGACTGGCATCGGTTGAGCCCCCCTTTTGACAAAGAAAAAGATGCTTTGCATGAAGCACTCTCAAAAATACGCGTGCCTTTCCCGTCCCCTGGCTGACCCAGGGGAAGAAAAGTCCTCTGAGAGCCATGACTTGTTCATCTTGGTTCTTTTAGAGACACAGCGAGGGGACTCCAACCACAGTCTCCCTCGTTGCCACTAACTGGGCCACACACACCCCACTTGACTGGCATCGGTTGACCCCCCCTTTTGACAAAGAAAAAGATGCTTTTCATGAAGCACTCTCAAAAATACGCGTGCCTTTCCCGTCCCCTGGCTGACCCAGGGGAAGAAAAGTCCTCTGAGAGCCATGACTTGTTCATCTTGGTTCTTTTAGAGACACAGCGAGGGGACTCCAACCACAGTCTCCCTCGTTGCCACTAACTGGGCCACACACACCCCACTTGACTGGCATCGGTTGAGCCCCCTTTTGAAAAAGAAAAAGATGCTTTGCATGAAGCACTCTCAAAAATACGCGTGCCTTTCCCGTCCCCTGGCTGACCCAGGGGAAGAAAAGTCCTCTGAGAGCCATGACTTGTTCATCTTGGTTCTTTTAGAGACACAGCGAGGGGACTCCAACCACAGTCTCCCTCGTTGCCACTAACTGGGCCACACACACCCCACTTGACTGGCATCGGTTGACCCCCCCTTTTGACAAAGAAAAAGATGCTTTGCATGAAGCACTCTCAAAAATACGCGTGCCTTTCCCGTCCCCTGGCTGACCCAGGGGAAGAAAAGTCCTCTGAGAGCCATGACTTGTTCATCTTGGTTCTTTTAGAGACACAGCGAGGGGACTCCAACCACAGTCTCCCTCGTTGCCACTAACTGGGCCACACACACCCCACTTGACTGGCATCGGTTGACCCCCCCTTTTGACAAAGAAAAAGATGCTTTGCATGAAGCACTCTCAAAAATACGCGTGCCTTTCCCGTCCCCTGGCTGACCCAGGGGAAGAAAAGTCCTCTGAGAGCCATGACTTGTTCATCTTGGTTCTTTTAGAGACACAGCGAGGGGACTCCAACCACAGTCTCCCTCGTTGCCACTAACTGGGCCACACACACCCCACTTGACTGGCATCGGTTGAGCCCCCTTTTGAAAAAGAAAAAGATGCTTTGCATGAAGCACTCTCAAAAATACGCGTGCCTTTCCCGTCCCCTGGCTGACCCAGGGGAAGAAAAGTCCTCTGAGAGCCATGACTTGTTCATCTTGGTTCTTTTAGAGACACAGCGAGGGGACTCCAACCACAGTCTCCCTCGTTGCCACTAACTGGGCCACACACACCCCACTTGACTGGCATCGGTTGAGCCCCCCTTTTGACAAAGAAAAAGATGCTTTGCATGAAGCACTCTCAAAAATACGCGTGCCTTTCGCCTCCCCTGGCTGACCCAGGGGAAGAAAAGTCCTCTGAGAGCCAGGTCCACATTGTCAGTGGACAGACACGTGTGCTTATCTGCCAGCAGACCCCCAGCAGCACTGAAGACAGGTTCCGAGAGAACGCTGGCTGCAGGACACGACAAGATCCTCAAGGCGTACGTGGCGAGCTCAGGCAATTTATCCAGATTGGAAGCCTAAAATGAGCAGGGCTCAAGTTGCACAATAATGGAATCGATGTTTCTTTGCATATACTCATATATCTGTGTGTCTCCCTCTTTTTCCTTGTCCAGCTGTTTTGTTTTCACATGAGTATATGTCCTTGTCACTTTCCCATGTGTTTGTGTTATGTTGTGAGTTGTTTGTCACCTTTTGGACACCTTTCAGGGTGTTTTCTAGGTGTTTTACTGTGTTTGTGATTGCCTGCCATTGTTTCCTATGGGCTCGAGTTCGGTTCGTCGAACGTTCGACGAGCCGAACTCGAGCCAGACCCCCCGTTCGGCGAACCGCCTCGAGCCGAACCGGGACCGGTTCGCTCATCTCTAGTGTTAATGTGAGCAAATGACAGATAATTACATTTTACTGTCAAGAAGCCTACTAAGTACAATATCTCCACTCAATAATTATATTTTAATCTCATCTTTACACAAATCAAAATATGCATGAATTCTTTCTTAGTTTTTCAGATGGTGTCATTCTTTCTTATGCAACTTGCAGGGTAAGACGGAGAGCACCCATACTGATTGCCGAGATTACAACAGTATTGAATGGTAAAAGGTTAGCGCCTCAATTCCAGAGGTTTAACGTGATTTACATAGAATCACTTAATATTAACATGACCTGAATGACATTTACACTGAAAGATATTGTAAGCTAGTGTTCTTACATAAGGTCGTTTCATGACTATCGTGCACTCTACACAGGCTGCCGATCAATCAATGTGGTGCAAAAAAAAAAATCATCATTCTTGGTGGTGGATCGCCCTGTGTAAACAGAACTTGGACTACCAAGAACAATGGGTGGCCATGTGCACTATATGATCTGTTACAGTGAGCACCGTTTACTTTGATCTGCCTGCATACCCAGACATTTCAATGACCTCCAATTGGTAAAAATTTACTAACCGGTATTTGAATCATGCCAAACCATACAGTTATTTAGTTCAAACTCATAAGTTGGCTAGTGGAGGAATTTTTGCCTGTTCAGCCCACGATATGGTATGCAAGTACTCTCTATAGGGAGAAGGGAGGAAAGACACTCTCAGGCACCTTTTGGCAGTAGCTTATCTCCAGTGAAACAAAAGGATTGGCTTTGAGATTGAACATGCGCTAGCCTTCTTTTTTAAAATACCTATTTCGGGACAATGCTGAGCCCCAAACACTTTAGATAGTTGATCAGTCCTGCCTACTTAGTGGATTCAGTTACCTCAATCTAATGTATAAGGAGGCTCTTACCATCAAGATTATTTATGTATTTTGACAGCAATAATAGACAGATTTAAACTCTAGCTTCAAATATATTGGACTATGTGTATAAATGACTAAACCATCAATATGCCAAGGACAAAAAAATGTCTGGAAAAAACAAAATGTTGTTGCATAAAATGAAAAATGATCATCTATGATTGGCTAGTTATGCAACACACCCAAATTTTAAGCCAATAACCAACCAGAAAAAAAATTATACAAGGAGTCAATTTTCAGAAAAACATAACTGGTTGTTGATAGAGATGAGCAAATCAAATTTGCTGTGAATTTTGTTTCAACAATTCTCACTTCACCGGTCCTCATGCTCAGCCACCCATTCAGTCTTCTGGTCCTCTTCCACCTTCACAGTGGTCTTGGGCACCTCCACAACAGACTAGGCCCAAAACGTCATGACGTCGTCAGGTAATGTACGTCATTATGTTGTGAGGCCTAGTCAATGTCACAGGCTCTAAAGACCATTATGTAGATGGGATATGATGGGAGGGAGAAAGAAGGGACAGGTAAAGACCTGGTAGAGGTGAATATATATTTTTTTCTTTAAACCAGGTTTTTAATACTTCGAGGTTTGTATAAGCTGCGGAGTAAAAAAATCAATGCTAAACCAATTTACCAGCCAAATTCAAGTGAATGTGCCAGATTTGAATTTTGGCATTGGCTAATTACTAGTCCTTGAGTATTACAAAATTTTGAGTAAAATTGAATGCAATGACCAGATAGAAAGGTTTATATATGCCATATTGACTGCCATTCATCTTGAATGTATGTTAAAATTCAACATACTATTTTATATTTCTTTTCACATCTGACATGGGACAGTTATTAGGACCCCATGGGGCATATCTATAATGGGTGCAGGGCATTGTGGTCCCACCTGGGCATTGAACGGTCAATAATATTTTTGGAGCCCATATGAGAAGACCAATAGTATTAAAGACCTGTTATAGATGGCGACTCGGGTGGAAATTTTTCATTGGAGCCCACAAGTTTCAAATTATGCCAATGGAGGTTCCAAAGACACATATAACTCATTGTCTGACTTTAATTTTCTGCATATTTTCAGTTTTAGTGTCGGTGATTGCAATGAAAAAGTCAGAGTTCCTGAACTTTTCACTACGCTATCATATTTTCTTTGCAGTTATCTTTGCCCATTTGCACATTACAACGCTATGCCATTTCTTTCTAATCTCTATTTAAATTATCTTAACAGTTTTCTTTTCAATTCCATTCATGCGGTTACAGACAGGATCAATTTGAGACTGACTAACTTCAGCTTATCTCTTCTTCACATGATTGATTCTCTATCTTTATGGCCAATTTGCTGGATCATTCCCTGTATTACTAATTTTCCCATATCTGCCCTTTTCCTCGCTTCTATGAAAGATAAGTCATTTCTTTGCTTGTGTGACAACTCATTTGATGCTTTCCTCAGTAAAATTATGAACTTGTTCATATCAGTGGGTCAGTTGAAATCATAATTCAATACAGAATCATGTGAACCGTGTTAGAATATCCAGTGAAGGAAATCTCTGCCTATGATTGTTGTTACTCCACATAGTACCATAGTACTTTTATTATACACTGCTCAAGCTTCTAGATCTGAATTGTGACAGATTGAAGTTGAGAAAACTCTTGTCCCCAGTCTACCATGGTCCATCGTTGAGTCTCCACCACAATTTTGATATTCGTTGGTGTGCTGTCATAATGTTGACAATCACTGAGCTCAACGGCTCTGATCAGAGTGTTCCATCTACTCGGGCACAGCTTGCTGAGCTCAGCTATGGGCTTTTAATAATGACATCAGTGCTGTGGCCAATAACAGACACTGGGAGGTCAATCCTGGTAGAGTGAGTAAAGCCTGGCTTTATTTTTTACATAACAAACTGTACCCAGGGACCAGAATTTTCTGAAAGGAGACAAACCATTGAACTGATCAAGCTGAAAGAGGCAACAATAGGTTAAGTTCCCATGATCAGTATTTGGTAAAATTTCTGCAGATGTTCTGTACCAATTAGCTCAGTTGGGCTATTTGCATTTTTTTTTCATTGCAGTTTTGGTAAGATTTTTTCATTTTGGAAATTTTCTATTTGCTGGGTCATCCAGCTTTTATAATACATGCATTTTCGTTGTTGAAATCCACTAGAAAAAGATATGTGTTTTTTCTCTGTGGATTTTCATTTTATTACTTGTATGGGAACAATCTGAAAAATAAAATACATACAGTATTTACAGCAAGAAAATACACCATATGAAAAATACACCAAATACTTATCTTAGTCTTGGGGCTCGCTTACACAAGCGTATAAAGCGGATGAGTGCTATGTGAAAAAATGTTGCATTACACTTGGACCAGTTAGTCAATGATGCAGGACAGATCTGCAAGTTTTTTTCTCAGCTCTAATTGGACAAATGGGAAAAAATGTCAGCATGCTTCGATTGGCAGTATGTTTAGGCTCCTACACACCAATAGAAGTCTATGGGTGCGTGTGAAACATCAGACTGCAATTGAATGTCACCCAAGTGAAGTCTGATATAGGCAGAGACAGACATGTAGATAGAGAGATGAATCCAATTATCACATGCAAAAGAATCGGAGCACAGTAGAAGACACTCGGCTCACGCTTGCAGCAGAGTTTGAATCGAGTGTCATTAGCATATTGCATCCAATTCTCTTACATCAGATACTAGACGCTAGTGTGACCACGACGTTGGGCTATGTTCTCAAAAAACATTTTTGCTGAGGATCTCAAGCAGCAGAGGTACCACAGTGATGTGTGTCTTTACATGAAAAAGGTAAAATTTGCACTTCCATCCACATCAGAAATTGACATGCTGTGGATCTTAAACTTGAAATTTGAAAGTTAAAATGTGCATTTTCACCGAAATGGAAATTTGACATATAAATATGACAATAAAAGATGTAAAATGAACTTCCACCTTAGGTTGAAAAGCCACTTCATGTTTCTCACGTAGTGACCCTCCCTGGTGACCTCTGTTTGGCTCCTTTGCTCTGATCGGTGTTCCATAGCTCTTGCTTCCAAGATGGCTAAAGCAGTGGGAATGCAATGATAAGTATATACCACACTTTTCCTGTCCTGTCCTGTCTGACAAGAAAGGTCAGGTAGGTGTGGTTTAGACTTATCTCTACACTTCTCATCTCACTGTGGCAGCCATCTTGAAAGCAGGATGAAAGGAACGCTTATATGAACAGCGGGAGGCAAATGAAGTGAACCAGATAGGGTGGATATATATATATATATATATATATGTGAACTCGGAAGTCATTATTCAGTCACAAGATTAAGGGTCTGTTAAATGCTGTGGTCATATGGCGGTATAACTCAGACGAGGATGGCATAGCAGTGCACGCACTGGTCACAGCTCTCCTGACCTGAACATGACAGTTGCAGCTCTCACGCTGGGTCAGGAGAGCTGCTGCATAGTCCAGGCATTTTCAAGCAATTGTCATTCATGTTATATGGCCATCTGACCCCAACCTAAAAATGTAAGTAGAAGAGCTTATGTGATCTGTAACAAAAGAGCAATGGTGGTATGGATTATATTTCCATTTATAAAAAAAGCTGTCACAAATTAAAGTAGTATATAGAAGAGTAAATAATTATTTTCTCACAGAAAACACATTGAAAAAGGTACTAATTTTCTATACACAGCCTAGGGCCATACTTGTTCCAACTTTCATAAGAAAAAAAAGCAAATTGCCAGTATGTACCCTTTTGCCTGCAATGAAATTTAGAGGGACTTTTCCTAACAATGACCTGAGCAGCATGCTAAAATAACAAGGCCTGAATGGCATAAGCTGCCTGTTGAGTATGGGATTTCTGACATCTACTCAGAGCTTCCTGCCGTATGCTCCAGTCAAATTAATTAGAGCAATTAGCCCTCAAGTTTCACTGGCAGCAGACGGGTCATTTTAGAAAATACCTGTGAGGAATATGAATGTTTTACACTTCTTCCTATAACACTTATGGATTAAGCATTATTTATAACAGTCACAAAATAAACCATAGAAAGCTCTAGATACATACAAGCCTTGAGAATACTATGGAATCATAGTCCTGGAGTTTTTACATAGTCTCTATTTTCTAAATAGGATGATACCAACCCTAGGGATTGGCAATAATACAAATAAAAGGAACAACGCTGATACTGATGTTTTTGTACAGTTTTCTTATTACTTGTCTCAGATTCTTATTGTTCTTTCTCTATGTGAGATAAATCACTGTTGTCATATTAAACCTAAAGTGTTGATTAAAAACGAAAATAACAATGTTGACAGAACGAGATCCCAGTTTAGTTCTCAACTTTATAATTTCCAACTTGATATCGAAGTCTCCCAATACGACTCTACAAGGAGGTGAGGCAGCAAAATGAAAGGGACAGGAGGCAAGCCAGCGGGGATCTCTAAGCTTCCAAATACTGTCTGGCCACCAAGGCTTCGAAACAGACAGAAAGCCATAGAGGGTATGAATGAGGAGATAACTGTATATGAGAAAACTGAAGCAAGGTCCACATGGAATACAAGAAAGATTGGAAAAGACTATACAAGAGCTGTGTATAATAAGATGTGTCATGTGTAATTACTTATCTATCATGTTCAGAAAAACAGAAAACGACAAAAGAATCAGCATCAGTTGCTTAAAAAACATAGAGATAGAAAACTGGAAAACACCCGTTGTCAATTTATAGGATATTATCCCCTAAGTTATTAAATTTAGCAATATATTTATTAAACAATATTTATACAATGATACTGATGGAAGAAATATGTATAAATCTTGTCATTAAATAAAACCTGCCTTAACTAAAGCCACAGTGTTGCACAAAACAATTAAACCTTGCTAAAAATGACCCCCTTTAAAAACGATGAAGTAAAGTGGGTCACTCCCGCTAGAATAGCACACAGAAAAAGGTGGTGCCGGTACACCTTATTTACTGCGCATGCCACTAGTGCTGCCTTGTAATTTCAGGACTGCATGGTTCTGGGAAGGAGTTGGGCTGACAGCTTATTTTTTACAGGTACTATGAGGAACCTTATAATGTTTCTCTATGCTCTAGGGCCCAATTCAGAGAAGGAGATATCCAGAATGTTACTACAATAATAACCAATTAGATAAAAAAATAAAAACCGTGCATGTACAGAAAAATAATATAAAGTTTGTGATAGGTAAGTATGAAATTCAGTAGGTGCATGGGTTTTAGGATTGGTTTTGACCAAACGGATTAATCAATCAGGACCAATAAGCAAAAAACGTAAAAAGGTCATAATATAACAACTTTATTGATAAAAAGTGTGACAACATGGTTACAAAGGCAAAGGGCATTGACATACAAAAAAGCGAGTCGACACAGAAAAAAAATTACTACAATGTAGTATAATGTACAACACTATAGTATCAGAATAAGAACCGATGATAGGTTAATTTTAAGTCCTTATGTAGGGTTCTAGAAAGATTTAGGTCGCTATCAGTCCACATTCAGGTAGGAAAATTTATATGAAAAAATTCATATTTAGCACTAGTTTGTTCTATTCGGTAATAAGGCAAACTAAGAATTTATTTCTTTGAAATAATCACTAGAGCACTGTCAGTTTATGGGCAAACAAATAGAGATGAGAGGATCAGGCAAAATTCAAATTCGCCTTTTCACACTGTTTTTCTTCGGAAACTCGAGATGCAAAGAAGTTACTTTACACAAATGTAATGTCCCTTATTATGTTTTGGGGTATCCCCTGACCCCAGAGCATAAAAAATGCAAATCATAAAAAATACTAAAAATCCTTATACTTACCCTACGGCTCACCTCTCTGCCCCCTTCACCCCCGTCTCCTCACCACCACCCATTCTTATAATAATAATTTAATAATTTATTCATTTATATAGCGCTATTAATTCCATAGCACTTTACATACATTGGCAACACTGTCCCCATTGGGGCTCACAATCTAAGGTCCCCTAACTGTATGTTTTTCCGTAACATCACCTCCTTCCTTCCGCATTGTGGCCAGGAGGCAGGTAAGGAGAGCTTCCTCGTTCCTGCGGTGTCACACGTACCGATGTGTGCTGCCGCAGGAACGAGGAACAACTTCGTTACTGCTGCAGTAACGATATTTGAGAATGGACTCCCATGTCACCGATGAGTGATTTTGCACGTTTTTGCAACGATGCAAAATCGCTCATAGGTGTCACACCCAACGGCATCGCTAATGCGGACGGATGTGCGTCACAAATTCCGTGACCCCAACGACTTCGCATTAGCGATGTCGTAGCGTGTAAAGCCCGCTTTAGGCTTACAGATTTGCCTGTTTCAGGAGGGTTCTGTGCATGCAGCGGCATAGGTTGCAACCCAGTATGAATGTGACTCAGCATGGGCATGACCTTTACAGCCACATATGCGAAACTATCCTGGGCCTAGCAAAACCGGAAGCCTCGGCCTAGTGACCAAGGAACCGAAAATTTAGCACTGTACATACCAATCAGATAATGTGACAAGGACCAGACGGATAGCGGTGAGGAAGAACTGGAAAGGTGAGAATAAGGGTTTTTTAAAAAAAGAAATTAACATGTTGATGGCCTTTTAACCCCTTCATGACATATAATGTAACTGTATGTCATGATTAGGAAGGGGTTTGACATTTAGCTACTTCATGGTGATCATGTGGGCTAATAAGCTGTGCCCCTATCGTCGCCGCCGATACCTCACCTTAAGTGATAGCCAACACTACTTCTAGCTGTTTAATCCCCTAAATGCCTTGATCCATAGCAATTGCAGCATTTATAAGACTAGGAGAGAGAGGGGGCTCCCTCTTCTAACTGATCAGCATCCTCGAGTTGTGATGGCGCACTGCCGATAGTAGTCATGGTCACCGGATATCAAGTAATGACATCCAGATATGACAGCCAGGTCATCACAGGTAACACACAAACACCCCCACCCCCACTAGACAGTAACATTAGCCATACATAAAATCCTTGTTGCCTCCCTCCAGGGTCTGATGTCCACACCAGGTGGCCCCACCCACCAAGGAGTTCACAGGCCTGGAGGCGGGAAAAGTGTCAGTTAGAAGTTGGAGGTTGAAGTGTGAGGAGTAAACACTTGGGTGTCTGGGTTTGTGGCCCAGGCACCAACAGCAAGGTTGGCAGACGGTGGTGGCCGTCTGCAGGAGGGGTGAATCAATGTGGAACCGTAGGATCGGGGTCAGGCGTTGGCCGGCCGGTACCAACCGGGGAGCGAAGTGAAGCCAGCACACACAGGCAGGGCCATCGGACCCAGACCAGGCTTGGAGCCGCCGACAATAGTCAAATCCGAGTGTGACGGGAACCCCAGGGGTTTCCTAACAGCCAAAGACCCAATTGAAGGCAACTGCCCTCACCGTGAGGGTATACAGCTATCGCCTAAGGCTAGAGACCCAAGGGCCAGCACCTGCGGGCAAACGGACTCCTCCGGTATCCATACACCGGGGAGCGGACTATCGTTGGGAATCCATCGCAGTCAAACAAGTACACAAAGGTGCAGGGAAAGACAGCCGCCATCACCTGTCTGGGGGGAGACACTGCAGCCGGCTGCGGGACCCATCCATCCAGCCGTTTGGTTTACCGAGGACTTTGTGCATCTCTTACTGAGTGAGTAAACCCGTGCCATCCGGCACCCCGCCGCGCTGTCCCTGCAACCCTGCACCTCACCGACCCTGCCTCCCCATCACTCTACCGGGCCCCGGGACCACCGACCCCTACCCATGGAGGGGGGAAAACAACATCCCAGCTGCTCCTTACCATCGCTCCCGGGATCCCCGTCATGAGCAGCGGTGGTGCCTATCTTCACCACAACCCGTGGGTGGCGTCACGGACTAAATCCCTCAAACCAACCATCCCATTTCACTCATGGGCGAGGAGCGCCGCTCGAGTCCCTGGGTCCGTCCCACCGCTCGAGCCACCGAGCAGCAGCAGCAGCAGCCCCGGACCCGAGCATGGCGAGCGCGTCCCCTCCGCCTGCGACATATGAGTATACAAAAGTGAGGTCGGACACAGTTTTGTTCACCTCTGAAAAGACAGACAAGGTTGAACAGAGGCCAAACAGAGTCTGGAGTAACTCTGCCTCCATATTATAGGAATGGATGTGTTGGATTCTTCATTTAAATCACATGTTTTGGATATTTAGATGGAAACCTCAATGTAAATGCTCAGCGCAGAACACAGGGTAACTGTGATCCAAAATGTTATGTACCCCAAAATTCCACCAATAAAAGCTTCAACTCAAGCTGCAAAAATAATCCCCTACTAAGGTCGACATCTACTGTATTAACATAAATATATGGGGTTGTCACATTCCGAGTAGCACAAAGGCTCTGAAAAAACGACATGACCCCCTCCAAAGAAATTCAGTGACATCTGTGCTTCTGTAGCACCCCTGCGGTACCAGGTGCCACAAATGTAACCAGTGGAAACCCAAACCCCGGAATATTCATGCCAGTCAACACACCAGCAACTTCAGACCACACACACAACCCCAACACCAAACTTTGAGACTGACTAGAAACAGGTAAAAGGGATGGGCACTGACTGGATAGTCACCACCCAATCTGTAGGGAGAGACCAGCAAGGGGAGGGGCAAGTGGTCAGTTGGAAAGTTGGTGGGAGGAAGTGGTGCGCAGTCTGTGAGACGTACAGAGTCGAGTGAGGAAGGAGACGAGAAGAGGAGTAGTAGTAGAAAGTGGAAAGTACAGAAACTGACCTGAAGAATCACTGGAGTGCTGTAAAAGGAGTGAGTGACTGTGGAGTACGGAACCAGAACTCCAGGCACCGTGGGGTACCTGTGGAAGCGTCAGTCTCTAGGAACCACGGGAGGCCTATGGAAGTCTGGAACCAAGGCTCACAGTATTCAGCACAAGGCAGGGTGCAGACCCTAGGACAGTGGGACAGTTTATGGTCAGCTGTTACCTCTGCCGGGCGAGAAGATCTCCAGGATCCATCGCCAATCCAAAAGTCTGAAGCACAAGCAGAAAAGAGGGGATTGGGGACTGAACCCCTTAAATAGTCCAGACTGCCTTTATTAGGGCCATGGAAAGAAAAGGGACTTCCAAGTAGCTCCAGGCCACGGGAGTCCAACCACAATGAGTGTGCACGGATGACAGCCAACCCAGGTGACAGCTGGCTTGGAGAACAAGGGGAGTGGGTACACCTGGGACCTGCATCCATGGGTTCAGGTACCACCGCAACAAAGTAAAGGCAAGTGGAAACTGCAATACTGGTGTGGACTGTGTTCTTGATCACCCTATGCACTTACACAGATGGTTCCCCACTACTACCCCCATGATCCACTGCTGGGGCCTAGCCCTGCTTGCGGAGGGCCCAAAACAGCTAACCTGCACTACCCCACCAGCCTCAGCAGAACCCTGCAGTGGCGGCTTCAAATAACCTGGCCGCACACCGCAAGTGGCGTAGTCGACAAACTCTTTTATTATTTTCTTTTATTTTACCCTCATTTTATTCGGACCGACCCCCAGGGTCACGGAACCGGGCATCGGCTGCAACCACGACTCCCCTGAGTGTCACACACCCCCGGGACCGAGTACGCCATAGCCCTGGGGCGCCACATTTCCAAATCAAAATGCCCCTCTCTTGCTGAGTCCCACAATGTGCCTAAAAAATTATTATATTTTGTATTACTATAATTAGGAGATTCAATTCATTTATCTGTTATGTAGCTCTATAATCACAAGCTTGGCACAATATAGTGGACATCACAATGTACTGGGCACTACTATGTATAGGGAATTTCAATTGCATATTTGCATTTTCATTCTGCATCTTCCATTGAATACTTTCTTCTGGATAAAACCCATGGAGTTAAAATCATTACTACACCCATAGATACATTCCCAGAGGGTATAAATTCCAATAAGGAGTCGCTTGAGAGAGGTTTCTGCTGTTCTGACATTTATTGGCTCTGCAAATGGAGTCTGCAAAATATTCTAAAAAAATCTGACATGTGGCCAGATAGTAATCTATATCCACATATATGCCATGTTCAGGAGAAATTTTGTAACAACATATGAGTACTAATAGGCAGATCTGGATCGTAAAAGTCCGGATCTGCGGGGATTCAAAAATACCCAAGCACCGACCCCGAGCCCAGTCCTGCAATTCAGGCAATTAAAAAAATAAAGGAAAAATAAACAAAAAAGGAAAGCAGGCATGTTACATTACCGAGTCTCTCTCATGGCTGTACACTGCTTCTGGGCCATTCACACTACTTCCAGGGCCACTCATTAACCTCATACATATGCACTGCTTCCTGCACCCACTGGCAGTCTCAGCATCTCTGGTTGGCTGTAGTCAGACACATCTCCATCCCTCCATCCTGTGTGACAGTGTGTCTGACTGCTTTCAATCAGAGATGCTGTGTGTGCACCTCTATTGGTGTAAAAATACATAAATAAATAAATAAATAAAAAATTGGCATAGGGATCCCCAAATTATGATACCAAGCACAGATAAAGCATACTGCTACAGGCTGCAGCCTCCAGCCATGCACTTATCTTGGCTGTGTATGAAAATAAGAGGCACCGCATGCAGCTCTTTTTAAAAAAATATTTAAATAAAAAAAATTTAAAAACCGTGTAATCCATTTTTAATCCCCAGCCATGATAATGCCGGCAGCTGGGAGCTGGTATTCTCAGGCTGGGGAGACCCATGCTTCTTAGGCCCCTAAGCCTAAAATAACAGCCCGCAGCCACCTAGGATTGTCACATCCATTAGATGCGATAATCCCAGAACTTTACCTGGCTCATCCTGATTGCCCTGGAGTGGTGGCAATCAGGGTAGTAAGGGGTTAATAACAGATCACAGCTGCCACCAAGCCCTAGATTAGTGATAGGAAATGTCTATGAGACCCCCTATTACTAATCTGTAAGTGAAAAGAAATAAACACAAACACCGAAAAAATCCTTTATTTGTAATAGAATACAAAAAAAACACTCTTTCACCCTTTCATTAATCCCCAAAACACGCAGGTCAGATGCAATCCACACGAGGTCTCATGATGATTCCAGGTCTGCTACATTACTGAAGGCACAGCACACCGCCATAGAACAGTCGTGACATCACTCAGTTTATGAGGTTAATGAGTGGCATCAGAAGTAGCGATAGAGCAGCTCGTTAGACTTGATAAGTATAACGCGCTTGCTCCAATCCCCATATCCCTTCTACCAGCATTTTAAATTGCTGGATTCTGGTTCCCATAGAACTACAGTCCTGCTCATCATTATTGGCACCCATGAAGTTAAAGTACATAATATGGAATATCTCCTGAAAAATCAAGTGAAATAGCATGTTTGTATAGAGCATTCGTGTTAAATACAAAAAAGCAAATGATAAACAGCAATTTTAAACAAAAAACAAACAGTGGGAGGGAAAAATAGAAAAACTTAAAGCTGCTGTGACACTGGTATTGGCACTCCACCCAAATTTAGCACTCCTTCCCTTTTGAGCTTAAAATTTTACCTATCGCTAGTTGTATTGGGGGAGAGACTCCACTGTTTTCCACATACTCTAAGATGCAAGGTGAATATTAAATGCCTCACTGACTAGCCTATCCACACTGTCCTATAATCTTTTGAGTTTGGGACATGCCCAAAACATATGGACCAGATAAGCACCCTATTCACTACATCTTGGACATGTGTCGTCCCTCCTGTGGTTCATTTTTAGCACAATCTTTGAAATTCTATAAGCTCTCTGAATAAGAAATAACAGTGATATTTTCTGTGCTACATTTATTGCCATCTTTCCTGGAGACTCAAAGATATCTTCACAGTCTTCCAAGGACAGGTGCCCCACCACTTTTTCCCAGTGGGACTTATTCATGGCCATAGAATGTCCCAGAATATTTGATAGCAGAAATTTGCACATTAAGTTATTTATGACCAAAAATGTACCGGTACTTGGTTGGCTCATTCCAGTGGCGAGTCCGCGGAAGTCGCCACACATGTCTGCTGATCTTATCAGCAGACATGTGTGGCTAACAGGCAAACGTGGATTAGAGATCAAGCTGCACCTGTTAACACCTTAGATCGCGCTGTCAAACATTGAAAGCGCAATTTAAATGGACACAATGGGGATTGCTTTGTTCTCCGCCACCATCAGCAGCCCTATGACACGATCATGGGGCGCCAGTGTGTTGTCATGGTAACACGGGGTCAGATGATGACCCCTGATGCTGCCATGACTTACTTTCTGTGAGAGCTTCTGTGAGTGCCGGCACAGCGCTGACTATTTCTGCTGATCAGAGTGATGCTGCTCTGATCAACAGAAATGCACAGGCAATCGGACTGTGCAGTTATAAAGACCCCTAGGGAAACTAGGAAAATAAATAAAAAATGTAAAAAAAAGAAAAAATATGAAGGAAAAAAAAGTTCAAATCACCCCCCTTTTGTCGCGTTGAAAATAAAAGTTAAACAAATACAAAATACATAAGTTTGGTGTTGCGACATTTAGAAATGCCCAATCTATCAAAATATAAAATCAATTCATCGAATCAGTACATGGCGTGACAACAAAAAAATTACAAGCAGCAAAATTATGTTTTTTTGGTTGCTGCTACATTTCTTTAAGGCCTCTTTCACATGTCCGTGAAGATCACACACGTTTTTCACGGATGTGTCAAAGGTGCGTATTGCCCTCGGTGTGCCGTGTGTATGGCACACGTGTGTTTTCCGTGTGTTATCTGTGAGAACACACGGAGAACGGAAACTTTCTGCTCACCTGTCCCTGGCGTCGCTGTCCGTGGTGCTGATCTTTGGTCTCCGGTCATGCTGACTCCCCGCTGCTGCTGCTTCCGGCCGCAGTGAAGTCAATATTCAATGAGCATAATGAGTAGCGGTCGGCAGAAAGTGACAGCACCGGCAGAGACAGGAGAGCTGAAGAAGGTGAGTAAAGGGTTTTTTTTTCTCACAGACACATGTCTTTTCTCCGATGCGTGTCACACGGAACACATCCGTGTGGTCCGTTTGGATTACGTGTGACACGTTTGCGTTCCGTGTAACACCCGTGATGCCGGAGAGAAAATGGACATGTTTCCGTGAGAAACACACGGACACACTTAAGTACGGAACGGACACACGTTCCGTGTGAAAATACTTAAGTGTGTCCAAAACCATAGGAATACATAGGTCTACGTGTGTCTACGTGTCTCCAGTATGTGAGAAAACTGCCAAACACGTACCGGAGGCAAGTACATGTGAAAGAGGCCTAAAATTCAATAACAAACTATTAAAACAGCGCATCTACACAACCAGATTGGACAGTAGCAGAAATGTAATCAAGCAATTTGCTACTATGTATGAATATGCCCACAGGTAAGAGACCACCAGTGGGAAAAATGTCTGTATTGAAAACATAATTACAAATAGTGATGAGCGAGCACTACTGTGCTCGGTACTCGTAACGAGCTATTGGATGCTCGAATGGGCATGACTCGAGTACCTCAGTATAATGAACGTCAATGGGAAACTCAAGCATTTTTCTGAAGTAGAAGAGGGATACCAGGGCACTACTTAGCATATAGCCAGCCATTTCATCATATGCAGGAAAAAGTCACGTATTCAGTGGCTAGAGGCAAACACTGGGGTGCTTATATCCATAGATAGCAAATCATGCAGTGTTGAAGTAGAAAAAATATAGCACTCACCAGATTATTATCAAGCATTTTTCTGGTAACTCTTCTGGAAAAATGCTCGAGTGTCACGCTAGGTACGGGGAAGCACCAACTGAATGGCAAAATGGAAAGGAAGGGAAACCCTGTATCAAGGGAAGGAGGAGATGGTGACCCTTGACCAAGCCTACCGCTAGGCCCTAGGTTCCCTCACCACCCTAGATAGGTTCTGCACCTATGCGATAAGCTAGATATCTGGCCCTATGCTGACGCTGATCTGGGCCCTAGGTTGGAAGCGGGTGTGCTGAGCACTTTGTCAACCCCACTAGGCACTAAAAGACACACAGGGATAACAAACAAGGGAAAAGAACAAACAACGTACAGTATCTCCAGTTGACTCAAGGAGAGGAAGTGCAACAACAACCAAGATTCTCCAAATGTGTGCAAATCAACTGCTTGCACTGAAGACTTGATAAAGGTATATGAATTATCACCAGCACCAAGTAATAGGAAGTGAAGGTATATAAAGATACAAGGGAAGTGCTGTTGAAAAGCAGCTAACTGACTGAGGAAATCCATAGGGTCCTAAAGGGAAAGGGATGAAAACCAAGCAGATATAATAGAAGGTCAGGGAACAGTGTGCGCAGCCAAACACTGTGACCTTCTATAGCCGGACACTACAGGACTGTCTGTCACCCGTGAGACACCCGTGATATCGAGTTCCCTATTGACTTCATTATACAGTAGTTCAGTACTTGAGTCATGCCTATTCGAGCATCTAATTACTCTTTATGAGTACCAAGCACCTGAGTATGGTAGTGCTTGCTCATCACTAGTTACAAACATTTAAAATCTTTTTCTAAAATTTCTATATTTAGTTTTCATACTATTTTGCCTGTAAGAGAAAAGTTCAAACTGAGCATTTAGCCCATCGATTTTATAATAAATGTCCCTGCAATTCCATACTGCTGAGGACTGAACCTATATCAGTAAAATAAGCCGTAATAGAACATATGGTGGTGAATTCCAATAGGGGACACACTAAATGACATTTTCAAAGGATCTTCATTAAACTATATCCTTTATCTGGTGTTCACTGACAAAACTCTGAAAAAATACCATGTTTAATAAGTGTATAAATATATTAGCCCTTACCTCATCTTTATCTTGAACCTGAATATACAGAGGCAGTGCAAATCCGAGCTGGGCCAACTCCGGAATGCTGACGGTGTACTCAGAGCTATTAAACTGCGGAGCATTGTCATTGATGTCAATCACTAGGATGTTGAATGTAGTTTTTACAGTGGCATCAGAAGGGCTTCTATCATCCAGCAATTCAGTTCCCTTAAAATAGCAAAAATGTAGATAAATCCCAATATAAACTGCATTAGGATTTGAAGAAGTCTATAATAGATAATAGTCTTAAAACTGACATTTGTGGCTTTTCTATTACTAAAGTAACATTTTAGATTTAATGTAATAAAAATAGACAATAAGTGCAATTATAAGAAAAAAAAACCTTTTTCTGAAGGAAAAATAAGACATAAATATTTCAATATTTTTCTTTAGACAACTCACTATATGGTAATATATATACTAAAGATTTCTATATTTTTCAGACAGAAAATACAGAGTAGCAAAAGGGCAAACTGTGCTCCCTGCTGAGCTGACAAATTGGTCTTTGTGTAGACGAGACCCTGTCACTGACCGAGACAACTTCATAAGGAGAAAGGTCTTTAATAGGATGCTCCTGTTGTTTTCTGTCACAATACAGCATGTTCTGTTCCATTGAAGAAGATATAGTACCTTATATTCCTTTATTCCAATTAAAGAAGGAAAATGAAAGACCTAGGCACCTCAAGTACCACTATGATGATAATGGGGTATTGAGCGAATCTTATCAGAGGTCAAGTGCTGTAATTATGTGTCACTTTCCAGTACTACAAGACTGGTTCTTCTTCTAGAACTGAAAAATGATCTCTACACCTTTTGGCTCAGCCTGGGATGGGTCTAATCAATAGGACTGCTAAATAGCCACTGATTTGTGGTGAGCTCCACAGTTTCGATACTAGGCACAACTCACAATGCTTTTAAAGTAACAGGCCCAACATTGATTTTAATTAAAAACTTGCAAATCCATTTGAAGGGGTGAGCCATAATGGTTCTCGCAATGAAGGTGGATCTGTGATTAAGCATCTTCATGCTTCAGTGCTCACTAAAAATATACTAGAAACAAATGCCATTATGGAGAAACAATTTATCCTTCCATAATGCAAAATAATGTTTTATCAAGCAACCGTACACAGTCTTGGAGTTCTGTGACTTTACCAAAAACATTTACTAAGTATTTGGGAAATTTATTATGGGCCATGTACCAGAATTGTGTCAACAACATTTTTTAGATTTTAGTGCATCTCATTGGTGTCTTTTCTGTTCTTCAGAGCTTAAAAAGTGGTAATAGCTTACCAGAAGAGCCAACAAATTTACAATAATGTATGAGAGACATTAGTATAAATAACAGTCCAAATCTAAAAGTCACTGCTTGTATAGAAATTACGGTACTTTAAACCACACAGAAAACACAAATGTTCCGACCCCCTTCACCATTCACCACCCGGTGATTTTCTGTTTTTCGTTTTCATTATTTACTCTCCTTCTTCCTAGAACCATAACTTTTTTATTTTTCCATCAACATAGCTGTATGAATGCTTGATTTTGCAGAATGAGCTGTACCTTTGAAGGAAACCATTAGTTTTATCATATAGTGTACTGGAAAATGGGAAAAAAAATCCAAGTACAAAAAAAGAGTGTAATTCCACAATAGTTTTTCAGGTTTTTTATTTACCATGTTCACTATATGGTAAAACTGACCTGGAAGTATGATTCCTCTGGTCAGCACAAGTTTGTAGATATCAAATATTTTCCTTTTTTTTAGTCAAGTGGTGAAAAAAAATCAGAAGTTTGTAAAAATAAATAAATAAATGTTTGCTTTTGTCGTCATTTTCCAAGACCCATAAAGTTCTAATTTTTTTTATATTTTGATAGATTGAACACTTATTAATGCAGCGATGCCAAATATATGTATTTTATTTTTTTTTTTACGTGTTTTCAATGGGGCAAAAGTAGGGTAATTTGAACTCTAGTGCTTTTTTATTTTTCTTAATATTTTTAAAAACTTTTTTCACTTTTTATTGTTTTTACTCATCCTCTTAAGGGACTTGAAGCTGTGATCTTCCAATCGCATCAGCACTGCTCTGTTCAGCAGATTACTTTCTATAAACACCGCCACACAGCGAACAATAAAAGGAGGTTTGACATGACAGAGTCAGGGCTAATCAGCTGACCCCCACTGTCATGACATCCCATTGGCGCCCCGCGATTGCATCACAGGACTGCCGATGGGAGCCAAGAATGATGCACTACCCATCAGCACATGTTCAATCCTGCTTTCAGAAATTGAAAGCTGTATTTAGCTAGTTAACAGAGGAGGGCAGATCTCTGATCCACCCGCGGCAGTTAAAGACACTTTTCAGCTGATCATTCGACATGTGCAGGGAAAGATGCAGGCTCAGAGTGTGAGTCCGTATCAAAGGGAGGGACACAACCTATGACTTACTACTAGGTCATAGGTCGTGAAGGGGTTAAAATGAATGGACCTCCTATATACTTTAGAGCAAAAATGGCATATGAGAATCCAGTTTTAGGAAATTCCTTGCTTACTTCTTAAATATGTCAAGCTCTCAAATAAGTAAAAGGAGTTATTCAGTGGGTTTTTCATCTCTACAGCACATTAGATATCTTTATGTCCTTGACAATAAAGCTCAACTCTATGACTATTCCAAATCTATTTACATACTCCTAATGAAGGAATTAAATGACATTTATATTTTATAAATTGTTACATATAATTCAAGGCTGGAGAGGATAAACTGGGTTAATGCCACGCTGCTGCCGAAGTAATGGACTGTTGATTTAATCAATTCTTCTTTATTTTACAGGTCTACGCGTTTCAGAGGTCAGAGCCTTCTTCATCAGGACAAAGGAAAAATCAACAATGATGAAGCAGGATACATTGTTGATTTTTCCTTTGTCCAATTTTAATATAATTTACTATTAATTTCAAAAGGGTTGTCTTTTGGGGGTCTTTGTTTTGTTTTAAAACTGCAGTAGAAGCAACATCTGCCCTATTCATGTGATGATCACACATACGGTATATCGGTCTCTACAGTACAGGTAATAGAGCTCTGCTGTACAAAGAGGGATCAATACATGAACGGGACAAATTTCATCCCAAAGAAGAAAATGACTAGAAATAAAGACTGAATTGTTGGTAACAAGGAGCATATTATAAGGTTGAATATCTTTTCATTCCACAGTGACTAAGCTACTGTTGGTGTTAACTGAACTTCCTCTTATATTGTATAGAATTTGATGTATTCTCTAAGGGTTATTGTGTAATAACCGATTACAGGATTTGGATATAAAACAAATCAGAATGAACTATAACACATTATATAATTGCAAATAGCTTTAGAATAAAGTTCCAAATCCTATGCTTTGTATTTGTTCACATATTTGTACCGCAACATTCGCCTTTATTAAAAAAGAACATTTGAATACAATGCTTCAACTTTCACCTCTAATGAAAAAAATTAATAGAACACAAAAAAAAGTAATTTTTATGGCAATGGAAGCCAAGCTCCGTAATAATTACTGGATTTAATTACCTTAACTGTTAGGATGAATCCTGATGTGTACAGGGGATTTTCTCTGTCTAGCTGCCCATTCAGAGTTAATGCGCCACTGATATAATCCAAGGCAAATATACTATTGGTGTTACCTGTGAGAAAGCAATTACAATTATACAGTAATGTTATAAACAGATTGATGTACGGTATATTAAGTAAACTTAAAAATGACAACTATTCTAACAATTAAAGGGAACCTGTCAGTGATAATCTGTGGTCAAATACATTTTTATACTAAGGGAGTCAAATTGGAAGTACTCCTGAAAGGAGAAAACTTTTATTAAAAGTTATATTCTCCCTGCGTCCAGTCATCCGGGTGCTGTTGGGGACTATGATCAATCACAATTGCGTGAGTGCGTCGTGATTAGGCTATGTGCGCACGTTGCGTAGTGTCCATGCTGAGAAATCTGCAGCGATTTGGCACTGCATGTGCGCTTCAAATCGCTGCAGAAACACTGCATAATAGATGCAGTGTGTCTGCAGAATAAATGCCGATTTCATGCGCTATGGATGCTGCCCCTCCCATAAACAGAGTGGGAGCTGTATCCAAAGCGCACAAAATAAGTGACATAGTATCAAAAAATCCATAGATCAAAAATAGGAGCTTAAGGGTTAATGCCCTATATAGCACACTCTGAAACACAATTGAAAAACAGGAGAAGAAACAGGGTGTGGTGCAAAAATAAACATTTTAGTGGAGGAACTGACACAAGAAGAAAAAAGCAGAATAGTCCATGGATCAAGGTGCAATACCAAATGTACAAGTACAATGAAATAGTACAATGATTATTACCAAGGGTATAGGCATAGAAAATAAGAGGATTTAGATGTAAAATCCCAATCACATGGAAACATTATTGTTTTTTGCTGCAAATGAGCTGAAAACGTATCTATGATGCATATCACCTATAGTGCATGTATATAATAGTATCGCGTACCCCTATATCCACTGTATGGAATATAGTCATTGCACATAATCCTATCAACATGGTATAACAGCATATATGAACATTATAAATGAATCATGCCAATATGGCCTCAAAGGTTCACCATACATATAAAAGGTTTGATGCAATTGCATAGCAAATAAAATCAAGCAGTGGCTGTACAGAGTTTGCAATAAATTGCCTGTACAGGGGTTAACAGATAGGGGTAAAAAATCACATATCATCCCAAATTGCACTAAGTATTGCACAATGCCCTAGCAGCATTCACATGGTGGGGATGGTCTCCAGATTAACATGTAGAGCCATACCCATTTGTGTGCACACAAAGGTCCAATGGACATGGCAGAGAGGTCCCCCAATACCTGAGACCCCAACGTACGTTTCACAATATTACTGTAATATAATTTCATCCCTGGAGGATTGCGGAACTGCATAATGTTCATGTTTAAATATGGAACTGGACTGCCCTGAGCCATCCAACATCAGCACAGGCGCGGGTGCACCAATCAGGCACCATACTCCCATGAGTCACCAGCCATAAACGCCCATGTGCGCAGGCTCCCCAAATCCAAAAACATTTTTGGATTTGGGGAGCCCTTTAAAGGGTTGTTTTCCTTGTGGTCACTGTCTGGCGTGCACCATTGTCCTCCACACGTCTTCCTTCACCTCAGCTGATGGACAGCACAGCTATGATATTAGGCAAGATATATCATGTGGCACTACTAACGTGGTATATTAGGCCATGTATGGGAGCCAGATGATATATGTTGGGCTTACCAGCAGGGAGCTGCGTAAAAGAGTGAGGGCGCATGTGAGGGACATTGCTGCGGCCCGCACAGTGGTGGATGTCACCCTTCTTAAGACAATCCCACTTCCACACATTCCATGGGTGTGATCTGACATCCCTCAAAGTTATGTGTATTGATGTTGTCATGGAGGTGCAAGGGGTGGCAACATACGCAAGATTCTAGCCCAGTGGGAAACATGCTGGATTTACATGTTGGGGACAATGTCGCCAAAGGGATTAAATGAAACCCTTAGCTTTGCACCTTTCCTGCGCTGACTCATATCCTCTTCATTTGTCCTGATACTCTGTGCCTTGTTTTCTATTTCTCTTTTTTAATTCATTTTTTATTTCTGATGACCTGTATTAAAGAAGTCTATTATAATTTTTCTATTATTGTATTATTTTCATTTTTGTTTTTAGATTTTCTTTTTTGGCACTTTTTTGGACATAGTCATTATAGATGGTGGGCGGGACCACAGTGCTGAGGTAGCCAATCACGAAAGCTCAGTGGTAAAGGGGAGAGGGGCGGCATCCCTGCTGTGATTGCTCCCTCCCTCCATCTATAATGACTCATTGCTCCATGCTTGCACACGCTGCCGTGACAGAGCAGTGGACATCGCTAGCTCCTTATCACCGTCTATGAAACTAAGCCGCAAGTGAACTCCAGCATGGTATGTTTTTTATTCTCATATGTTTCTGTCATGTCCCCACCGGAGGCCGCTCCTACGACTTCTGCTCCGATCACCAGGCGACGCCATATTCCCGCTGTGGATAGTGCTGGTGATGGGAGAGGAGTTGATGCCAGTGGCTCTGGTGGGCGCAGGCTCCGCTCATCCACTAAGTTTGGTTTCCCTGGGACCTGCAGTACCACTGGCTGAATGTAGGTGGCATGTATCTTCCAGCTGAATTTACCATCATTCAGCTACAGCCAATGGGAAGACACCACACCCTTCTTATTCCCCCTCCTGTCTGCTGACCACTACCAAAGATAGTTCTGTATTTGTGGTTCCTGTTTTGTTTGTATAGTGATAACTGTGCGCTGACCTCTGCTTGTTTTCTGACTACCCTCCTGTCTGTCATTTTTTTACCTTGCTGCCAGTTCTGGATTTGACCTCTTCGTTGATTGCTTTTCCTGGTTTTAGACCTTCCCTAACTACCACGAACTACAGCCTACCCCAGGTGGTGATCTCTGGGGCTCTGTGTAATTCCAAATCCCTGTATAGGGTATAAAGGGATGCAGAACTCTCAGGGTCCTGCTTTGTGAGCGGCTTTCCTCTAGCCTGCCTTTACAGCCCGTCTGAGTCTGTGGCTCCAGGTAGGCGTTACAGTTTCTCTGCAGCTCACCAGGCACAATTCACTGAATAACAGCTCCTGCAGACCACTCTTACCCTTCACTTTTAATGGTTTCCTTTCCTCCCCTAAGTTGTAGAGATCTTGCTGGGTGTCTCTTTCACCCTATACAAAATAATGTAAACCACACCTATTATTGTTTTTTACTTTATTGTTTTTTGCTTTATTTTATTATTTTATTTTGACATTTTTCCTTGCATTGTGGTCTTTTCTTTTTTTCTCTCTCTCCTGTATCTAATATCTAGCACATTGATGAAGGTCCGAGGTATTAGTACTGAAACGTCTGTGCTCTGTTCACTTTCTAAGAATTTCAAAATTAAAAATCACAGATTTTGGTCAGCAATCTGAGTGCCAAGTCTCTCTCTCATACCAGGCGATGGAAGGTAGAGAAGAAGCGCCAGCCTGAGACTAGCTATGCCCATCGGACTGGACTGCCCCGCAGGTGAGTATAATAAAAGCTGTTTTTTATGTTCTACACAGGGGCCTGGGCTCTTATATACAGTATTCTAGAATGCTGTATATAAGAGCTTACTGGGGGTGGCCGCAGCTTATAAGGGCAAAATCTAGTGCCAGGTTCCCTTTAAAAACACTAGATATAAGACACTGGTTATTGCCCAAAGCACAGGCCCCTGTTTATAGGCAGCATTGTTTCACAGCTGCTGCCCATTGTCAGTGCAAGGTAGATTTCTGATTGTCTGTGTTACTAAAAGGTGCTTTACACGCTGCAACATCGCTAGCGATTGCTAGCGATGTCGCGAGAGTTAGCACCCGTCCCTGTCGTTGGTGCGACATTTGGTGACCGCTGCCGTAGCGAACATTATTGCTATGGCAGCATCACACGCACATACCTGTTCTGTGACGTCGCTGTGACTGCCGAACAATCCCTCCTTCAAGGGGGCGGTTCGTGCGGTGTCACAGTGACATCACACGGCAGCCGTCTAATAGCAGAGGAGGGGCGGAGATGAGTGGCCGGAACATGCCGACCACCTTCTTCCTTCCTCATTGCCGGTGGAGGCAGGTAAGGAGATGTTCGTCGCTCCTGCGGTGTCACACATAGCGATGTGTGCTGCCGCAGGAACGATGAACAACATTGTACCTGCAGCAGCAACAATATTAAGGAAATGAACGACGTGTCAATGAGCAACGATTTTTCACGTTTTTGCACTCGTTGATCGTCGCTCATTGGTGTCACACGCTGCGATGTCGCTAATGGCGCCGGATGTGCGTCACTAACAACGTGACTCCAACGATATACAGTTAGGTCCAGAAATATTTGGACAGTGACACAAGTTTTGTTATTTTTCACATCCAAATCGGAGAAAGGGTTTAGGAATCATAGCTCTATAATGCATAGCCTCCTCTTTTTCAAGGGACCAAAAGTAATTGGACAAGGGACTCTAAGGGCTGCAATTAACTCTGAAGGCGTCTCCCTCGTTAACCTGTAATCAATGAAGTAGTTAAAAGGTCTGGGGTTGATTACAGGTGTGTGGTTTTGCATTTGGAAGTTGTTGCTGTGACCAGACAACATGCGGTCTAAGGAACTCTCAATTGAGGTGAAGCAGAACATCCTGAGGCTGAAAAAAAAGAAAAAATCCATCAGAGAGATAGCAGACATGCTTGGAATAGCAAAATCAACAGTCGGGTACATTCTGAGAAAAAAGGAATTGACTGGTGAGCTTGGGAACTCAAAAAGGCCTGGGCGTCCACGGATGACAACAGTGGTGGATGATCGCCGCCAACTTTCTTTGGTGAAGAAGAACCCGTTCACAACATGAACTGAAGTCCAGAACACTCTCAGTGAAGTAGGTGTATCTGTCTCTAAGTCAACAGTAAAGAGAAGACTCCATGAAAGTAAATACAAAGGGTTCACATCTAGATGCAAACCATTCATCAATTCCAAAAATAGACAGGCCAGAGTTAAATTTGCTGAAAAACACCTCATGAAGCCAGCTCAGTTCTGGAAAAGTATTCTATGGACAGATGAGACAAAGATCAACCTGTACCAGAATGATGGGAAGAAAAAAGTTTGGAGAAGAAAGGGAACGGCACATGATCTAAGGCACACCACATCCTCTGTAAAACATGGTGGAGGCAACGTGATGGCATGGGCATGCATGGCTTTCAATGGCACTGGGTCACTTGTGTTTATTGATGACATAACAGCAGACAAGAGTAGCCGGATGAATTCTGAAGTGTACCGGGATATACTTTCAGCCCAGATTCAGCCAAATGCCGCAAAGTTGATTGGACGGCGCTTCATAGTACAGATGGACAATGACCCCAAGCATACAGCCAAAGCTACCCAGGAGTTCATGAGTGCAAAAAAGTGGAACATTCTGCAATGGCCAAGTCAATCACCAGATGTTAACCCAATTGAGCGTGCATTTCACTTGCTCAAATCCAGACTTAAGATGGAAAGACCCACAAACAAGCAAGACCTGAAGGCTGCGGCTGTAAAGGCCTGGCAAAGCATTAAGAAGGAGGAAACCCAGCGTTTGGTGATGTCCATGGGTTCCAGACTTAAGGCAGTGATTGCCTCCAAAGGATTCGCAACAAAATATTGAAAATAAAAATATTTTGTTTGGGTTTGGTTTATTTGTCCAAATACTTTTGACCTCCTAAAATGTGGAGTGTTTGTAAAGAAATGTGTACAATTCCTACAATTTCTATCACATATTTTTGTTCAAACCTTCAAATTAAACGTTACAATCTGCACTTGAATTCTGTTGTAGAGGTTTCATTTCAAATCCAATGTGGTGGCATGCAGAGCCCAACTCGCGAAAATTGTGTCACTGTCCAAATATTTCTGGACCTAACTGTACTGTTAGCGATGTCGCAGCGTGTAAAGCACCCCTAACAGGTTAACCACCTATTTTGAATTTATTTTCCCATAAGGCTTTGCTTTAATGCATACTAACTAGATTATTTTAGCAAGGAAATTCACCCTTTGAAGGTGACAGAATAGTATTTCTCATACCACTGATTATTATGTTAGGAGTGAATTTAGGACATAAATCATTATTGTAACACTTGGAAAGCTTGGATCTGCTCTTTTTCATCATTTTGCTATAATAAGTTTAGCTGAAGTAGTGGAGAGTATTTCTGGGTAGTGGAGAGAAAAAACACCTTTTAATAATATAATCACCTAAAGGTACTAAACCCCATAATCAGAAATAATAAGACTCAAGCACTGCTCAGACGCTCTTAATTCAGTGGCACCCAGAACGTGATACTGTTGTTCTACTGGCTCAATACTGTTCTGACATTTTGAAAAACTGTTTGGACAGGTAATAAAAGGTTTTATGCCAGAAAACTGTCGTAAAAGCTTTGAAAAATCACAAAATCTTTTTATGCAATGAGAAATTGCATAATAAAGTTGTGCCTTTTTTTACAATTTTCCAAGATGACTCAGCTCCATCATAATACGCAGAGTCGCGAGGTTGCAAGGCACGTCCATGCCCACTCATCAAATTCATAAAAAATGAGATTTTGAATTTCAGAAATGATACTCCGGTCCCTGGCTGTGGTAGCATTTCTGGTGCAGCCCAAAAGGTACACACCACTCACTAAAGGTACTGAATTCATTAAGTTTTATGCATCTCTTACAGGGCTATTTCCATCTTCAAGATCCTATCCCAATATATAGCAGGTGTAATAATAATAATAATAATATTAGCAAATACCTCCAAATACAAATGTAGTATAGGTCTCCTGATTAGCTATGTTGCTTTCCTCATGTGCAGGGCATTGCAGCTTAGGTATCTTTGATTATGACCACTCATATAGTCAGGGTTAGTTGTTTGTGGTCATAGCCATGGATATCTAAGCTGCAATACCCTGCACATGAGGTAAGTAACATAGCTTATCAGAAGAACTATACTACATTTCTAATTGGAGATATTTGCTAATATTATTACACCTACTACATGTTGGGATAGGATCTTGGAGATGGGAATACCTCTTTAATGAATTTGGCACCTTCTATTTTAGCAAGATTGGTATGATTGTGTGCCAGTCTTGATGAATCAACCCCTGTATCTCTGCAGGGACAACATTATAGTGTGTGCAATGGTTGAATTGCCATTAATTCACAATGGAAGTCTAGATCCCAGAAAAGAAGACAAATACTATTAAAGACCTGTAATAGATGTTGGAGGAACTGTTGGAAATATTCCATTGGGGCAAACAAACTTAAAATTATGCCCCTTTCTGAGTATTGGAGGTAGGGATTGGGATGGGGAAATTGACTGATGTAAAATATGAATTTGTATATACCACTTGTGAATAGAGATGAGCCACCCCCCTAGAGTTCGAGTTCGGTTCGGTTTGCCGAACGGTGCCCCGTTTGACAGGCCGTTCGACGAACCGTTTGACGAACCTCTCGAACCCCATTGAAAGCAATGGGAGTCAATCACAGACACCTACAAACACCTGGAAAACACCCTCAAAGTTGTCCAAAAGGTACCAAACAACTCCCAAGACAACACAAACACATGGGAAAGTGACAAGGACAAATACTCATGTGAAAACTAAACAGCTGGACAAGGAAAAAGAGGAGAAGACACAGATATAGGCATGGCATGCCCTTCTAAAATCATGTAAAACACAGCAAGGGGACTCCAAGCAGACTCTCCCCTTTTTTCCAAAAATTGGGCCCCACAGACACCACTTCAGTGGCAGCACTCGTGCCCCAGTTGCAAACTGGACAGGTTGATTTGCATCAAACACATTAAAAAATATGCCAGCCTTAACTGTCCCCAGGATGACACCGGGGTAGGTAGCAAAGTCTTTGCTGAACCATGACTTGTTCATCTTGGCTCATTTTTAAAAACACCGCAAGGGTTACTTCAAGCAGAGTCTCCCTTTTTTCCAAAAATTGGGCCCCACAGACACCCCTTCAGTGGCAGAACTTGTGCCCCAGTTGCAAACTGGATGTTTTGATTTGCATCCGAGGGTCATGTTGTAGGTAGTGCAGCAAGAAGGCACTCATGTGTCTTGCGCAGCCATGCGGACCAAGTCCTTGCTGTGTTTGTGGCATAGAGGTGCTAACCATTCTTTCTTCCTCTGACTTCTCCCCCCAACCTCTTTCAACTGAAATGTGACCAAGGTCTCCCTCATCTGCTGAGTCTTCCATGTCCATGGACAGTTCGTCCTCCATTTCTTCATGTTCTCCTGCACCTTCCTCAACATTTTGCCTGCTACCATGCGCCCTTGTTGATCCCTGTCCCCCATGGTCCCATGCCTGCCACCTTGGTGATGATGAATGTCTGGACCTTGGTGATGTTGTTATCCCTTGCGCATATGAATCCTCATGTACTTCCTCCCCTTACTGTTGAACCACCCCCTGACTCCGAATAGTGTTTAGCGTGTGCTCCAGCATGAAAATGACAGGAATTGTCATGCTGATAATGGCATTGTCAGCGCTAAACATATTTGTCGCCATGTCGAAACTGTGCAGAAGGGTGCATAGGTCCTTGATCTGAGACCACTCCATCAGGGTGATCTGCCCCACCTCTGCACCTCGTTGGCCCAGGCTATACGTCATGACATATTGCACCAGTGCTCAGCGGTGCTGCCACAGTTGCTGTAGCATGTGGAGAGTCGAATTCCAGCGTGTCGGCACATCGCATTTCAGGCAATGAACCGGCAGGCTGAAAGACTTCTGGAGCGATGCAAGTCGCTCAGCAGCGGTGGTTGAACGGCGGAAGTGAGCAGACAGTTTTCGTGCCCTGTGCAGAAGGCCATCTAGGCTGGGATAGTGTGTTAAAAATTGCTGGACAACAAGGTTCAACACTTAAGCTATACAAGACACGTGTGTCACCTTGCCCAGCCGAAGGGCCGCACCCAGGTTTGCAGCATTGTCGCACACGGCCTTACCTGTCTGCAGGTTGAGTGGAGACAACCATTTATGAAACTCGGACAGCAGAGCTGCCCACAACTCAGCCGCTGTGTGACTCGTTTTTCCAAGACATTGCAATCTAAAGACCGCCTGATGCCGTTGCGCTCTGCTGCCAGCATAGTAAGGAGGTGTGCGTGATTCCTTGTGCGCAGTTACAACGCTGGTGGCCTGACCAGGCAGGCTTGGGGTGGAGGTGGAGGACCCAGACGAGGTTGAGGAGGCAGAAGCATTGGAGGAACTTATACATACAGAGGATTGACGTACAAGTCGTGGGGACGGCAAGACTTGTTCAGCAGACTCTTTTCCATCTATCACCATAGTTACCCAGTGCCCAGTCAGCGACATGTAACACCCCTGCCATGCTTACTGGTCCAAGTATCGGTGGTGAAATGCACCCGTTCACACACAGAGTTTCTCAAAGAAGCGGTGATGTTGTGTGCGACATGCTGGTGTAGTGCAGGCACACCTTTCTTGGAGAAGTAGTGGCGACTGGGCATCTGGTACTGGGGCACTGTGACGTACATAAGGTCTCGAAAATCCTCTGTGTCCACCAGGTGGAAAGGCAGCATTTCGGTAGCCAAGAGCTTACAGAGGGATAAAGTCAACCTCTTAGCTGGGTCGGAGGAAATGGCCTTTTATTTGTCCACATCTGACGGACAGAGATCTGGCTGCTGTGTGTAGATGGTGGTGAGTAGGGTGTTCCTGGAAAAATGCAGGTTTGTGAGGAAAGTGCAGGCATAGACATGATGTTGCCTTCATCCAACGTTGGTGCTATCGATGTCTGAGAGAGCTGTACACACGCACTTGTTTCCCCTTCCAAACCAACTGACGACCTACCAAGCAAATTGCCTGTTGGTAGTGGTGGAAGGTGTGCGTGGAAAACCAGGTGTGACAGCTGTCCCCACAGTAATAGAAGATGAAAAGCACGTGGATGCACTGGAAGGGGCAGGCGGTGGTTGGCCCGCTACGCTAGGCCGCATTGCAGCACAGTGAGCTTCCCACTGGGAATTATGCTTGGTATTCATGTGACGATTCATGGAAGAAGTTGCCAAACTGGTGAGCTTTTTGCCTCTACTTATAGATTCCCGACAAATTTTACAGATCACATGATTTGGGAGATCCTTTGCAAGGTCAAAAAAGGACCAAGCTAGGCAAGGCTTAGACTACATGCGACCTGCAGAGCCACCCCGACTTGTGCTCTGAGGCAGAGTGGTGGCTGAGGATGCAGTTGTAGATGTGCTACCAGTACTCCGACTCTATCCAGGAAGGCGCAAGGTAACTTCTTCGTCAGTTGCATCCTCCTCCACCGCCTCTGGTGACCTCCTCAAGTGCCTGACTGTGGGTTGACAGTAAGTGGGATCTAGAACTTCATCATCAAGCGTTATGTTTTCACTCCCCTCACCCTCAGAGCTAGCCTCTTCTGCCCTGACCGAATATTTAAGTTGTCATCTCAATCTGGTATCTGTGTCTCATCGTCATCAGTATATTCCTCATTGTCTCCACCAACAGGTGTTACAGTTTGGGAATGAGGGTCTACATTATGCTCAGAAACTTGGTCATCAGGGCCTGAATCTGAGTCACAAAGCTTCTGGGCATCACTGCAGACCATTTCCTGGTCTGTACTCACTGTAGCTTGGGAGCAGACCTCTGATTTTCAGCCTATAGTGTGACTGAACAGCTCTACATACTCAGCCATCTCTGGAACACCATACTGTGCAGGGCAGGTGGAGACTTGATAGCTGGGAGAAAGCAATTGTGATTGAGATGGCAAGTCAGAGGACTGTTTTTTTTTTATGTGGTAGTTGAGGTGGCGGAGAGGCACTTGTTGGAGCACTTGAGATCCATTCAAGCATGTTCTTTTTTTGTGCATCATCTACCTTTCTTACAGTTGTTCAGGTCCGTAAAGAACGGAGCACATCGGATTGTCCACGGAAAGTAGTAGACATCTTACTTTTGCTGGAAGATGGCTTATCTTCAGCCGATGTTAATGTAGCTTTGACACCTTCCCCACGGACACAAACTTTTTTTCCTTTTCCAACACGCCTGTTTCCCTTTCCAGCAGCATCTGTCCTTTTGCCACTCATTTTATTAGGGACAAGATTAGTCACTTAAAATGTGGAAGTAAAAATTGAGAGGTGGTGTAGATTGCAGAGGTGGTCTAGCTTAATTGACAGCTGAAGAACCAACACTGACTATCCCTGACAATGCAACTATGGCCCTAAAACTGGCAGCACTGCTTGCTATAAAAATAGCGTAGCAAAATGTGCATGAGGGTTTGATGCAGAGGTGCTGGAAAATGCTTGGCACCAGTGGGACACAAATTTATTATAACCTCCACTGTTTGGATGCCACTTATGTCCAGCACAGTTTGCTATAAAAATAGCGTGGCAAAAGTGGGCAGGTGGGTACAGTGGCCAGGTTCTCTGGGTCAGTGGGCATGAAAGGAAGCCTCACTTTCTATCCCTCCTAATGGTGAAATGCAGAAAGGAATTCCCTGAGCTTAGGTACATGCTGTAGACGCTGTTATCTGAAGCTGTATACAGGGTTTCCACGGACTTGTCACCTATGGATCTGAGCCCGAGAAAATGAGCCCTGAAAAGGGCTGAAATAAAGTTCTGTCCCTAATCTGTAGAGCGCTGTGTGTATAGCGTACACAGCCGAAGCGGCGCCAGGAGCTGCGTGAGCAGTGACTGTCACCTACACGCAGAAAGCAGATAATGGCGCCATGAGGGAAAATTGCCGTATTTATAATGCAAGGACATGTGACATGGACAGCCTATGACACATGCCCTTGCTTGTCTGGCAAAAAAGACCACTTAGCTGTGTGTGTGTCTGGGATTGGCTGACATGCTGGCCCGCCCCACTGCACGTGCGCTTAGGGAAAAAAAAAAGGCGCCATTATCCCGGCAGCACTGATCAAAACGCGCCGCTCTCGCACACTATACGCTGAAATTAGATAATAGTGTGAATCACAGAGTGACTCACACTATTAGGCTATGTGCGCACGTTTCTGCAGCGATTTAAAGTGCACACGTGCGCTTCAAATCGCTGCAGAAACAAAAGCCGATTTCATGTGCTCTGCATGTAGCCCCTCCCAGCCCCTCCCATAGACAGAGCAGGGACTTCATGCAGAGCGCACGAAAGAAGTGACATGTCACTTCTTAGAATGCGCGCTTCTGGCAGCAGCCGAAGCGCTGCGCTCTAATATGCCACATGCGCACGGCTCCTGCACAATCTCCATAGATTGTGCTGGGGGCGCAGGACGCATGCAGTTACGCTGCGGTACAGATCGCAGCGTAACTACATGCAATTACGCAACGTGCGCACATAGCCTTACAGTGAAAAGCTAGCTAGTAACTAGCTAGGCTTTTTGCTGATCGAACCGTTCTCAAACGTAACTCGAGCTATCGAGCTTTTAGCATAAAGCTCGCGTTCGCGTTCGATCTCGAGCACCCCCACAATCACTCGAACATGAAATTGGCGAACCTCGAACATTGCTCAACTCTACTTGTGAATAATGTTTACTAATAAAGATGGAACAAACAACAATGTGATCTCTGGCATATCTAAGAAGATAGCTGGATGAACTCAAGATATTTTGTTTATTTTATTCTCTATTCCATTCTATTGTATTGGAACTAGGCAATACAGGAAAATTTTTGTTAGCAGTTATGGCCACCGAAATTTTAAAATTTAGTCTTAATTTTTCGGTGTTAATAACGAGTTTGTCCATGATTCACCAATTCCCAATAGAGGGATTATTTTATACTTTTGTTATTTTTCCTTCTTCCCTTCCAAGAGCAATATTTTTTTTTATTTTTCCATAAACATCGCCATATGATGGTTTGTTTTTAGCAAGCAGAGTTATTGTTTTGAGTCACACCATTCACTTTAACACAATGAACTGAAATAAAGACATTTTCACATTTGTTGAAGTGGAGAAAATATAATGTAGCATGATTATTTGATTGTTCATTGTGCAGTAAAAATAACAGGGGGGTACAATTAGTCAGTACGATTACAGCGAATACAAATTAATATAGCTTGTTAATATTTTATAGCGTAAAAATATCTAATCTTTGCAAAAAAAATAATGTTTTTTTTCTTGCCATTTCCTGAGATCCTTTCTGTGGACTTGTATAATGGCTTGTTTTTACTGTGGCAAGCTGAATGTGCATTTATATTGAGGTGCATACAAAGTTCGGTAAGTTTTTATTGCATTTTTGGTAAACCAAAGAAGATAATTCTTATTTTTTTTTTATTTTTATAGGTTAATGTTTTTCTTTTCATGGATTGCAACCTTAGAGACATAGCAAAAGCAAATATGTTTTTTTAATTCTCTGTTATTAAAATGAGAAAAGGCTTAATGTATTCATATATTCTAGTCCCTTAAGCTGACTTGAACCTGCAAGAAGAAATTATGATCTTCTACGGCTACGTTGCCACTAGAGATAAGCGAACCGGCCGTGGATCGGCTCGAGTTCGGTTCGTCGAACGGAGGTCTCGTTCGAGTTCAGTTCGGCGAACGTTCGACGAACTGAACTCGAACCAATAGGCTATAATGGGAGGCAATCACAAACACATAAAAACGCATTATAAATGTACACATACAGTTAATAAACATTGCCATAACACTTACCGGTCCCCGCGATCCCTCCTGCACTCTGTCTCCTGCCGCTATTCCATCCGATGATCGCTGAATCCTCCCGGTGATCAGCACTGCCAGCAGTGATGCAGGACCTATCGTGAAGTCAAAATAGCCATGTGACCAGTCACATGGCTATTATCTCATTGGCTACAGACTGGTCACATGGCTTTGACGTCATGTCCTGTCCTAGGTCCTGTCATTGCACTCTCCGGTACACGGTGCACATTTGTGTATCGCCGTGTACCGGCAACATGCTCTAGCACACGGTTGACTCCCCGTTCCGTTAGGGACCGACTGACACAGCCGGTCATTAACCCCTTAACGACCTTGGACGTACTGAGTACGTCATGGTGACATGGTGCTAAAGGACCCATGACGTACTCAGTATGTCCTGGCGAAATCGCGGTCCCGGAGCCCCGGGGAGTGAAATTTATTTACTTAAACGGTGGATTCGGGAAGGAGGGGACCTCTGCCTGACCTCAGGAGGGGTGGTGCCTCCTCCCCGAACCTACAGAGGCTGTGATTGGCTGACGAACGCCGCTCAGCCAATTACAGCCACTGTAATGTTCCAGCCATTGAAAATGGCTGGAACATTGAAATTCAGCCCTGATCAGTGCTGCTGTAGCACTGGCCATTGGCTGGAGCTGGGTGATCGATGCTTCACCCGCCCCCAGCTCTGATTGGAGAGACCGGTCTTGTGACCGCTCTCTCCAATCAATGTGGATCTGCGGCCTGTGACCGTCCCTGGAAGCCGAGGAGAGCGGTAAGTTGTTGTCCCCGCCGCCCGCCACTGTCCCCGATTGCCCCGCCGCCCGCCCCTGTCCCCGATCGCCCCGCCGCTGCTCCCGCTTCACCGCTGTCCCCGACGCTGCTCCCGCTTCACCGCTGCTGTCTCCGATCGCCCCGCCGCTGCTCCCGCTTCACCGCCGCTGTCTCCGATCGCCCCGCCGCTGCTCCCGCTTCACCGCCGCTGTCTCCGATCGCCCCGCCGCTGCTCCCGCTTCACCGCTGTCCCCGCCGCTGTCTCCGATCGCCCCGCCGCTGCTGCCGCTGTCTCCGATCGCCCCGCCGCTGCTGCCGCTTCACCGCTGTCTCCGCCGCCATGCTCCCGCTCCACCGCTGTCCCCGCCGCCATGCTCCCGCTGCACCGCTGTCTCCGCCGCCGCTCCCGATCCACCGCCGTCCCCGCCGCCATGCTCCCACTGCACCGCCGTCCCCGCCGCCATGCTCCTGCTGCACCGCCGTCCCCGCCGCCATGCTCCCGATCCACCGCCGTCCCCGCCGCCATGCTCCCGCTGCACCGCTGTCTCCGCCGCCGCACCCGATCCACCGCCGTCCCCGCCGCCATGCTCCCGCTGCACCGCTGTCTCCGCCGCCATGCTCCCGCTGCACCGCCGTCTCCGCCGCCGCTCCCGATCCACCGCCGTCCCCGCCGCCATGCTCCCACTGCACCGCTGTCTCCGCCGCCGCTCCCGATCCACCGCCGTCCCCGCCGCCATGCTCCCGCTGCACCTCTGTCTCCGCCGCCGCTCCCGATCCACCGCCGTCCCCGCCGCCATGCTCCCGCTGCACCGCTGTCTCCGCCGCCGCTCCCGATCCACCGCCGTCCCCGCCGCCATGCTCCCGATCCACCGCCGTCCCCGCCGCCGCTCCCGATCTACCGCCATCCCCGCCGCCGCTCCTGATCTACCGCCGTCTCCGCCGCCATGCTCGCCACTGTCCCCCGCCGCCGTCGCACCCACCTTTTTCAGCCGCTGCTGCCCCCGATCGGCGGCGGCCGCCGCCTCCTTCATCGGCTGCCCCTTCTCCATCGCCACACCACCTATCCCTCCATGTGCTGCAAGCCACCCTCCCCCCACGTGGGGGGAGGGTGGCTGGCTTGCAGCACATGTGGGGGGAGGGTGGCTGGCTTGCAGCACATGTGGGGGGAGGGTGGCTGGCTTGCAGCACATGTGGGGGGAGGGTGGCTGGCTGGCTTGCAGCACATGTGGGGGGAGGGTGGCTGGCTTGCAGCACATGTGCTGCAAGCCACCCTCCCCCTACATGTGCTGCAAGCCAGCCACCCTCCCCCTACATGTGCTGCAAGCCCCCCTCCCTCCCCCTACATGTGCTGCAAGCCCCCCTCCCTCCCCCTACATGTGCTGCAAGCCCCCCTCCCTCCCCCTACATGTGCTGCAAGCCCCCCTCCCCCTACATGTGCTGCAAGCCCCCCTCCCTCCCCCTACATGTGCTGCAAGCCCCCCTCCCTTCCCCTACATGTGCCATCTCTCTCTCCCATCAGACTCTGCCCCCCTCCCCGATCTGCTGCCTGCTCTCTCCCATTTTCCATCTACTGCCCCCTCTCACCCTCCTCGATCTGTTGCCTCCTTCATCTGCTGCCTCTTCTGTCTGCTGTGATCCTGCTGCCTAGATCCATCCTGTAAGGTAGGTATCCCCATCTCACCCCCCCCATCCTCTGCCGCTCCTCCATCCGCTGCGCCATTTCCCATCCATCCGCTGCGCCATTTCCCATCATCCATCCGCTGCGCCCTTTCCCATCCTCTGCCGCTCCTCCATCCGCTGCGCCCTTTCCCATCTTCCATCTGCTGCGCCCTTTCTCATCTGCCGCCCCGCCCTCTCGCATCGCATTATCCAGCGCAGTTGCTTGCTTCCAGACTGCAGTGGATGATGCGATGCGAGACTCGTGCATTGCTCTCACGTTTGGCACTGGTCTTGGCAGGCGCTCATTTTTTTTTTTTTTTTTCTACTGATGTCTGTATTTTTTATTTCGCCAAACTAATTTTTTTGTATGGGGGGGGGTCTAGTTTCCAAAATGGGATCACATGTGGGGGAGCTCCATTGTTTAGGCACCTCAGGGGGTCTCCAAATGAAACATGGCGTCTGCTAATAATTCCAATCAATTTTACTGTGAAATGGCGCTCCTTCTCTTCTGAGCCCCGCCGTACGCCCAAACAATTGATTTCCACCACATATGAGGTATCGTCGTACTCAGGAGAAATTGCACAATACATTTTATGGTGCATTTTTTCCTGATACCCTTGTGGAAAAAAAAGCTACCTGTTTGAAAAAACAATTTTGTGGTAAAAAAAATAAAATATTTTCACGGCTCAACATTACAAACGTTTGTGAAGCCTCCAGGGGTCAAAGTGCTCCCTAAACAGCTAGATAAATTCCATGAGGGGTCTAGTTTCCAAAATGGGGTCAATTTTGGGGGAGCTCCATTGTTTAGGCACTTCAGGGGGTCTCCAAACGCAACATAGCGTCCGCTAATAATTCCAACCAATTTTGCTGTGAAATGGCGCTCCTTGCCTTCCGAGTCCTGCCGTGCGCCCAAACATTTGATTTCCAGCACATATGGGGTATCTGCGTACTCAGGAGAAAATGCACAATACATTTTATGGTGCATTTTTTCCTGATACCCTTGTGATAAAAAAAGCTACCTGGTTGAAGCAACAGTTTTGTGGTAAAAAAAATTTTTTTTCTTTTCACGGCTCAACGTTATAAACTTCTGTGAAGCCCCCAGGGGTTCAAAGTGCACATAAAACATCTAGAAAAAATATTTGAGGGCTCTAGTTTCCAAAATGGGGTCACTTATGGGGGAGCTCTATTGTTTAGGCACCTCGGGGAGTCTTCAAACCCGACATGGCGTCCGCTAATGAGTGCAGATAATTTTGCACTCAAAAATTCAAATGGCGCTCCTTGCCTTCCGAGTCCTGCTGTGTGCCCAAACATTTGATTTCCACCACATATGGGGTATCTGCGTACTCAGGAGAAAATGCACAATACATTTTATGGTGCATTTTTTCCTGATACCCTTGTGATAAAAAAAGCTACCTGGTTGAAGCAACAGTTTTGTGGTAAAAAAAAAATTTTTTCTTTTCACGGCTCAACGTTATAAATTTCTGTGAAGCCACCAGGGGTTCAAAGTGCACATCAAACATCTAGAAAAAATATTTGAGGGCTCTAGTTTCCAAAATGGGGTCACTTATGGGGGAGCTCCATTGTTTAGGCACCTCGGGGAGTCTTCAAACCCGACATGGCGTCCGCTAATGAGTGCAGCTAATTTTGCACTCAAAAATTCAAATGGCGCTCCTTGCCTTCCGAGTCCTGCTGTGTGCCCAAACATTTGATTTCCACCACATATGGGGTATCTGCGTACTCAGGAGAAAATGCACGATACATTTTATGATGCATTTTTCCTGATACCCTTGTGAAAATACTAATTTTTATGGCTAAAGTAACATTTTTGTGTTAAAAAAGTAAAATTTTCATTTTTTCGTCTACATTGCTTTGGTTGCTGTGAAGCTCCTAGGGTTAATAAACTTCTTGGATGTGGTTTTGACCAGAGTGAGGGGTGCAGATTTTAGAATTGGGTCACTTTTGGGTATTTTCTGTCGCCTAGGTTTCTCAAATCACTCCAAATGTGATGTGGTACCTAAAAAATTTTTTTTTGTAAATTTTGTTGGAAAAATGAGAAATTGGTGATGAACTTTGAACCCTTCTAACTTCCTAACGGAATTTTTTTTTTTTTCAAAAATTGCGCTGGTGTAAAGTAGACATGTGGGAAATGTTATTTAGTAACTTTTTTGTGTGACATATCTCTCAGATTTATGGGCATAAAATTTCAAATTTTGAAAATTGCAAAATTTTCAAAATTTTCGCCAAATTTCCGAAATTTTCACAAATAAACGCAAAACATATCTGCCTAAATTTACCACTGACATGAAGTACAATATGTCACGAAAAAACAATCTCAGAATCGCCAGGATCCGTTGAAGTGTTCCAGAGTTATAACCTGTCAAAGTGACACTGGTCAAAATTGCAAAAAATGGCCGGGTCTTTAAGGTGAAAACAGGCTGGGGGCTGAAGGGGTTAACGGAGATCACCGTTTCCATAGCAACGCAGTTAGCGGTGACGTCACCGCTAACCGCGGCTCCGGGAACTACATGATCGGAGCACTGTTGCTATGCTAACGCGTCTGTCAGTGTTAACGCTGTTACCGCTAACAGCCAGCAGCACTGATCTCTCACGGAGTGAATGCTCCACGGGAAGCAGCGTCTTCCCCCATGCAGCAGTGATGGAGCAGAGCTGCATTTGTTGAACGAGAAAGACCGAAAACCATGGATCGTGGAGGGCTGACAGGGGGTAATAAAGATGGAGTCTCTAATGTGTCTGTGTATTTATTTCTATTAAAGTATTTTTTCTCTGTGTGGTGTCTTTTTTTTAACCCTTTATTGGAGATTCTTAATGACCGGGTCAAACGTGCCTGACATTAAGAATCTCTGGCTTAATACTAGCTAGTAAAGCAAAGCTAGTATTAGCTCATTATTACCCAACAAGCCAACCGGCTTCAGGGCTGTTGGAAGAGTTGGATACAGCGCCAGATGATGGCGCTTCTATGAAAGCACCATTTTCTAGGGCGGCTGCGGACTGCAATTCACAGCAGAGGCGCCCAGAAACCTCGGGCTAACCTGTGCTGCGGATTCCAATACCCAGCTGCCTAGTTGTACCCGGCTGGACACAAAAATAGGGCGAAGCCCACGTCATTTGTTTTTTAATTATTTCATGAAATAAGTGAAATAAGTAAAAAAAACGGGCTTCCCTATATTTTTGGTTCCCAGCCGGGTACAAATAGGCAACTGGGGGTTGGGGGCAGCCGTACCTGCCTGCTGTACCTGGCTAGCATACAAAAATATGGCGAAGCCCACATAATTTTTTCAGGGGGCAAAAAACTTCTGCATACAGTCCTGGATGGAGTATGCTGAGCCTTGTAGTTCTGCAGGTGCTGTCTGCTCTTCTCCATACAGACAGACAGCAGCTGCAGAACTACAAGGCTCAGCATACTCCATCCAGGACTATATGCAGAAGTTTTTTGCCCCCTGAAAAAATTATGTGGGCTTCGCCATATTTTTGTATGCTAGCCAGGTACAGCAGGCAGGTACGGCTGCCCCCAACCCCGCAGTTGCCTATTTGTACCCGGCTGGGAACCAAAAATAAAGGGAAGCCCTTTTTTTATTATTTCATGAATTTCATGAAATAATTAGAAAACAAACGACTTAGGCTTCGCCCCATTTTTGTGTCCAGCCAGGTACAACTGGGCAGCTGGGGATTGGAATCCGCAGCACAGGTTGGCCTGAGCTTTCTGGGCCCCACTGCTGTGAATTGCAGTCTGCAGCCGCCTCAGAAAATGGCACTTTCATAGAAGCGCCATCTTCTGGCGCTGTATCCAACTCTTCCAGCACCTGCCTGCTATACCTGGCTAGCATACAAAAATATGGCGAAGCTCACGTCCTTTTTTTGTAGTTTTTTTGGCAAAAAAAATAAAAAATGCTTCCCTGGATTTTCCATTGCCAGTGAAGGTAACACCAAGCAGTGGGGGTTAGCAGCCAGTAGCTGCTTGGATTACCCTTAGCTAGCAATACAAAAAATGCAGCGGGAGCCCATATATATTTTTTTTAATTATTTATTTAAATAACTAAAAACAAAATGGGCTTCCCTGTATTTTGATTGCTGGACATCCCAGTGCTGTAAAAATAAATCTTTAAAAAAAATGACGTAGCGCTCCGCGGTATTTTTGATTCTCAGCGCAGATAAAGCAGACAGCTATGGGTTGCCACCCCCATCTGCCTCTACCTTGGTTGGCAATCAAAATACAGGTAAGCCCATTAATTTTTTCTATTTAAAAAATAGTTAAAAAAAAAATGATGTTGGGTCCCCCCATTTTTGATAGCCAGCTAAGGTAAAGCAGACGGCTGTAGCCTGAAAACCACAGCTGGCAGCTTTACCGTGGTTGGGGATCCAATATGGAGGTCCCCCCAGGCTCTTTTTTTATAATTATTTTATAAATATTAATAATTACACAAAAAAAGTAGGGTCCCCCCCAAATTGGATCACCAGCCAAGGTAAAGCGGACAGCTGTGGTCTGGTATTCTCAGGGTGGGAAGGTCCATAGTTATTGGGCCTTCACAGCCTAAAAATAGCAGGCTGCAGGCACCCCAGACGTGGCGCATCCACTAGATGCGCCAATCCTGGTGCTTCACCCCAGCTCATCTTGTGCCCTGGTGCAGTGGCAAATGGGGTAATAAATCGGGTTGATACTAGCTGTAAAGTCACCTGAGATCAAGCCCAGCAGTTTGTGATGTTATGGTGTCTATTAGATACCCAACATCATAAACTGTCAGTACTAACAAAAAAAAAAATCGACAAAAGAAATTTATTTGAAAAACAGTCCCCAAAACATTTCCTCTTTCACCAATTTATTGTAAAAAAGAAAATAAAGGGGTCCCACGACGACTCTGGATTGTCTAGAATATGGGGGGGAGACACTCAGGGAACGTATCCCCCATTTTCTAGGAGGGCAGACCCTTCATGTGAGGAGTGTGGGTGCAATGAATCTGCACTCACTCCCCCCGGGTCCACAGCAGCAGAGTCCATGTCGTAATGGTTGCTACCAAAGCTGCAATGCCCTGCTCATGAGGTAAGGGCATGCCTAATCAGGAGAACTATTCTACATTTCCAAATATTGGTATTTGCTGATATTATTGCTATTCCACCTACTATATATTGGGGATAGGATCTTGGAGATGTAATACCCCTTTAAGTCCAGTTATCCAGCTGAATGAATACTTAACAACAGAGCGCGCTATTTAGATGTGTTTTCTTGTTGCGTATAACGGACTCTCATGTTTGGTAGTCGTTCAGCAGGGAAACTATAAAAGCAAATCCCTCCATTTGGAAATGTAGTATATAGCTCTCCTGATCAATTATGTTCCTTACCTCATGAGCAGGGCATTGCAGTAATAATAATAATTTATTCATTTATATAGCGTTATTAATTCCATAGCGCTGTATGTCTTTGGAGTGTGGGAGGAAACCGGAGTACCCGGAGGAAACCCACGCAAACACGGGGAGAACATACAAACTCCTTGCAGATGGTGTCCTTGGTGAGAATTAGACCTCAGCGCTGCAAGACTGCAGTGCTAACCACTGAGCCACCGTGCCGCCCATTTAGCTTACAGATGCATAACCACCACTCACTGTGTCTGAACACAGGAAGCTGAGCTGACAGCCGCTCTGTGCATGCGGCAGCATCTATTGTGAAGGAGAGAGCCGTGGGGGGATCAATGCTGCACAGGTACCGTGGAACACCGGGGAACATCGGTGGCGTTATAGGGGGTGACCTGGCAGGGCCTGGGGAGGAGTTTTCTGTCGCATGTGTCATGGCACATGCGACAGAAATCAGAGGAGTAGGATGAATGCGACCGGCGCGCTGCTGTGCGCACGGCCATCTTGGATTTCTGGGAGGGCATCAGGGGGGGCACTTTGGCGACACCGGGGGACCGGAGGGGACCGGGGAGGAGATTTAGCATGTTTGTTCATGCCAGATGGGAGATAAATAATTTTTTAACGGCGCTGTCATTTACTGTAACGTGATCATCGGTGTACGGTGTATACCTGTGATCACGTGAGCGGGGACCGGAAAAACCATCCAGAATCATGATCTCCAGGGTCTCAGCTAGCCCTGAAACCCCGGAGATTTTCTGACGCTGGGGGGCATTATTCACTTATTTCTGCCTGCTGTTTATAAACGGCAGATCAGAATAAGGCTACATTAACACGACCGATCCATTTTTGCGGTCTGCAAAAAACAGTCCGTTTTTTTTCACGGGTGCATCCGTGTGGCATCCGTTTCCGTTCCGTAGACGGTCCGTATGTGATCTGCTTGTCATCCGTGTGCCTTCCGTTTTTTTTTGTGTACTGCAAAAAAACTGAAGGAGGGAAAATACATAAATTTACCCAGGATCCATAGTTTCATCCTACATGAGGCGGTCACATGTTCACTCCAGTGCCATTTTCTACTGCTTTTCACAGCATAGAGCGCTCTGGTGATTTTCCTGTGCTTGTGCACTTCATATCAGTCTTTTCTGTCATTATAATGGCAGAAAGACACATAATGTCCCACTCTCCTGCATTTTGTAATTTTGCACCCTTTGGTGCCTTTCATGTGGCACTAAGGGGTGCTTAGCTTTGTATTTAGCCAAAAAAATGAAATAAAAAAAAATGACGTAGGGTTCCCCCTTTTTTTGTAGCCAGCTAGGGTAAAGCAGATGGCTGCAGCCTGCAGACCACAGCTGGCAGCCTCACCTTGGCTGGTAATCCAAAACTGAGGGCACCCCATGTTGTTATTTTAAATTAAATAAATAATTTAAAAAAAAAACACGTAGGGGTCCCCCCAAAATTGGATCACCAGCCAAAGTAAAGCAGACAGCTGGGGTCTGATATTCTCAGACTAGGGAGGTCCATGGTTATTGGACTCTCCCCAGCCTAAAAATAGCAGGCCGCAGCCGCCCCAGAAGTGGCGCATCCATTAGATGTGCCAATCCTGGTGCTTCGCCCCAGCTCATCCCGTGCCCTGGTGCGGTGGCAAATGGGGTAATATATGGGGTTAATACCAGATGTGTAATGTCACCTGGCATCAAGCCCTGGGGTTGGTGAGGTCAGGCGTCTATCAGATACCCGACATCACCAACCCAGTCAGTAATAAAAAAAATAGACGACAAACACATTTTTATTTGAAAAAACACTCCCCAATACATTCCCTCTTTAACCAATTTATTAGAAAGAAAAACAAATCCAGGTCTAGTGTAATCCAAGGGGTTGCCAAGACGATCCACACTGTCCCAGTCAATAAAGAGCAGGATGTTCCCCAATGGCTGGGAGAGCAGTGCAGTGACCTGAGCTAACATCAATGGGTCAGCCCAGGTCACTGCAGGGGATGACAAGTGCTGCTGTCAGCGAGGTACATTACCTGCGCTGATCTCCTGCACTGCTGACAGCACCTGTCACTGAGTTCAATGACCGCCGCCTTCACAGCCAAGTATCGCTAGCGGTCCGTGACGTCACCGCTAGTCAGTCTTGGGTCGGAAGCGAGAGAAGGTGATGTGACAAGCGGCGGCCATGGAGGACAGTGACAGCGCTGAGGTCGGGACTTCATCACCGCAGGTAAGCCGAGCGGGACCATGTTTGCAGAGTGCAGGTGGACGGAGCCATGTGTGCTGGCGGCGGAGTGCGAAGTGGGTGGCGCTGAGGACGTCAGTGTCATGGACTGCTTGGCTGGGGACAGGTGAGTGTGTGTGTGTGTGTACATGCCGCGCGCAGGAGGGGGCGGAGTGAGCTGAGCGGGGAAGTGTGGGCTTCCTGCACGTAATTAGGATAAACATCGGATTACTAACCAAAGTGCTTTGCTTGGATGCCAGCTTCTGGCAGGCTATCAGCGATGGCTCCTGCACACTGTAGCTGTAAAAAGCCCTGCTTTTTGCTGCTAGAACCGTTCTCAAACGTATCTAGAACTATCGAGCTTTAGCAAAAAGCTCGAGTTCTAGTTCGATCTAGAACAGCCCCCAAAATCACTCGAGCCGCGAACCGCGCTCAACTCTAGTTGCCACAATGCATTTTTGATGTTGCAGAATGTCTACACCATTTCTGTAACTATTATGTAAATATTTATTTATTTTACTATATAGGACTAGTAATTTGCCAGCATTTTACAGACGTGATCATCATTGTAGCCATTGGAACTCACAATCTAAATTCCCTACCAGTATGTCTTTGGTGTGTGGGAGAAACCGGAGGACCCAGGGGAAACTCCACAAACATGGGAAGAACATACAAACTTCTTGTAGATATTGACCTTGGTGGGATTTGATCTGAAGACTCCAGCATTCAAGGAATTAACGCTAACCATTGAGCCACTGTGCTGCCTACAAAGGCGCTTTGTTTTTGATATTTTCTGGTATTTGGCTTTGAAAAAACAAATTAGGATATACTTATGTTCAGATTACATATGTTTAGGATGACAGCTGCAGCCAGACGCTCAATTCCTGTTAGTTACATATATGTACAAAGGTGAGGGAAAGGGAAGCTGGTGATTATTGGGCATGGCGCTCAAGTGACGTAACAACGCGAGTGCCAACACCACTGGAATGCTGCCAGCTGTGGAGGTGAGTATAAAATTTTTTTTTATTTGAATGAGGCCAAGTGTGGGGAATGAGAAGGGGTTGTCGTAGTTTTGAACAAATCCATTAAATGGAATCTGTCAGCAGGTTTTTGCTACTTAATCTGAGAGCAGTATGATTTAAGGGCAATTTCTCTCACTGGGAGTAAAAACAATGTAACCGGATGTAGTGTGCACAAAATAAATGGAAAACCCCACCCGCCCCTTTCCCTGAAGTGTTCTGTTTATGGCAGGCAGTATGTGGGCAGAGAACCGAACTGCCCAAGCAGTAACTTACAGTGAGGTTCAGGTTAAGTCTGGGTCCAGGACAGAATTTTATCTAAGTCCGGGTGAATCCGCAGAACCCGAACTTCCACTGATCTACTCATGTCTAGTGCTGAATACATAGCAAAAACAAACATTTCCCAAGAAAAGAGAAACAACATCATGTAACTGCCATGACATTTGGAAGAATATGAAATTAAGTTTTCCCATCCACTCAAAAGCCAACAAGTTGGCTCATAAAAAGGTCTATCAGTTATGGCATGACAAACACGGTAGTGGAGGTCCCTCATAAGCTTTGCAATAGTGAGATCACAGACATTCATTCAAGCATCATGCAACATTTATTACACAAGTCTGGAATTGTGGCCTGAAAAAAAGGGAAAAAGCCTCAACTTCAATATCATCATAAGAAGCATTGGCTGATTGAAAAGTGGACAATAGAAGAGTGAAAACAGGTGATTTGGAGCAATGAGATGAAAGTTAATAGAATGGGCCCTGATTGGTGCAAATGGGTCTGAAAGAAACAAGGGAAAAAGAGACTACAAGATCTAAAAACTTTCAAGTTTGTGGGTAAGCCTGATGATATGAGATTGTTTCACAGCCTAAAGGGGGCTTTACACGGTACGATATCGTTAATGTTTTATCGCCGGGGTCACGTCGTTAGTAGAGATGAGCGAACCGGTCCCGGTTCGGCTCGAGGTCGGCTCGCCGAACGGGGGTCCCATTCAAGTTCGGTTCGTCGAACGTTCGACGAACCGAAATCGAACGTATAGGCTAGAATGGGAGGCAATCACAAACACATAAAAATGCATTATAAATGTACACAAACAGTTAATAAACATTGCCATAACACTTACCGGTCCTCGCGATCCCTTCTGCACTCTGTCTCCTGCCGCTATTCCATCCGATGATCGCTGAATCCTCCCGGTGACCTGCACTGCCAGCAGAGATGCAGGACCTATCGTGACGTCAAAATAGCCATGTGACCAGTCACATGGCTATTATCTCATTGGCTACAGACTGGTCACATGACTATGACACGTCATGTAGGACCTGCGAGTGCATCCTCCGGTACACGGTGCACATATGTGTATCGCCGTGTACCGGCGACATGCTCTAGCACACGGTCGACTCCCCGTTCCGTTAGGGACCGGCTGACACAGCCGGTCATTAACGAAGATCACCGTTGCCATAGCAACGCAGTTAGCGGTGACGTCACCGCTAACCGCAGCTCCGAGAGCACCGTTGCTATGGTAACTCGTCTGTCAGCGTTACCGCTGTTACCGCTGACAGCCAGCAGTGATCACTCACGGAGTGAAGGCTGCACGCTGCTTCCCGATTGTAGTGAGGATTGTACTGAGGATGAGGTTCCCCAGCCCATGATGGGCTGGTGAACCTCATCCTCACTACAATCGTCACTACTACTACACTAGTGAGGATTGTAGTGAGGATGAGATGCCTCAGCCCATGATGGGCTGGGGAACCTCATCCTCACTACAATCGTCACTACTACTACACTAGAAAGAAAGAAGACAGAAGAGCAGGATCGTGGAGGGCTGACAGGGGGTAATAAAGATGGAGTCTCTAATGTGTCTGTGTATTTATTTCTATTAAAGTATTTTTTCTCTGTGTGGTGTTTTTTTTAACCCCTTATTGGAGATTCTTAATGGCCGGGTCAAACGTGCCTGACATTAAGAATCTCTGGCTTAATACTGGCTAGTAAAACAAAGCCAGTATTAACTCATGATTACCCAACAAGCCACCCGGCTCCAGGGCTGTTGGAAGAGTTGGATACAGCGCCAGATGATGGCGCTTCTATGAGAGCGCCATTTTCTGGGACGGCTGCGGACTGAAATCCGCAGCAGAGGCGCCCAGAAACCTCGGGCTAACCTGTGCTGCGGATTCCAATCCCCAGCTGCCTAGTTGTACCCGGCTGGACACAAAAATGGGGCGAAGCCCACGTCATTTGTTTTTTAATTATTTCATGAAATAAGTGAAATAATTAAAAAAAACGGGCTTCCCTATATTTTTGGTTCCCCGCCGGGTACAAATAGGCAACTGGGGGTTGGAGGCAGCCCGTGGCTGCCTGCTGTACCTGGCTAGCATACAAAAATATGGCGAAGCCCACGTCATTTTTTTGGTGGGCAAAAAAATTCTGCATACAGTCCTGGATGGAGTATGCTGAGCCTTGTAGTTCTGCAGCTGCTGTCTGCTCTTCTCCATACAGATAGACAGCAGCTGCAGAACTACAAGGCTCAGCATACTCCATCCAGGACTGTATGCAGAAGTTTTTTGCCCCCTGAAAAAATTATGTGGGCTTCGCCATATTTTTGTATGCTAGCCAGGTACAGCAGGCAGGTACGGCTGCCCCCAACCCCCAGTTGCCTATTTGTACCCGGCTGGGAACCAAAAATAAAGGGAAGCCCTTTTTTTATTATTTCATGAATTTCATGAAATAATTAGAAAACAAATGACGTAGGCTTCGCCCCATTTTTGTGTCCAGCCAGGTACAACTAGGCAGCTGGGGATTGGAATCCGCAGCACAGGTTGGCCTGAGCTTTCTGGGCCCCACTGCTGCGAATTGCAGTCTGCAGCCGCCTCAGAAAATGGCATTTTCATAGAAGCGCCATATTCTGGCGCTGTATCCAACTCTTCCAGCACCTGCCTGCTATACCTGGCTAGCATACAAAAATATGGCGAAGCTCACGTCCTTTTTTTGTAGTTTTTTGGCAAAAAAAAATAAAAAATGCTTCCCTGGATTTTCCATTGCCAGTGAAGGTAACACCCAGCAGTGGGGGTTAGCAGCCATTAGCTGCTTGGATTACCCTTAGCTAGCAATACAAAAAATGCAGCGGGAGCCCATATATATTTTTTTTAATTATTTATTTAAATAACTAAAAATAAAACGGGCTTCCCTGTATTTTGATTGCTGGACATCACAGTGCTGTAAAAATAAATCTTTAAAAAAATGACGTAGCGCTCCGCGGTATTTTTGATTCTCAGCGCAGATAAAGCAGACAGCTATGGGTTGCCACCCCCATCTGCCTGCCGTTACTTTGGTTGGCAATCAAAATACAGGGAAGCCCATTAATTTTTTCTATTTAAAAAATAGTTAAAAAAAAAAATGACGTTGGGTCCCCCCATTTTTGATAGCCAGCTAGGGTAAAGCAGACGGCTGTAGCCTGAAAACCACAGCTGGCAGCTTTACCGTGGTTGGGGATCCAATGTGGAGATCCCCTCAGGCTCTTTTTTATAATTATTGTATAAAAATTAATAATTACACAATAAAAGAAGGGTCCCCCCCAAATTGGATCACCAGCCAAGGTAAAGCGGACAGCTGTGGTCTGGTATTCTCAGGGTGGGAAGGTCCATAGTTATTGGGCCTTAACAGCCTAAAAATAGCAGGCCGCAGGCACCCCAGACGTGGCGCATCCACTAGATGCGTCAATCCTGGCGCTTCACCCCGGCTCATCCCGTGCCCTGGTGCAGTGGCAAACGGGGTAATAAATCGGGTTGATACTAGCTGTAAAGTAACCTGAGATCAAGCCCAGCAGTTTGTGATGTCATGGCGTCTATTAGATACTCAACATCATAAACTGTCAGTACTAACAAAAAAAAAAAAATCGACAAAACAAATTTATTTGAAAAAACAGTCCCCAAAACATTTCCTCTTTCACCAATATATTGTAAGAAAAAAAATAAAGGGGTCCCACGACGACTCTGGACCGTCTAGAATATGGGGGGGAGACACTCAGGGAACGTATCCCCATTTTCTAGGAGTGCGGCTTCTTCATGTGAGGAGTGTGGGTGCAATGAATCTGCACTCACTCTTCTCGGGTCCACAGCAGCAGAGTCCATGTCGTAATGGTTGCTACTAAAGCTGCAATACCCTGCTCATGAGGTAAGGGCATGCCTAATCAGGAGAACTACTGTAGAGGAAGCTCTGCTCACTGGTATATAGGTGCTCAGAGGTAATAATAGATAAAATTAGTGAGTAACCTCGGCACTCTAAATCTCCCAGACTAAGTCAGTAAGTCACAACGGATAGTAATGCAAAATCACTCTTTATTGGTCCGTATTAAGAAAAAAAAATTTTTCATAAGCATATATGTTTTTGTCCAAAACAAGTTACAAATGACGTTTCGGCCTGAGCCTTCGTCAGATTGGACTTATCTGCATGTAATCATGAAAAATGACAATAATCAGTATCACATAAGAGTGAGAGAACAATAACATAAACTCGAACACTGTAGAGGTACAATTGGGATGCAGCAAAAAAATTGCAACACAGCAAGAAATGAAACACATGATACAAATGTCATAATACAGTACAAGGACAATATAGTAATGACAAATATGGGGTCAGAGTAGACTTAGACAACTCTGGTACGAAAGAGATGTCAATCATAAAGTAACATGTGCAGTAGGTGTAGAGCTACAGTGTGCATGGCAGAGCTAATGGGTAGACCGACCATAGAAAAAAAGTGGAGAAAAAGTGGAGAAAAAGTGGAGAAAAAATGGAGAAAAAAATGGAGAAAAAGTGGAGAAAAAGTGGAGAATAAGTGGAGAAAAAGTGGAGAAAAAGTGGAGAAAAAGTGGAGAAAAAGTGGAGAATAACTGGAGAAAAAGTGGAGAAAAAAATGGAGAAAAAGTGGAGAAAAAGTGGAGAAAAAGTGGAGAAAAAAAATGGAGAAAAAGTGGAGAAAAAGTGGAGAAAAAGTGGAGAAAAAGTGGAGAAAAAAATGGAGAAAAAGTGGAGAAAAAGTGGAGAAAAAAATGGAAAAAAAGTGGAGAAAAAGTGGAGAAAAAGTGGAGAAAAAGTGGAGGAAAAGAGGAGAAAAAAGTGGAGAAAAAGTGGAGAAAAAGTGGAGAAAAAGTGGAGAAAAAAATGGAAAAAAAGTGGAGAAAAAGTGGAGAAAAAGTGGAGGAAAAATGGAGAAAAAGTGGAGAAAAAGTGGAGAAAAAATGGAGAAAAAGTGGAGCAAAAGTGGAGCAAAAAAATGGAGAAAAAGTGGAGAAAAAGTGGAGAAAAAGTGGAGAAAAAGTGGAGAAAAAGTGGAGAAAAAAATGGAGAAAAAGTGGAGAAAAAAATTCTCCACTTTTTCTCCATTTTTTTCTCCACTTTTTCTCTACTTTTTCTCCACTTTTTCTCCATTTTTTTCTCCACTTTTTCTCCCCTTTTTCTCCACTTTTTCTCCATTTTTTTCTCCACTTTTTCTCCACTTTTTCTCCACTTTTTCTCCATAAGTGGAGAAAAAGTGGAGAAAAAGTGGAGAAAAAAATGGAGAAAAAGTGGAGAAAAAGTGGAGAAAAAGTGGAGAAAAAAAATGGAGAAAAAGTGGAGAAAAAGTGGAGAAAAAAATGGAAAAAAGTGGAGAAAAAGTGGAGAAAAAGTGGAGGAAAAGAGGAGAAAAAAATGGAGAAAAAGTGGAGAAAAAGTAGAGAAAAAGTGGAGGAAAAATGGAGAAAAAGTGGAGAAAAAGTGGAGAAAAAAGTGGAGAAAAAGTGGAGAAAAAGTGGAGAAAAAGTGGAGAAAAAATGGAGAAAAAGTGGAGCAAAAGTGGAGCAAAAAAATGGAGAAAAAGTGGAGAAAAAGTGGAGAAAAAAATGGAATAAAAGTGGAGAAAACGTGGAGAAAAAGTGGAGAAAAAGTGGAGAAAAAGTGGAGGAAAAGAGGAGAAAAAAATGGAGAAAAAGTGGAGAAAAAGTGGAGGAAAAATGGAGAAAAAGTGGAGAAAAAGTGGAGAAAAAAGTGGAGAAAAAGTGGAGAAAAAGTGGAGAAAAAGTGGAGAAAAAATGGAGAAAAAGTGGAGCAAAAGTGGAGCAAAAAAATGGAGAAAAAGTGGAGAAAAAAATGGAAAAAAAGTGGAGAAAAAGTGGAGAAAAAGTGGAGAAAAAGTGGAGAAAAAAATGGAGAAAAAGTGGAGAAAAAGTGGAGAAAAAGTGGAGAAAAGTGGAGAAAAAAATGTAGAAAAAGTGGAGAAAAAGTGGAGAAAAAAATGGAAAAAAAGTGGAGAAAAAGTGGAGAAAAAGTGGAGAAAAAGTGGAGAAAAAAATGGAGAAAAAGTGGAGAAAGAGTGGAGAATAAGTGGAGAAAAAGTGGAGAAAAAGTGGAGAAAAAAAATGGAGAAAAAGTGGAGAAAAAGTGGAGAAAATGTGGAGAAAAAGTGGAGAAAAAGTGGAGAAAAAAATGGAGAAAAAATGGAGAAAAAAATGGAGAAAAAGTGGAGAAAAAGTGGAGAAAAAGTGGAGAAAAAAATGTAGAAAAAGTAGAGAAAAAGTGGAGAAAAAAATGGAAAAAAAGTGGAGAAAAAGTGGAGAAAAAGTGGAGAAAAAGTGGAGAAAAAGTGGAGAAAAAAATGGAGAAAAAGTGGAGAAAAAGTGGAGAAAAAGTGGAGAAAAAAATGTAGAAAAAGTGGAGAAAAAATGTAGAAAAAGTGGAGAAAAAATGGAGAAAAAGTGGAGCACCCTTTGGTGCCTTTCATGTGGCACTAAGGGGTGCTTAGCTTTGTATTTAGCCAAAAAAATGAAAAAAAAAATGACGTAGGGTTCCCCCTAGTTTTGTAGCCAGCTAGGGTAAAGCAGACGGCTGCAGCCTGCAGACCACAGCTGGCAACCTCACCTTGGCTGGTAATCCAAAACTGAGGGCACCCCACGCTGTTATTTTAAATTAAATAAATAATTTAAAAAAAAAACACGTAGGGGTCCCCCAAAATTGGATCACCAGCCAAGGTAAAGCAGACAGCTGGGGCCTGATATTCTCAGACTAGGGAGGTCCATGGTTATTGGACTCTCCCCAGCCTAAAAATAGCAGGCCGCAGCCGCCCCAGAAGTGGCGCATCCATTAGATGCGCCAATCCTGGTGCTTCGCCCCAGCTCATCCCGCGCCCTGGTGCGGTGGCAAACGGGGTAATATATGGGGTTAATACCAGATGTGTAATGTCACCTGGCATCAAGCCCTGGGGTTGGTGATGTCAGGCGTCTATCAGATACCCGACATCACCAACCCAGTCAGTAATAAAAAAAAATAGACGACAAACACATTTTTATTTGAAAAAACACTCCCCAAAACATTCCCTCTTTAACCAATTTATTAGAATGAAAAACAAATCCAGGTCTGGTGTAATCCAAGGGGTTGCCATGACGATCCACACTGTCCCAGTCAATGAAGAGCAGGATGTTCCCCATTTCCTGGGAGAGCAGTGCAGTGACCTGAGCTAACATCAATGGGTCAGCCCAGGTCACTGCAGGGGGTGACAAGTGCTGCTGTCAGCGAGGTACATTACCTGCGCTGATCTCCAGCACACTGACAGCCCCTGTCACTGAGTTCAATGACCGGCGCCTTCCCCTCAAGTATCGCGAGAGGTCCGTGACGTCACCGCTAGTCAGTCTCGGGTCGGAAGCGAGAGGTGATGTGACAAGCGGCGGCCATGGAGGACAGTGACAGCGCTGAGGTCGGGATGGCGGGACTTCATCACTGCAGGTAAGCCGAGCGGGGGGGGTTGTGTGTGTGTGTGTGTGTGTGTGTGTGTGTGTGTGTATGTATGTGTACATGCCGCGGGCAGGAGGGGGCGGAGCGAGCTGAGCGGGGAAGTGTGGGCTTCCTGCACGTAACTAAGATAAACATCGGGTTACTAACCAAAGCGCTTTGCTTGGTTACCCGATGTTTATCTTGGTTACCAGCTTCTGGCAGGCTGCCAGCGATGGCTCCTGCTCACTGTAGCTGTAAAAAGCCCTGCTTTTTGCTGCTAGAACCGTTCTCGAACGTATCTAGAACTATCGAGCTTTTGCAAAAAGCTCGAGTTCTAGTTCGATCTCGAACAGCCCCAAAAATCACTCGAGCTTAGAACTGGAGAACCTCGAACCGCGAACCGCGCTCAACTCTAGTCGTTAGTGACGCACATCCGGCGTCATTAATGATTTTGCAGCGTGTGACACTTATGTGCGACCTAAAATGATCGCAAAAGCGGCCAAAATCGTCCTAAAACAAAAAATCGTTTACCTCTCATTAGCGATGTTGTTCCTCATTCCTGCGGCAGCACACATCGCTGTGTGTGACACCGCAGGAGCGAGGAACATCTCCTTACCTGCCTCCACCGACTATGCGGAAGGAAGGAGGTGGGCAGGATGCTATGTCCCGCTCATCTCCGCCCCTCCACTTCTATTGGACGCCTGACTGACGTCGCTGTGACGCTGAACAACCAGCCCCCTTAGAAAGGAGGTGGTTCACCGGCCAGAGCGACGTCGCAGGGCAGGTAAGCCATGTGATGGGGAGCGCGATTTTGTGCGCGACAGGCAGCGATATGCCCGTGTCGCACAAACGATGGGGGCGGGTACGCACACTAGCGATATCGGTACCGATATCGCTAGCGTGTAAAGCCCCCTTTAGGCTTTGAATACTTGACCAGGATCGATGGTGGTCTCAGTGCTGAACTATATGTGAGTATCCTGCAAGATGAGTTACTAGAGCACTAGAGTAATTTGGGTATGAAAAGGATGACATACTGCTCCTGCAGGACAATGACCAGAAGCATAAATTAAGATTTGGAAAGAAATGGTTTCATAAAAATGAAGGAGAGGTGCTGGATAGGCCCCCACAGTTTCCAGACCTCAACCCGATCAAACACTTGTCTGTAGAGTTGAAAACAAAGCTGTATGAATACCCAAGAGAGTCTGCACAAAAATTTGGAACACATAGAAGAGACATGGGATCAGAATTCGGTTGATACATGCTTGAATCTGATTAAGATCATGTCCAGAATGATTTAGGCAGTGTTGAAAGCCAAAGGTGGATTTACAAAATACTAACAAAGTAATAAACATTATAGAAGTCAATGGGGGACTCAAGCATATTTTTAATTGAGGCACCTGTTCTCTTAGCTGCTCAAGAACCAACTCCCGGCCACCACAGTTCCCACAGCAGCAGATATCACCCGACAGCCTCCATTTCCATATTCTTGGCCTCCATCAGTCTCCATCATCCACCGTGCAGTCGGCATCGCCTGTAACTACCATTCTGTGTGCACCGTCCAAACGTCCCCTCTCTGTGGCCTAAGTAACCGTCTATTTACTTCCACTTGAATCTTCATTCCCCTTTTTTCCAAAACAGGGACTCGAGTGGGACCCCATAGTTACTTTAGCTGGGAAGAGGAATATTTTGATGGCACACATGAAACAGAAGTTGCCAGATGATGTCGAATGCACCTGCTTGATGGAGATTGATGGAGTCTGGGAAGACTGAACAGAGTTTTCCAGGCAATGTCTGCTGCTATGGGGACTGTGGTGGATGAGAGCTGTGTCTAGGACAGGTAGCAGAATTGGGGCAAGCATTTAGCTTGAGCTCCTGCAGTACTCAAATGAGCACCAAGCATTCCGAACACCCTGATGCTCAATCGATTACCAAGTAGTGCTGAGCATGCTTGCCCATCTCTAGTAACAACACAACCAATCAACACAGGCAAAGAAAGCAAATCATATACATCCATACATTAAGTTTTGTGTTTTAATGAGAAATAACACAGGGAAAAAGTATTGAACACATAAAAAAGAGAGTTCATAAAGCCATGTTAAATCTTGACACTAGATGAAATCTATACGTAATTTGAAAGCAATCTTGCCACCTAGTGAAAAATAATATCAGCTAGTTCATCTGATAACCTATAAAAAGGTGTCTCATTACTAAGGTGCCCCACAAGAAACATCTCATGATGGGTAACACTAGTGAGCTCTCTCAAAACCTTTATACCCTTTTTGTTGAAAAACAAATTGATGCCACTGGATACAGAAGAATTTCTAAACTACTGAATATTCCAGTGGGCACTGTTGGGGACATAATCTGGAAGTGTAAAGAACATGATGCTCATCTCAAGATTTCAGACAGAGGAGTGAAAAGACTGTGCAGAAGATTTTTCTAAAAGCCAAGAACCACCTGTAGAGAGCTACAGAAAGACTTTGAATCAGCAAGTACAATAGTTTAAAAGAAAACAATAAGCAATGTACTTAACCTCCATGGCCTGAGAGCAAGCTCACCACACAATACTTCATTATTAAACAAAAATCATATTCAATGGCATTTAAAGTTTGCTAAACAACATTTAGACATGCCTGTGAAAAACTGGGAGAATATAGTATGGTCAAAATTGAACTCTTTGAATGACATAATACACACTGTGTTTGAAGGCCAAGAGGCATTTCATATCACCCCAAACACACCATACCAACAGAGATGTTTGTGTCAGGCTGCACTTCTGAAGTTACTGAAGCCACAAGTAATGTAGCTTCAGAGTGCAGTTTAGCAAGCAACCATTAGGAGTCAGCAGAGTAGTCAGCAGCAAGAGGTCTAAGACAGCAGCACGGGGGAAGAGAAAACATAGTCAGGAGCTAACAAAGAGTCAGGCGCCGAAGAGTAGCGTCTAAATCAAAAGGGGAGATGAATGTCTGAGTCAGGAGTGAGGATACAGGTCAACGGCCAGGAAGTCCAAATACAGATAAGGGAGGAGAACAAACAGGTTAGGACAGGGGAAAACAGCAGACAGGAACGGGTAGTCATGGACCAGGATGATCAGACAAACGGGGATGGTATAAGTAAAAACACAGTAGCAGGGAGGCAGGACAGATCGGGAACAATCCCCAAAGCCAGTATTCACGCTGCAAGGCAGAAATATCACTGGCACTGAACCATAGGTGCAGCGGCAAGATATAGCATCCTGGGATCCAGAACGAAGCAAAGGAAATTAATAGGGATGGGCGATCCCGATCTGTAAAGATCGGGGATCGTACCGCTCACATGGTGATCGTGTACACGATCCCGACCCCAAGCTCGTGTTACAGATCGGGTCATGGGCTGTAAAAAAAAAAAAGCACATTATTAAAAAACATTGTCATTATACTTACAGGTCCTGCGATGCATCCTGCAGACTCCCGGTCGCTCCTGTTTCTGAGTCCGATCACTGTTCTGCTGACGGTAACCAGCAGTGACTTGCAGGACCTTCAATGATGTCATAGCATGTGACCATCTGGTGTGAATGTTGATTGGCTTACAGACTGGTCATATGACTATGACGTCATTGAAGGTCCTGGTAACTGAACTTTCATTGTCACTGTGCGAGTGTGGCATCACAGAGCACTATCTCCCCACAGAAGCGGTCAGCTACGTCTATTTCCATGCAGCTGATGCGCTCCTTCTGGAAATTGTTAGTCAGTGCGGGGTGATACCAGAGCACATTGGAGGGTGCGCAGCATGTCGGATGGAGCACGATGGGGGGTGCGCAGCATGGGGGATGGCGCACGATAGGGGGTGCGCAGCATGGGGGATGGAGCACGATAGGGGGTGCGCAGCATGGGGGATGGAGCACGATGGAGGGCATGCAGCATGGGGGATGGAACACGATGGGGGGTGCGCAGCATGGGGGATGGAGCACGATGGGGGTGCGCAGCATGGGGGATGGAGCATAATGGGGTATTGCAGCATGGGGGAAGGAGCACGATGGGGGGTGCGCAGCATGGGGGATGGAGCACGATGGGGGTGCACACCTTCCTCCAAAACACACACACATCGCCACACGCGCACCACACAATACACCACACACACACTGGGAACCACAAACACCCCCCTAAAAAAGACACTTACTCACACAGACAACGCCACACACACACAACACACAAACACCGCGGCATACACAAATATACGCACATACCACGCAACACACACCCATTGCACAAAACATACCTCCCCCCAAAACACAAACACGCACCCCACAGCCACACCCACACAAACCGCGCAACACACAGCATCACACACAGACAACACTGCAGACACACAACGCTCCACAAACAACGCAACACACACAACGCAACACACAAACAAAACCGCTTTTACACCCCCCCACACCCAGACCACACCCAGAACATGTACAGCGCCCTACACAAACACTTGGCAACTACACACAACAACCTCTATATATATAACAAAAATCATACATTAACTACACAATACATAAATTCTAGAATACCCAAATGCGTTAGAATCGGGCCACCTTCTAGTATAGTATAATGGCCATCACATAACCTTCCAAACTGTATAAGAGATCCCACACAGGCCTGCAAATAGTATAATCACACCCACACAGCCCTTCAAACTGTATAATAGCCCCTCACATAGCATTCGAATTAGTATATGTCACGCTCCCCGGGTCCCCTGCCTCGCTCCCCGGCTCCCCTGCCACGCTCCCCGGCTTCCCTGCCACGCTCTCCGGCTCCCCTGCCTCGCTCCCTGGCTTCCCTGCCTCGCTCCCCGGCTCCTCTGTCAGGCGTCCCCCGCTCCACAGCCTCCAGGCCCCATCACCTGCGGTCCCCAGGCGGCCTGGTCCCCGCTCCCGGCGCCCGTCGGCAGCTCTGCTCCAGCCCGCCTCTCCTGCCTCCTGTTCACCGCTCCCTACCCTGGCTTCTGGCACCCGGGCCTCGCGCATGCGCATTAGGGCGTGCGCGCGGTCAGTGTCCTCCAACAGGATATTGAAGGATCAGGTACTGGGTATATAGGGGGATCCTTTCCAAGTGGGTGGGGCCTGTTCTTCATGTTTTCTAAGCTAGGAGTCAGGTCTCCTTGTGTCTTGTGATATACTCACCTATCTCTCTCGTAGAGCCTCTCCTGCCTCACCAACCGGTCCTGACGATACCCGAACCCCGAACGGTGACGGCCTGCCATCCCGTCAGTTCCTACCATCTCCGATCCCTGTGGTGACTCGCCTCCTCGCTCCATTGGTTCCGGACCCTGCCTGACGTCATCTCGGCCTCCGAACCTGAGCTCCGTCAGCTGGACTACCTCAGTGACTCCGTGGTCCCAGGGACTTCTTCACTCCACTCCTCTGAACGGACTGTCCTGCTAGTGCTCCGGCTACCGGGCACCTTGCCCTCGATGAGGTGTTCAGCCCAGTGGATCCACCTCCTGGGTCTGCCCGTCCACCTGGCCCTAACAGTAAGAACAGGCCATGGATCCCGCCGAAGCACTAGCGGCCCAGCTGGGCACCCTGCAGCAGGAACTCGTACGACAGCACGAGACCCAGACCCGCATGCTGGCCTTCATGTCCTCTGTGGATACCCGCCTGCACACTCTGCAAGCATCTGCCACGTCCATGGCGTCTCAGGTTGCTACTGCACAGTCCGCGGCTACCTCGGAAGCTTCTAAACTCCGCCTGGCCTCTCCACCCCGATATGCCAGAGATCCCAAGACCTGCAGAGGATTCTTAAACCAGTGCTCCCTCCATTTCAAGCTGCTTCCGCACTTGTTTGCCTCCGACCAAGCCAAGGTGGCGTTTGTGATGTCCCATCTAGAGGGTGAGGCACTGGCCTGGATGAACCCCTTGTGGGAAAAGGAGGACCCTGTGACCACTAACATCCAGGACTTCCTGCAGGCATTTAGAAACACCTTTCATGAACCCGGACGTGCCGCTGCATCCGCCTCATCACTCCTCAGGCTACGTCAGGGGACCATGACGATAGGGCAGTATGCCATCCGCTTCCGCACTTTGGCCTCAGAATTGGGATGGAACAATGAAGCCCTCACTGCCGACTTTTGGGAAGGACTCTCCAGCCGTATTAAGGACGAGCTGGCAGGCCGCGATGTTCCTTCCACCCTGGATGCCCTGATCGCACTAGCCACCCGCGTGGACCTTAGATTCCAGGAACGATCCAAAGAGGTGTCCCGTGAGAGACGTCTGATACGGCATTCCTCTCCTCCGCAGAAGCCCGCTGTACTTCAGTCAGCGTCGTCTGCTGTCTCTGTCCACGAGCCCATGCAGATTGACCGTTTGCGGCAGTCCGAACAACGCCGAGCAGAACGGCTCGCCAAGGGCCTCTGCTTCTACTGCGGAGAGGGCACACACCTGCTACGCTCCTGTCCAGAGAGGCCGGGAAACTCCAAAGCCTAGGGTTGGTAGGAGAGGCCACCCTAGGTGCTGGGACTCTCTCAGACCCGGTTACGTGGACTGTTCAAGTGACAACGGGAGAGACGCGGTTCACGGCAGAGGCGTACCTCGATTCCGGGGCAGCAGGCAATTTCATCCAGCAGGCCACGGTGTACAAGTATCAGGTGCCTGTTACTCCACTCGACAAACCCCTCGTGATTGCCTCTGTAGATGGGAGACCCCTCTCGGACACCCTCTCGTGGATCACCAAGCCGGTGGAACTACGTATCGGTGCCCTGCACACCGAGAACATCGCTCTCTACGTCCTCCCACACATGTCCCATCAAATCCTGCTGGTACTCCCCTGGTTACGGACACATGAACCGTCAGTCAGCTGGTGTACTGGTGAAATCACTCGATGGGGCTCCTCTTGCCACGAGAACTGTCTGAAGACTATACAGCCCATCCGACGACCTCCGGTTCCGGAGTCCCTACCGGGACTGCCCTCGGCCTATTGGTCCTTCGCGGACGTCTTTGCTAAAAAGGAGTCAGAGGTACTTCCGCCACATCGTCCTTATGACTGTGCCATCCACCTACTCCCGGGAACTACACCACCTCGAGGACGGATATATCCGCTGTCTCCTGCTGAAACAAGGGCCATGTCTGCCTACATCACGGAGAACCTGGCAAGGGGATTCATTCGGAGATCCTCCTCTCCTGCGGGAGCAGGCTTTTTCTTCGTTAAGAAGAAAGAGGGCGACCTACGCCCATGCATTGACTACCGGGGATTGAACCAGATCACCGTGAAAAATAAATACCCCCTGCCGCTCATCCCCGAATTATTTTATCGGCTTAGAGGAGCTCGTGTGTTCACCAAGTTGGATCTTCGGGGTGCCTATAACCTGGTCCGCATCCGCTCTGGGGACGAATGGAAGACCGCATTCAATACTCGCGATGGGCACTATGAATACTGTGTGATGCCCTTCGGCCTCTGTAACGCACCAGCAGTCTTTCAGGAATTGGTGAACGACGTGTTCCGGGACCTTCTCTACGTCTGTGTGGTGGTGTATCTGGATGATATCCTGGTCTTCTCTCCGGACCTCCAGACCCACAGAGAGAACGTGCAGCTGGTACTACAAAGACTGAGAGAGAATCGTCTGTACGCCAAGTACGAGAAGTGTGTCTTCGAGCAGTCTTCTCTTCCCTTCCTGGGTTACGTAATCTCCGATACCGGTCTGTAGATGGACCCGGAGAAGGTCTCTTCCATTCTCAACTGGCCCCCTCCTTCCGGATTGAAGGCAATCCAACGCTTTCTGGGATTCGCAAACTATTACCCTCAGTTCATCCCTCACTTCTCTGCTCTGACTGCACCTCTCTCCGCCTTGACCAAGAAGGGGGCTAATCCAAAGGACTGGTCACCTGCGGCCGACGCCGCGTTTGGCTCCCTGAAACAGGCATTTGCTTCTTCCCCTGTGCTCCACCGTCCTGAGTTAAACCGACAGTTCACCTTGGAGGTGGATGCCTCCTCCTCGGGAGCCGGAGCAGTGCTCATGCAGAAGTCCTCCTCCGGGAAGATGGTTACTTGCGGTTTCTTCTCCAAGAGCTTCTCAGCGCCTGAACGCAACTACACCATCGGTGACCGAGAGCTATTGGCAGTCAAACTGGCTCTGGAGGAATGGCGCTACCTTCTGGAGGGAGCAGTGTACCCCGTGATCATTTACACGGACCACAAGAACCTGGAATACCTGCGGTCCGCTCAGCGACTGAACCCACGGCAAGCCAGGTGGTCCTTGTTCTTTGACAGGTTCGATTTTCAGCTCCATTTTCGACCCGCGGACAAGAATGTACGAGCAGATGCCTTGTCCAGGTCATTCATGCCCATGGAGCAGGAGGAGGAGACATCCCAGCCCATCATCTGCCCTAGTAAGATCATTCCGGTGGCTCCTGTCACCCTGGCCCAGATACCGCCCGGGAAGACCTATGTCTCTGAGACTGACAGGCAAAAAGTGTTGCACTGGGGCCATGCCTCGAAAATAGCCGGCCATGCTGGTCAGAAGAAAACATGGAGTACAATTGTACGTCACTACTGGTGGCCATCCCTTCGCACGGACGTCGCTTCTTTTGTCTCAGCCTGCTCCTCTTGTGCCAGGAACAAGACGCCCAAACACCTGCCATATGGTCGTCTTCTGCCTCTGCCTATACCTCCGTTCCGTGGCAACACATTGCAATGGACTTTATTACGGACTTGCCCCTGTCCTCCGGACACACAGTCATATGGGTCGTGGTGGATCGGTTCTCCAAAATGGCTCATTTCGTCCCTATGGCTGGACTGCCCTCTGCCCAGGAACTCGCTGACGCTTACATACAGCACATCTTCCGGTTGCATGGCTTTCCATCTCACATTGTGTCCGACAGAGGAACTCAGTTTACCTCCCGCTTCTGGAGGGCCCTCTGCAAACATCTGGGAGTGACTCTGGACTTTTCTTCAGCCTACCATCCTCAGTCGAATGGCCAAGTGGAACAAGTCAATCAGATCTTGACCTCCTTCTTACGTCACTACATTAACGCCCATCATGACGACTGGTCCACGCTTCTTCCTTGGGCTGAATTCTCCCATAACCACCACGTCAGTGAGTCCTCCTCCAGCTCTCCCTTCCATGTCATTTACGGACTTCAGCCTTCCGTCCCATTACCTGTATCCTCATCCTCGGATGTCCCTGCTGCTGATGCTGTAGTCCGTGACTTTACAACAATTTGGGACTCTGTCAAGACGTCCCTTGGACGTGCTTCCCTGCGGATGAAGAGACACGCAGACAAAAGGCGTCTGGATCCTCCGTGTTTCTCTCCAGGAGATCTGGTCTGGCTTGCTTCCAAGTACGTCCGATTAAAGCTACCATCATACAAGCTGGGTCCTCGCTACATCAGGCCGTTTAAAGTCCTCAGCAAAATAAATGAGGTCTCCTACAAGCTGCAGCTACCGGCCACGATGAGGATACCCAACTCCTTCCATGTCTCCCTGCTCAAGCCGGTTGTCCTTGGTCCCTTCTCCGCTGCTTTCAGTTCTGCTCCTCCTCCTATTGCTGATGATGACATCTATGCGGTAAGGGATATCGTGGCCATGAAAACCGTACGGGGCCGACAGTTCTTCCTGGTGGACTGGGCAGGGTATGGTCCTGAGGATAGGTCCTGGGAACCCCGGGAGAATGTGGGTACTCCTCTGATACGTGCCTTCCTGTCCCGGTTGCGGGGAGGGGGGCGTGGGGGAGGGGGTACTGTCACGCTCCCCGGGTCCCCTGCCTCGCTCCCCGGCTCCCCTGCCACGCTCCCCGGCTCCCCTGCTACGCTCTCCGGCTCCCCTGCCTCGCTCCCTGGCTTCCCTGCCTCGCTCCCCGGCTCCTCTGTCAGGCGTCCCCCGCTCCACAGCCTCCAGGCCCCATCACCTGCGGTCCCCAGGCGGCCCGGTCCCCGCTCCCGGCGCCCGTCGGCAGCTCTGCTCCAGCCCGGCTCTCCTGCCTCCTATTCACCGCTCCCTGCCCTGGCTTCTGGCACCCGGGCCTCGCGCATGCGCATTAGGGCGCGCTCGCGGTCATTGACCCTTTCTTAAAGGGCCAGTGTCCTCCAACAGGATATTGAAGGATCAGGTACTGGGTATATAGGGGGATCCTTTCCAAGTGGGCAGGGCCTGTTCTTCGTGTTTTCTAAGCTAGGAGTCAGGTCTCCTTGTGTCTTGTGATATACTCACCTATTTCTCTCGTAGAGCCGCTCCTGCCTCGCCAACCGGTCCTGACGATACCCGAACCCCGAACGGTGATGGCATACCATCCCGTCAGTTCCTACCATCTCCGATCCCTGTGGTGACCCGCCTCCTCGCTCCATTGGTTCCGGACCCTGCCTGATGTCATCTCGGCCTCCGAACCTGAGCTCCATCACCCGGACTACCATCAGTGACTCCGTGGTCCCAGGGACTTCTTCACTCCACTCCTCTGAACGGACTGTGCTGCTAGTGCTCTGGCTACCGGGCACCTTGCCCTCGGTGAGGTGTTCAGCCCAGTGGATCCACCTCCTGGGTCTGCCCGTCCACCTGGCCCTAACAGTATACTAGTCCCCATATAGCCTTAGAAACTGTTTAAAGGCACGAACATAGCCATCCAAATAGTATAATGACCACCACATAACCTTTCAAACTGTATAATGGCTCCCATGCAGCCCTGCAAACAGAATAATCAGACCCACACAGCCCTTCAAATAGTATGTTGGCCAAAACATAGCCCTGAAAACTGTATAATGGCCCCAACAAAGCACTCTAATTAGTCTACTGGTCCTTACACAGCCCTCCAAACTGTTAATGATCCTCTAACACCCCTCCAAAGTGTATAATGGCTCCCCCATAGCCCTACAAATAGTATAATTGCCCTACGAAATGTATAATGGCCCACATATAGTGATCTAATTAGAATAATAGTCCCTACATAACCCACCAAACTGTATAATGGCCCCCACATACCCCTACAAACAGCATAGTGAGGCCCCACATAGCCCTGCAAACTGTATAATGGATTCCAGATAGCTCTATAAACTATATAAAGGTCTCCACATAGCCCTGAAAACTGTGAAAGAGCTCTCACATAGCCCTGCAAACAGCATAATGACGCCCCATATAGCTGTGCAAACTGTATAATGGCCCCCACATAGCCCTGCAAATAGTATAATGGATTCTACATAGCCCTGCAAACTGTGTAATGGCCCACACAAAATTCTGCAAACTGATACACTTGAAAGTGCAATAAAAGACAGGAGGGGCAGCACCAGAGCTGGTATCGAGCCCCCTTACTTATGGGCCCCATAGTGGTCTGCTGTTATTAGCGGTGTAGCACAGCTTCACAGTCAGTAAGAATTAGTATAAAACAAATAGAAAAAGAAAATGTGTTGCAAATTTTCAAACTTCTTTTAAAAATGTTGAATAACTTTAGACAAAACTAAGTTGAGATGAATACGTGTGTTCGTTATTTAATCACATACATAATTTTTAATTACACATTTTTTAAATAAAACATATTTTATTTAGCCATTACATATAATCTTAACATATAAGCCCAGCAAAGAGTTTATGGACAGCAAAAAAACTAAATATTCTTAAAGGGTAGAGATGAGCAAACCTAAACTTTAAACTTTGGTGTTCATATTGAACCCAAGCTTTACAAAAAACAGAGTTCGAGTTCGGAGTTCAAGTGCTGTACGTATAAACCACTAGCGTGTGCATCGCTGTGCTCGGGTATGCTAGGTGCTCATCCTGGTGTGAGCTGCTTGCAGTGTTTACACAGTTCGCACTGGCGGTAACAACAGCTTCATCGGTCATGGTAATTACTAAAAAAAAATGGAAAAACCCTACCCTCCCACCCCTGGAATTGATCTGTTTATGGCTGGGTGCATGTGGTCGGAGACCCGAACTGCCCAATTAGTGACTTCCATTTAGGTTCAGGTCAAGTCTGGGTCACAAACTGAACTTTATCTAAAGTCCGTCTGAGACCACCGAAATGAACATTCACATTCCCAAATTCGCTGATGTCTAATGCTAACCACACTGGTATGCTCAGTGCTAAGCCTAATGGGTGTTGCTGCAGTGTTTGAACGGCTCACACTGAGGGTAAACTCAGAGTTATCGAATGTAGTGTGTACAAAAAAAAGCAAAAAAACATCCTGTCCTCCCTCCACCGGAAGCGTTCTGTTTATCCCTGGCCGTATGTGATCAGAGAGTCAAAATGCCTAATCAGTGAGCTCCAATAAGGTTCAGGTCAAGTTCGATTACAGAACAGATGTTTATCCAAAGCTGAAGTCACAGAGCCCAAACATCCATGGGTTCTCTCATCTCTATTCAAAGGGTTTCACCACAAATAAAATTCATTTTAAAGTTGATTTTAATATATAGATCTTGGAGCAAAAATAATTTCCACAACTTGACGTGTTTATTTATTTTTTCCTGTGCTGCGATAATCTTATTTATGTGCCCCTGACATATACTGGGTAATGGATGCATCTCACCAAACAGGGACATGGTTTGATTATATCACATCTCCTGTGCCAGGGAGGACGCAAAACAATCAGAGAAAAAAAGGCATATTGGACATAATTTCACATAAAATTCCAAATGTGGGCAATATGAAAATTACACAAAACAAAAAGGAAAAAATTCAGCTCACCGATCAGCTGTTCAGCGATTCCTGTTAGGATCCTGGGCACGGAAAGGTAGGGCTGCCTTGTAAATTCACAGAGAAAAAATCCAGCGCAGGTCCTCAGGATGAATAAAAAATCTAGTGTATTGTTACATCATTTAAAATATAATCCCGGTGAACAGCAGATGTAAGTGACCACATAGTTACAACATGGGACTACGCATTTCGACGTGCTGTCTTATTCATGTTGTCTTATTCATTTTGCAAATGAATGACGTGTCAACGATTAGATGAGTATTTTTGATTGTTAACACTCGCTGGGAGCTGTTACACACAACGATGTCGCTAACAAATTCCGTAACCCCGATGACATATCGTTAGATATGTCATTGCGTTTAGAACCCCCTTAAGCCAAAGTCCTTCTGGGAAAGTGTCTTGTGGACAGATGAGACCAAGATAGAGCTTTTTGGTAAAGCACATCATTCTCCTCTCATACTTAAACAGAATGAGGCCTACAAAGAAAAAAATCATAGCACCTACGGTCAAGTAAGATGGAGGTTCAAAGATGTTTTGGGGTTGTTTTTCTGCCTCTAGCACTGGTGCCTTGATTGTGTGCAATGCATTATGAAATCTGAAGATTACCATAGAATTTTGGATCGCAATGTAGTGCCCAGTGTCAGAAAGCTGAGTTTGCGTTCTAGGTCATTGGTCTTCCAATAGGACAATGACCCCAAACATAAAGTGGCAGCAATGAGTCTGGATCAAAATCCCATTGAACACCTGTGGAGAGATCTTAAAATTGCTGTTGGGAGAAGTCGCCTCCAAATATGAGAGACCTGGAGCATTTTGCAAAAGAAAAGTAGTCAAAAATTCCCGCTAAGAGATGTAAGAATCTTGTTGACAGTTATAAGAAGAGATTAATTGCAGTTATTTATTCCAAAGGATGTGACAACAAATTTGTCCGACCCATTTTTGGGGGTTTCGGTAAAATTATGTTCAATTTACATTTTTTCTCATTTGTTTGTGCTGGTCCAATATGCACAAATGAAATAAATGCGAGTATTTCAAAATGTGTAATTGCAATAATTTTCTAGGAGAAATACTTCATTTTCTTGAACAATTTCAAGGGTGCTAATACTTGTGGCCATGACTAGTATATAAGATTATTTTTTACCTTCTACCTCTTGCTCCTATATTTCTTCCTTCGGAATCAGATACATCAGTATCCGTTGTGGAGCACTCGGTCTCACTGGGTTTCACAAAACGTGGCGGGGCAAAGTTATATATTTTATTTTCCCTAAAATCTTGCAGATCTCTATTATAGAATTTATGTTTTTTATCTTTCAAATGATACTGATATTTTTCAATTGTATTCTGCAGAACTTTTTCTTTACCTGAAAATTCTGATTCTTTTGAAAAAGTGTTAGTCATTTCTATCTGTTCTTTAAGTGCTATCTCTAGATCTGCAAGATTCTTTTTCTCTTCATCTAAGAGTAAGGTCATCAACCTAAGAGAACTCTCAGTGGCTTCTTTCTCCCATTTTGCAGCCAGTTCCTGGCTTCTATATCGGTAGCCCGGCTGAAGGGAGATCCTCAAATGCCTAGGGACAATCCTATCACGAAGATAAACCTCCAGAGACTGTACTTCCCACCAAGAAGCTGTCCTGTTTTTGTAAATTTTAGTTAGTTCACGAAAAGCCCCATTAAGGGTAGGAGTATATTTTTTCTGTACGAAAGTTTTTTCTGAGAAAACATCCTTTGCTTCATTTGCCCAGGAGCCTATATCAATACCTGTACTCAGGAAGCCCGCCATACCAAATCAATATATTAAAATAGCCACTGGGTTAAATACACAGATTAACAGTTCAGGACAGCAATATTGCGCATTAGGGTCACCATATGCGAGAAAAATTTTTTAAAATTTAACTTTTAATTAAATTATTCATAAAAATGAGGATAATCCTCACTGACAAACAAACAAACAATACAAGAATAGGTTTGGCCCCTCCTACTTTTCAAGAGTTCAATGCAAACCACAAGTAAACTAGTACCGCTAATATGAAGTGGAACTTTTTACCCATAAATCAGGTGCCAGTTACATAAAGTCCACTGATAAATAAAGAAATGGAATTATCTCACCAAATTCTGATATACCACATATTAAATTCGAATGGGTTCAGGCATCCTCCTGGCGGAACCTCATGATTATGAAATTGTCCCCCCCAACGCGTTTCGTTAGAAAAGCAAACTCATCAGGGGAGCTTATAATTGTGGCAATTACATCTCAGATCTCATAAAAATGAGTCCAAAAATTCATCATATGCAAAGATCATAGACTCAAACAGGAGTCATATATGCGGTAAATCCAATTCAGGTCCCACAAGCCATGGACCTCACTCTCAATGGCATGCACGTGGCAGGAGCGGCCGTGCTTATCGCTCTAACCAAGATTATTTTTTAAACACTTCCATTTGTGGAAATTATTATTATTCCAAGATCTATTGATTAAGGCCGGTTTCACACATCCGGCTTTTTGCTGTTTTGCCGGATGCGGCGCTCTCCCGTACAGTTAATACAGTACAATGACAGCGCTGTAACTTCCGGGTCACATGCGCCGGTCACATGACAGCATGTGACCGGCGCTTGTTGCGCTGTCATTGTACTGTATTAACTGTACGGGAGAGCGCCGCATCCGGCAAAACAGCAAAAAGCCGGATGTGTGAAACCGGCCTAATATGAACTTTCTTCTTGAGATACCCCCTTTAAATGTTTTGTTTTAGAACAAGTAAATCCTTAGAAATTAGTCGATGCAGCATTAGGTAACACAAACTGGGGCGTCTATTTTTAAAATGTTTAATTTTTACAGTGGGAACTTAAACTTAACCAGATATATGCTGGTTGATACATTTGATTTACCCTACCTATTGGTTTGCCTATTTTAAATTTGGTGATTTTTTTTTTCTTTTGGTATGTGGTACTAGATAATAACACACATTATTTTCCCATGAAGCCATACCCCTTCTCATGAAGTAACACTTCCTTGTATGAAAACTATTGTAAAATGTACAAAACACATATTTGTGTTTAATAGATATATAATATGGGTTCTTTTAGCATAGTATATCATCTCTCTCTAGCTTTTTTGGCTTTATCCCCTTTAAAAAGGCTGTGTTAAATTTCTGTATACAATGTTTGAATGGTAATATTACTGTGTAAGGGAAAATTCCAATAAGGAGGTGGCGGTGGGCTTACTATGATAAAATCATGAGAGATTAGATGGAATAATGGAATATCTTGTAGGTTTGAAAATCCTTTTATGTTCCTGACTAATAATGACAAAGTTAACCCCTTCACCCCCAGGCGATTTTCAATTTTTCGTTGTTTTTTTTTTTTTTGCTCCCCTTCTTCCGAGAGCCATAACTTTTTTTATTTTTCCATTAATCTTGCCATATGAGTGCTTGTTTTTTGTGGCACGATTTGTACTTTTAAAGGCAACTATAAGTTTTACCATATAGTGTACTGGAAAACAGCAAAAAAATTTCAAGTGCGGATAACTGGAAAAAAAGTGCAGTTGCACGATTGTTTTTGGGGTATTTTATTCACCGTGTTCACTATATGATAAAACTGATGTGTCAGTGAAATGCCTCAGTTCGGTATGAGTTTGTAGACACCAAACATGCATAGGTTTACTTTTATCTAAGGGTTTATAAAAAATTCAGACGGTTGTCCAAAAAAGTTTTCTTTATTTTCAGGACTCTGAAAATTGTAGATTCACATTGAAGGCATCAAAACTATGAATTAAAACATGTGAAATGAAATACTTAAAAAAGTGTGAAACAACTGAAAATATGTCTTATATTCTAGGTTCTTCAAAGTAGCCACCTTTTGCTTTCATTACTACTTTGCACACTCTTGGCATTCTCTTGATGAGCTTCAAGAGGTAGTTACTGGAAATGGTTTTCCAACAGTCTTGAAGGAGTTCCCAGAGATGCTTAGCACTTGTTGGCCCTTTTGCCTTCACTCTGCAGTCCAGCTCACCCCAAACCATCTCGATTGGGTTCAGGTCTGATGACTGTGGAGGCCAGGTCATCTGGCGTAGCACCCCATCACTCTCCTTCTTAGTCAAATAGCCCTTACACAGCCTGGAGGTGTGTTTGGGGTCATTGTCCTGTTGAAAAATAAATGATGGTCCAACTAAACGCAAACCGGATGGAATAGCATGCCGCTGCAAGATGCTGTGGTAGGCATGCTGGTTCTGTATGCCTTCAATTTTGAATAAATCCCCAACAGTGTCACCAGCAAAGCACCCCACACCATCATACCTCATCCTCCATGCTTCATGGTGTGAACCAGCCATATAGAGTCCATCCGTTCACCTTTTCTACAGACACGATGGTTGGATAGAAAGATCTGAAATTTGGACTCATCAGACCAAAGCACAGATTTCCACTGGTCTAATGTCCATTCCTTGTGTTCTTTAGCCCAAACAAATCTCCTCTGCTTGTTGCCTGTTCTTAGCAGTGGTTTCCTAGCAGCTATTTTACCATGAAGGCCTGCTGCACAAAGTCTCCTCAACTGTTGTTCTAGAGATGAGAAGGTATGTCCAAACTTTTGGTCTGTACTGTATTTCTATCTCACTTGTTTATTTTCACCAGGTAAACCCATATAACTGCACTAAATTTAGAAATAAACATTTCTGATATGCAAAAACAAAACCCCAAAAAATTAGTGACCAATATAGCCACCTTTCTTTCAGATGACACTGAACAGCCTACCATCCATAGATTCTGTCAGGTGCTTGATCTGTTTACGATCAACATTGCATACAGCAGCCACCACAGCCTCCCAGACACTGTTCTGAGAGGTGTACTGTTTTCCCTCCCTGTAGATCTCACATTTTATGAGGGACCACAGGTGCTATATGGGGTTCAGATCAGGTGACCAAGGGGGCCATGTCATTATTTTTTCATCTTTTAGACCTTTAATGGCCAGCCACGCTGTGGAGTAGTTGGATGTATGTGATGGAGCATTGTCCTGCATGAAAATCATGTTTTTCTTGAACAATACCAACTTCTTCATGTACTACTGCTTGAAGAAGTTGTCTTCCAGAAATTGGCAGTAGTTCTGGGAGTTGAGCTTCACTCCATCCTCAACCCGAAAAGGTCCCACAAGTTCATCTTTGATGATACCAGCCCATACTAGTACCCCACCTCCACCTTGCTAGCGTCTCAGTCGGAATGGAGCTCTCTGCCCTTTACTGATCCAGCCTCTGGCCCATCAAGAGTCAGTCTCATTTCATCAGTTCATAAAACCTTTGAAAAATCAGTCTTAAGATATTTCTTGGCCCAGTCTTGACGTTTTATCTTATGCTTCTTGTTCAAAGGTGGTCGTTTTTCAGCCTTCCTTACCTTGGCCATGTCCCTGAGTATAGCACACCTTGTGCTTTTTGATACTCCAGTAACGCTGAAATATGAAATATGGCCAGACTGGTGGCAAATGACATCTTGGCAGCTTCACGCTTGCTTTTCCTCAATTCATGGGAAGTTTTTTTGTGCCTTTTTTGCCTAACATGCTTCTAAAAAAAATACATTTACCACAAAATCCTGATTTAAAAAAAAATCATCATTTTCTTGTGATACATTCCTTTAACATTACTTTTCTGTTCTTTTGATAATGTTTTAATGTAATTTTTTTTCCTAAGATAATAAAAACTAAAAATCAAAGACTACAAATGCAGAATACATAATAGAATCTAGGTCTGGCAAACCAACTATAGATAACTAATTGCATATGTTTATTATCTGTTCTGCCCAAAATATAAGACTTATTCACAGGTTGCATATATGGGGCAATGTTTGATGTGACTTTTTTATAATTGTTATTTTTGGTGATCAGCCCTGTAAACCCATAGATATAAGAGTAGAGAGGTGGGTCCAAAAACCTCGTTGATACATTAGACTATAAAACATTATCAAGCACATGGTTGGTGGGGCGTCTGTTTTGGGATTTTGTTTGATTTACAAGCTGGAGCATCAATGACTGCTTTGGCTTCCCATGCTTTGTTTTAGATAACCCATAGGTATGATTCTAGCTCTGGAAAAAGTAATTAACATATTAGTTATAAAGTTAGTTGCAGAGTAAAATATTTTTGGTGATGCGTAAATCTTCTATGTTCCTGAAAATGTCTCTTATATAATAATTAAAGTAGAAAGAGAAGATATCAAAAGAAGTTGATTTTAACTGCTCCCCTTTTCTAGAATGCTAATAATGAAACTCTGATATAGGTGCAAACATCAATACACATACAAAAAGTGAATAAATTCTGTATACCTATTTATAAGCAATCCTTTTTGGCGCTGATTGCACCAGAGTGGTTTTGAAAGGCCAGAATATTCTGCCTCCATCTCCCCCATCAATGTCACAATAATAAAGACCACATCCTGGGCTCTGAAAGCATGAAATCAATGTCCTCCTTGATTTCAATTTACAGAGTTTCCATGAGAACCTGCAAATACACTGCTATAATGCTTTAACCGTCTACAAATTAAAATCATCAACATTTTTACTGCTGGAACTACTCACTGCAAAAGGAAAATAAATGGCATGGAACCTACAGCAGAAAAAAGCAAGACCTGATGAGTCTGATTACTCACTTAATCTCATCAAGTGGCTTATCCGCACACAGCTAAGATCAATAGGGTGGTATTTCTTTCTCATCAGGATTGTTCAGCCATTGATTTATTTTTCCCCTGAGTTTTATTTCTTCATGATATACATTCACACAGCAATTCTTGCTTAGATATACAGCACATCTATTATTTGACACATGCTTAAAGACAGTATAGTGCGAATTACGAGACAGTGAAGAGGACAATGTGACACTCAAGTGCAGACAACTTATTGTTCTTCAACTCTTATTAACTTCAGCAACCAACATATAAAGTTAAGGTACCGTCACACTAAGCAACATCGCTAGCAACATCGCTGCTGAGGCACAACTTGCTAGCGATGTTGCTGTGTGTGACATCCAGCAACACCCTGGCTGGTGAAGCACACATCGCTGTGTGTGACAGCGAGAGAGCAACAACTGAATGTGCAGTGAGCAGGGAGCCGGCTTCTGCGGACGCTAGTAACCAATGTAAATATCAGGTAACCAAGAAGCCCTTTCCTTGGTTACCTGATATTTACCTTCGTTACCAGCGTCTGCCGCTCTCACGCTGCCAGTGTCGGCTCCCTGCTCACTGCACACATAGCCAGACTACACATTGGGTAATTAACACGATGTGTACTCTGGCTAGGAGTGCAGGGAGCCAGCGCTAAGCGGTGTGCGCTGGTAACCAAGGTAAATATCGGGTTGGTTACCCGATATTTACCTTAGTTACCAAGCGCAGCATCGCTTCCACGCGTCGCTGCTGGCTGGGGGTTGGTCACTGGTTGCTGATGAGATCTGCCTGTTTGACAGCTCACCAGCAACCCGTGTAGCGACGCTCCAGCGATCCCTGCCAGGTCAGGTTGCTGGTGGGATCGCTGGAGCGTCGCTTAGTATGACGGTACCTTTAGATAAGATTTCAGAGTGATAGCAAATGGAATAGGTTGAGATCATCAAATCTGTCAAGATTCTAATTCGACAAATTACGCAAAATGTACAGGGAAATTCGATTTGCATTGAAGTTATTTGATGCAAATTGAATGATCTTTATTATGCTCTGAGATCCCTCTAGAGCAGGGGTGAGCCTCACATATAGCCTTCTGTATAAATTTATGAGACCTTAAATAGTCTCTTATATACACTATAAGCCCCAACATAGTCTTATATATACATTTTGATCCTGCACATAGGCTCCTGTAGACATTATGAGCCCTCACATAGCCTCCTATATACAGTGGGGAAAAAAGTATTTAGTCAGCCACCAATTGTGCAAGTTCTCCCACTTTAAAAGTTGAGAGAGACCTGTAATTGACATCATAGGTAGACCACAACTATGAGAGACAAAATGAGAAAACAAATCCAGAAAATCACCTTGTCTGATTTGGCAAGATTTGTTTTGCAAATTATGGTGGAAAATAAGTATTTAGTCACCTAAAAACATGCAAGATTATTGGCTCTCACAGACCTGTAACTTCTTCTTTAAGAGGCCCCTCTGTCCTCCACTCATTACCTGTTGTAATGGCACCTGTTTGAACTTATCAGTATAAAAGACACCTGTCCACAACCTCAAACAGTCACACTCCAAACTCCATTATGGTGAAGATCAAAGATCTGTCGAAGGACACCAGAAACAAAATTGTAGCCCTACACCAGGTTGGGAAGACTGAATCTGCAATAGGCAGAAGCTTAGTGTGATTAAATCAATTGTGGGAGCAATAATAAGAAAATGGAAGTCATTCAAGACCACTGATAATCTCCCTTGATCTGGGGTTCCATGAACGATAACACCCTGTGAGGTCAAAATGATCACAAGAAAGGTAGCAAAAATCCCAGAACCACATGAGGGGACCTAGTGAATGACCTGCATAGAGCTAAGACCACCGTAACATAGGCTACCATCAATAACACACTACACCACCAGGGACTTAGATCCTGCAGTACCAGATGAGTTATCCTGCTTAAACCAGTACATGTCCAGGCCCGTCTGAAGTTTGCTAGAGAGCATTTGGATTATCCAGAGGAGTATTAGGAGAATGTCATATGGTCTGATGAAACCAAAGTAGAAATGTTTGGTAGAAACACAATTTGTCATGTTTGGAGGAGACAGAATGCTGAGTTGCATCCAAAGAACAACATACCTACTGTGACGCATGGGGATGGCAACATGTTTGGCATAGGTGGTCTCCTTGACTGGAGACTGCCCTTCCCGTGGTTGTTCCTTCCCGGTGAAAGACCTGGCTAGTTTCCTGCCAGCGTTGAGAAACATGTGATGGTGTCTCCGTAGGCCTTCTTGCTTTGAATATTTCCCAGGGGGCATTGCTCTAGAATCACTGCGTTGAGAAACACGTGATGGTGTCTCCGCAGTGGTGGATGTTGATCTCCCTAAGGTCAACCATCCTTGCTCACATAGTCTTTTACTAGGCAATGTCCCACTAGCCAGATTCCTACTCCACACTGATGAGGGGCAAATACCCCGAAACGGCTGTCTGTGGATGGATACCATGTTTGGCATAGGTGGTCTCCTTGACTGGAGACTGCCCTTCCCGTGGTTGTTCCTTCCCGGTGAAAGACCTGGCTAGTTTCCTGCCAGCGTTGAGAAACATGTGATGGTATCTCCGTAGGCCTTCTTGCTTTGAATATTTCCCAGGGGGCATTGCTCTAGAATCACTGCGTTGAGAAACACGTGATGGTGTCTCCGCAGTGGTGGATGTTGATCTCCCTAAGGTCAACCATCCTTGCTCATATAGTCTTTTACTAGGCAATGTCCCACTAGCCAGATTCCTACTCCACACTGATGAGGGGCAAATACCCCGAAACGGCTGTCTGTGGATGGATACCATGTTTGGCATAGGTGGTCTCCTTGACTGGAGACTGCCCTTCCCGTGGTTGTTCCTTCCCGGTGAAAGACCTGGCTAGTTTCCTGCCAGCGTTGAGAAACATGTGATGGTGTCTCCGTAGGCCTTCTTGCTTTGAATACTGTGACGCATGGGGATGGCAACATCATGCTTTGGGGTTGTTTCTCTGCAAAAGGACTAGGGCAACTGATTGGTGTATGTGAACGAATGAATGGGGCCATGTATCGTGAGTTTTTGAGTGCAAACCTCCTTCCATCAGCAAGGGCATTGAAGATGAAACATGGCTGGATCTTTCAGCATGACAATGATCCCAAGTACACCGCCAGGGCAATGAAGGAGTGGCTTTGTAAGAAACATATGAAAGTCCTGGTCTGGCTAGCCAGTCTCCAGATCCTAACCCTACAAAAAACCTTTTGAGTGAGTTGAAAGTCCATGTTGCCCAGTGACAGACCCAAAACATCACTGCTCTAGAGGAGATCTGCATGGAGGAATGGGCCAACATACCACCAACAGTGCGTGCCAACCTTGTGAAGACTTACAGAAAATGTTTGACCTATGTCATTGCCAAAAAAGGATATATAACAAAATATTGAGATGAACTTTTATTATTGGCCAAATAGTTATTTTCCACCATAATTTGCAAAAAAAGTTTGCCAAATCAGACAAGGTGATTTTCTGGATTTGTTTTCTCATGTTGTCTCTCATAGTTGTGGTCTACCTATTATGTCAATTACAAGTCTCTCTCATCTTTTTAAGTGGAAGAACTTGCATAATTATCGGCTGACTAAATACTTTTTTCCCCAGTGTACATTTCTGAGATCTTACAAAGCCCCCTATATGCATTTCCGAGCCTCTGCACAGCCTTTTACATATATGCAAGCATTTCATACAGAAAAAAATACAAATACTCACCTCGTTCCCATTCCCTCAGCACTCTGCTCCATCCTCCAGTGCACTAATGCTCCACACAGCACACATGATTTGATGCTATCGCTTTTGCTGTGCCTCACACTGATCGGTGAATGACAGAGCCAGCATCCCCTCCTCCACCAATGACTGCTTTATCAGGATGCAAATAGTGATGACATTGGATAGCAGACGTACGGTGAGGGAGGGCATGGTCCACTGTTTTTATGTGGTCCGCAAGCTGCACTTTGCCCAGCCCTGCTCCAGAACCCAGAAAATAATGTGTTTTAAAGAAAATAAAACAAAACAAAAAAACTAAACTCATCACTCATCTTTCTAGCACCATATACAACCTGCCATCTGATCCTGTGTCTCTTTTTTTTACTTTCCCCAGTCACAAGCATCCTCTTCAGCCTGCTTTATTCTTTGCTAGGTCTTACAGCATTCAGTAGGCCTCTGTGAGCACTTTGTGTCATATCATCATAGGACATGTCATGACAATCACCTGATGCCAAGTCAGTGCCTTGGGAAACACAAATCATGCCATTATGACAGCACGGTGTACTAGTCATGCATGGACGAAAAAATGCACAGGACAGGGGAAAGTTAAAACGAGAAGTGTGGAGAATTGGACAGTGGGATGTGGGGCAGCAAAAAAGGTGAGCAGTGAGGTTAGTATTATTATTAATTTAGCATTTTACTGGCCCTCTACTGTTCAGTATATTAATGACTGCCATTGACTGCAAAATTGCTGAATTTGCTCAGAGCAAATTAAAAAAAAATCTGTAGAAAATATACAGAAAAATTCTATTTTCCCTCAAATAAATGGGTCCTTCTTGTCAGTGTTTCCCAGAGACTGGAGAGATCGGACATGTTTGCGGTCTCTCCAGTGTCGGATGTAGCAGAGCCAGGACCATCGTGGTACCTCGTGTGGATTACCTCGGACTTGGGTGTTTTGTGGTTAATAAATTGGTGAAAGATGGTGGTCTTGTATTTTATTTCAAATAAAGGATTCTTTCGGTGTTTGTGTTTATTTTCTTTCACTTACAGATTAATGATGAGAGGTGTCTCAGAGACGCCCGAATGATTTATATAGGACTTAGTGCAAAACCTCCAAAAATTGATGTAAGGGTATATATCAGCCAATTAAACCGTCAAGAAACAAACCTTTAAAAATCCAAAAACTTTATTTTATTAACCATAGAAAAAGTGCACATTAAAACACATGCATAGATTTATATTCACAGGGGGGACCCTGGGTAGATTCCCTAATCTCCCCCTTCCTGACTGTGGGGGTTGGCACCCTATTCAAAATGCGTCGTGGCACCCCCACTCCACCGTAGACTGGCCCTTACAGACCCTATACTGACCACTTCTCAGTGCTGCTCATCTTATGTAGGGCCTTAAAAAATACACCGTGATTCACATGAATATCAGAGTACTGTCAGGAGGGTATCATCAATAGAAATTATTATCCCTTAAAATATGATATGTATCTCCTCCATTATCTCGTGAGTTCAGGTATAATATTGTATTTATCTACTAATGAGTTTTTCTGTTACAGGGTACAGTCTATTTTTACTATGCAGTAGACTTAAGTATACTCAAATAGGTAAGGTGGCCTAATAGCCACTACTCCGCCATATTCTTTGGCTCTCTGCCCATTCAAAAAAATGAATATGTGAAGCGGCCTAATAGTCAACACTCTGCCGTATGCTGTGGCTCTCTGTCCCAAATATTATGGTTCCCTGCCCGACGCGTTTCTCCTCAGGGGCTATCCAAAGTTAAATCATACGGACAACAGGATGTTCATATCAATATTTCATTCCAACCTCCAATAAGGTAGATCATATGGAAAACAAGCTGAAACAACAATAAGTCTCTATTAGTGAACTGGTCAATATTCCCACCTAGTCGCATGTTGTATATCACCATCTCCACAAATCATTACTCACATGGTGTTCATATCATCAATGTTTCATTCTGACCTCCAATAAGGTACTTTCAAAAAACTGCAACAAATGTATATATATATAAGTCTCCTTTATCTTTTTCTCCCTGGGCACCAATAGACACCTTAAAGAACTAGTACTCACTCAGATATTCCATTATGTGTATATACGCAGGGCATCTGCTGACAATGCGGTAGATGGTGACGCCTATTCCACATGGAATCCCAGGGGGTTTAAAAAGGCCCCCGTTCTAATACGTCATCTTACCTCTTTTCCGGTTTCTCTGACAGAGAGAGCTCAGATTGACCCTCCCTCCTCCCTTAGCCTATCAGCTTACATATATCCTCACCGACGCGTCATGTCAGCTCACATTCGGTTTCTACAGTGAGTCGATATGCTTTCCAGATAAACGCGTCATTTCCGGTCCCACAAGCCTCTTCGGCCCGCATCATACGGGAAATGCTATGCCCTCTTTACCAGTCATGGCATGCCACGTAGACACTTAGTCACTTCCGGTCTAGCTGGCGCTCAGTTGCGATACGTCATTTCCGTTCCCAGCAGCCATATCTCTCGGGGAAGCGCAACGTCAACTCACTCCACCGTGCTCCCGACCAATCACCGCATACCACATGGGCACTGTTTACTTTCGGTTTCGGCGGGCAGAAGCCTGTCACATCAAGAGGTCGGCACGATCCTCATCCCAAAGCGTGGGAGGCCCCATTTCGCCTTCCCTCCAATTTCGCAGGGACCTAATATATCAAAACAGTTGAGAATCTATATCGCCTCATCTCCCATCCAAGGCTGAGGCAACCCAACAGAGAAGGGGGTGGGGGGAGGGGCGCACATCAAGGGCTCCATAGTGGAAAGGATCAAATAATTTCTACCGAGCTATCCAGAGGACATAACTATTACTGCTCACTTACTTCCCTGGGTATCTAGTTCATATATAATTATAGGGTAAATAAACTATTCATTAAAGGGACTTTACGGTGGAAATGGACCAAGTATGACCTAAAACCTATAATTCATATCTATGTCCAACCTGCACCATTTCTACTAGGTCATAAAGATAATATATTGTCTGTTATGGCCATTTATTAAATGGCCCAAATCATGACACTCACCTTCCCTTGGAAGGGATATTCTGTGTCCACTGGATCCCCTACCCACTGTGCAGCTACTCTAAATAAAGCACGCAAAACTAAGCTGCTCATTGAGCCCCTTCGGGTGGATACGTTGCAACTAAAAGATCCATCTTGTCTCTCTTTGGATGATGTTTTTATCCCAATCCCCTCGTCTCACAGACATAGGTATTGTTTCAATGTCTCTAAGGATAGAGCACCCACATCCCCGCCATGACTGTTGTTTATATGGTGGGCAATGGGGGTGTCCCTCTGTAACGCCTGGCCCCACCAGACCCCGGGGGGGAGCTCTCCCTCACATCTGCCCAGTCCCAGCATGGCTCCCACGTGCACTCCTGTCACCGCTCATACCGACAGTGGACGTCACCGTGCCCTACCTGCTGTGGACATTATCTGTACCGTACCTGCTGTGGACGTCACCTGCTGTGAACATCTCCGGTGCCGTTTCCGTGTTCTGCTGGCTGTGGACGTCACAACCTTGCTACACCTGGCCCTACAGAGACTCCTACTACCGGTTCCTAGCCACCGTGCATTTAGGCCTTCTGGGGAGGCGCCACACAGTCCCTGTATAGGGGTTCGCTGCTGGTCGCCTTCTCGGGGGAGTCCGGTGCACGGTCCAGTGGGTCCACCTCCGGACGCTCGCCGCTCCTCGGTGAGCGTAACACCCTCTTATTCCTCACATCTCCCAGATGCTCACTAATTCTGGTTCTAAGTTGCCTTTTAGTTTTGCCCCCATAGTTTAGTGGGCATGTGCACGTACATAAGTAGACCACTCCCTCCGTTCTACAATTTGCAAAATTTCTATTTTTATAGACTCGTCCCGTACTGACACATGAAAATTCCTTGGATGGAGTGATAAATTTGCAAAACGAGCACCTTCCGCATCTAAAGGTGCCCACCTCTCTCTGCTTTAACCATGTTCCCGCTTTTGATGGGGGAGTATATAGACTGTGTACCACATAATCTTTGATCGTCCGGCCTCTCCTATATGTCACTGATGGTCCACTAGTGATTGAGTCTCTAATATGAGGGTCACTTAACAAGATCCCCCAATATCTTCTCAAAATCTCCATTGCTTTTCCATTTTGGTCATCAAATGTGCCTATTAGGCGTGTTTTCAAGTCGCTCTCATCCCTATTCTTAGGGACCAGTAATCTATCCCTTTCACTGAGCCATGCGTGATCATACTCCGCATTGATAGTGTCGATTGGATATCCTCTCTGGAGGAATCGATTTTTCAGATGTTTCGACTGTCTATCAAAGTCCCCAACCAAGGAGCAGTTTCTGCGTAATCTCAGGAACTGCCCCTTGGGGATGCCTCTTTTTAGGGGAGCCGGATGAAAACTCCTCCAGTGCAATAAACTGTTGGTACTGTTGGGCTTTCTATAAATATCCGTCCTCAAATGGCCGTTTTCATCCTTTTGAATGAAAATATCCAGAAACGGGATGCTATCTCCCCCAATTTTGTATGTTAGTTTTAGGCCAAAATTATTGACATTCAGATGCTCTACAAACGAAATAAAGGTTTCATTGGTTCCAGTCCACACAATGATAATCTTATCAATCTATCGCCACCAGAAAGCTATCTGGGGGCTCCATATTGTGTCTTCCTCGCCAAAAACTTCCATATCCTCCCACCAGCCCAGGAACAGATTTGCATATGTGGGGGCACACGGGCTCCCCATCGCTGTGCCCCTGAGCTGGTGGAACAATTTTGAATCAAATATAAAGTAGTTCCTGGTTAGTATGAATTCCATAAGTTTTCAATCAAATTCATTGTGGGGACTGTACTGGATCCCTCGGGATGATAAGAAATACTCAATGGCTCTGAGACCGCATATATGGGGGATTCGACTATATAATGATTCAACATCAATTGACACTAGGATGGCCTCTTTCTCCACTGTCATTCCCTCCAAGCGTCTCAACAGATCCATAGTGTCCTTGATGTGCGATGGAAGGGCTGAGACGAAAGGTCGTAGGATGTGGTCCACATATGTACTGCTGTTCTGACATAGGGCATCGATCCCTGAGACGATCGGTCTTCCCTTCAGGGGGTCGAGTCCCTTGTGCATCTTAGGAACCGTGTCAAAGGTGGCTATTCTAGGGTGTTTAGGTAGGAGAAATTCAAACTCCTCCTTTGAGATAAGTTTGTTGTCCCGTGCTGTTATCAGTAGTGATTTTAATTCTTTACTGTGTCAGTTGGGTCCTCTCTCAAAACCTCGTAGGTATCCTTATCATTTAACAGTGTCAGACACATATGCACATATTTGCCTGTGTTCATGACTACTGTGTTTCCACCTTTATCAGACGGCTTTATGATAATTTCCAGGTTTTTCTCCAGATCTTTCAAGGCCTCTCTTTCTTGTTTATTGAGGTTAACTGGGGCTGGGTTATGTTTCAGGTCAAGTTTCATTAATTCTTTTGTGACCAATTTACAGAATATCTCTGTGCTATCGTGATCACCCTGAGGGGGCATCTTCGTACTTTTATTCTTCAGTGAGGAGAAAGGGCCTTCACCCAATCTCCTACTGCCCTATTCCTCTAAGGCCAAAAGATTGTCCAAATCATTCATCATATCAATCGGAATATCAAGTTTTTGACTCCTTGTTCGACTATTCGTTGCAAAAAACTTCTTCCTTTTAAGTTTGCGAATGAACAGGTGCAGGTCTTTGACCCATGTAAAGGCATCGTACCTCACCGTGGGTACAAATCCCAAACCTGCTATCAAGACTGATATTTCACTATCTGATAACCTATAGTCCGATAGATTGATAACCTGTGATTTGGTCCCCGACATAACTCCAGCCCCTCCTAGGTTTTGTTTATTCCTGCAGGTACCACGGTCTCTCAGATCGTAAGGTCTCATATCTTTCCTCTCTAAAAAAGAGGAAGTGGGAGCAACTGGGAGAAGCGATGGGGCAGAGGAGTTGGAAGGCTGCGCAGATGTACCAAAGCCATCAGCACCCCCCTGATGGGTGCCTTGAGTATATCGTCCTCCCCTCCCCCCTCTTCCCATCCCTCCCTTCCATTTTTTCTTTGTTGGTCCTCTTGGGATCCAAGGATTCCTGTTGCTCCTGACTTCTGAGTCTGAGGACTCTGCCTCAGTTGATGAAATGTCACTAGGAGGGACTTTCCTACTGTTGTCCACAAAATTATACGCCTGTTTATCTCTAAAATCTTTAAGGTACCTAGAGAATCTCTTATGTTTTCTATCCTTAATGCTGAGCCTGTACCGCTCAACAGATGTTTTTAAAGCCGCTTCCCTGTTGGCAAAGTCAGCCTCTGTTTTATGTTTGAGGGCTATATCTATCAACTCCTGTAATCTCACAGTTGTTTTTTGTAACGTCTTTTTCTCCTCAAGCAAAATCCCCATAAATCTTATAGAGGAGGAGATTGATTCTTCCTCCCACTTTATCAGGAGATCAGCTGACCTGGATCTTGGGGCGGGTGAGATAGATATTCTCAAGCCTCTAGCGACTATACGACTCTTGATGTAGTTATCGAGTGACTGTACCTCCCACCAGTATTTGATGTTTTCTTTGTATCCTATTAGTAATTCTGAAAAAATTGATCTCAAAGATTGATTGAGTTTGCGTGGGGGCTTCCTCATTAAGCAGTTCAGAAAAGGCTTCCTTGGCATCATCCAGGCAAGTGCTATCACTGATGGGTCCAGACAGGAATCCAGCCATAACCAATTCAATTCAAAACCTCCAAAAATTGTTGTAAGGGTATATATCAACCAATTAAACCGTCAAGAAACAAACCCTTAAAAATCCAAAAACTTTATTTCATTAACCATAGAAAAAGTGCACATTAAAACACATGCATAGATTTATATTCACATGGGGGACCCTGGGTAGATTCCCTAATCTCCCCCTTCCTGACTGTGGGGGTTGGCACCCTATTCAAAATGCGTCGTGGCGCCCCCACTCCACCGAAGACTGGCCCTTACAGACCCTATACTGACCACTTCTCAGTGCTGCTCATATTATGTAGGGCCTTAATAAATACACCGTGATTCACATGAATATCAGAGTACTGTCAGGAGGGTATCATCAATAGAAATTATTATCCCTCAAAATATGATATGTATCTCCTCCATTATCTCGTGAGTTCAGGTATAATATTGTATTTATCTACTAATGAGTTTTTTTGTTACAGGGTACAGTCTATTTTTACTATGCAGTAGACTTAAGTATACTCAAATAGGTAAGGTGGCCTAATAGCCACTACTCCGCCATATTCTTTGGCTCTCTGCCCATTCAAAAAAATGAATATGTGAAGCGGCCTAATAGCCAACTCTCTGCCGTATGATGTGGCTCTCTGTCCCAAAACTCCGCCAAATATTATGGCTCTCTGCCCGACAGCGTTTTTACTCCTGGAACTTTATTGGATCGGAGGTTCATCAGGGGCTGTCCAAAGTTAAATCATACGGACAACAGTAATAGTTATGTACTTTGGATAGCTCGGTAGAAATTATGTGATCCTTTCCACTATGAGCCCTTGATGTGCGCCCCTCCCCCCGCCTCCTTCACTGTTGGGTTGCCTCAGCCTTGGATGGGAGATGAGGCGGTATAGATTCTCAACTTTTTTGATATATTAGGTCCCTGCAAAATTGGAGGGAAGGCGGATGATACCCCCCTGACAGTACTCTGATATACATGTGAGTAACGGTATATTTCTTAAGGCCCTACATAAGATGATAAGCACTGAGAATTGGTCAGTATAGGTCTGTAAGGGCCAATCTACGGTGGAGTGGGGCGCCACGACGCATTTTGAATAGGGTGTCAACCCCCACAGTCAGGAAGGGGGAGATTAGGGAATCTACCCAGGGTCCCCCCTGTGAATATAATCTATGCATGTGTTTTTATGTGCACTTTTTCTATGGTTAATGAAATAACGTTTTTGGATTTTTAAGGGTTTGTTTGTTGACGATTATAGGACTTAGTGGCAACTATGGTCTGCCATTAACTCTTATTACCCTGATTGTCACTGCACCAGGGTAATCGGGATCAGCAAAGTAAAGTTCCGGGATTGTCACATGTAATGGATGCGGCAATTCTGGGTGGCTGCTGGCTGATATTATTAGGACTGGGGGGCTCTCAAAAATATTGATCTCCCCAGCCTGAAAATACCAACCCCTCAGTTGTGAGGCTTTATCTTGGCTGAGTATCACAATTGGGGGAGGAATCACACGCCTTTTTTTTAAATTACTTATTTATTTATTTTATTGTACGATATAGACCCACCCACTGGCAGCTGTGATTGGTTGCAATCAGACAGCTGTGAATTAGCTTGGAGGTGAGTCTGACTGCAACTAATCACAGGAAAAGCAGTGTGTATGTATTGAGGTTAATGAGCGCGTGCAGTGAGTTAAGGTTAATGAGCGGGTAAAAAAGAAGAATGAGAGGCAGCGGGAGCAGTGTGACATCTGCGCTGCGATGGTGATCAGTGAATATGAAGCGGAGAGAGAGAGAGAATAAGAGGCAAAATACTGTGACATCCTCATTCCCAGAAACCATATATGAGTCAAAGATGCATGTAAGCATATTATTCCGGGTCTTTCCCATTCAGTTTAATCACTATCTCATCCATTTCAGCATTTTCCTCAGTCCCCAGACCTCTCTGTTGAGTCCAGCAGAAAATTACTCACATTTCCCATTGACTTGCATTGTACTTGCTATTCGCAACGAATACTCCAGTATTACAAAGTATTTGTTACGAGTGTAATTATTACGAATATACGGTACTCGCTCATCTCTAGCTATTCTCTAAGAATAAGGCAATTCACTTATAATTGAAATTATATTCCCAGCTTCATGTTTTCTAATATAGCACTTTAATGATACATTTTAATACTAAAACATTGTAGACTATGCTTATATAAGAATTCGTAAAGAGGAGAAATGTATTTGGCTTTTTGTGAACCAGAGGCCTTGACCCTTCAAGTCAACTCATGCGTGCCAATTTTATTGAAAAGTGTCTGGGATGAGAAATCAGTGCAGTGTGTAACAAATGAATGTCAGGGCTTCATTTGGTTATGTAAAGATAAAGATCTTAAAGTGATGCAATATAGGGGGTTTTGGTGGCACCTGGAAATTTGCCACCGGCTGTCTCCCCTCTGCAGCTACTTCCAGGTCGTCTGCTCTGTGTGTAAATGAATATGCATGAGCATAATTAGTCGGCTTGGAAGCAGAGACAGCAGTGGCTGAAGAAAGCGTCGCGGAAGAAAAGTGAGTTAAAAAAGCTTTTTATTTGAAATGTACATGTTTTCCTGCTACGTGTTTCACAGATCACACCACTGTTTGGTCCATGAGACATCAGTGATGCCAGAAGAGAAAACAGACTTGTCTCCATGCAGAGCACATGGACAAACATGTACGCTGCACAGAAACACCTCATGTGACAAATAGAGATGAGCCACCCCACGGGCGTTCGAGTTCGGTTCGGTTTGTCGAACGGAGGCCCCGTTTGATGAATGTTCGACAAACCGTTCGATGAACCACTTCGAACCCCATTGAAAACAGCCCGCCGGCGACTGTAATTGGTTGCATTGAGACAGCTGTCAATCATCGTGGGGGCATGTCTGACTGCAACCAATCATGGGCTGCCGGTGGGCAGGGAAAGGCACGGAATAACTAATTGAATAATGAAGCGGCAGCCATTTTCAAAAGAGGACATGCCGCTGGAGATTTGAGATAGCCATGCAGCGAGACGCCCGTGATCGGTGAGTAGGAAAGAGAGAGGGATTGTGCTGGGGACGCAAGACGCATGCAGATACAAAAGGTGCGCACATACTTACTGTGAAAAGCTATGCTTTTGGTGCTCGAACCGTTCTCGTACGTAACTTGAACTGCCGAACTTTTACCAAATCGTTCAAGTTCGTCGAACGACTCGAACACCCCCCAAAATCACTCAAACATGAAATTGGCGAACCTCGAGCATCGCTCATCTCTAGTGACAAATCACTGTTGTGTGCGCAGACCCATTGATTTTAATGGGTTTTCATACTGTATGTGCGTGATTCTGGTACGTATAAAAACAGTAATGTACCAGAATCACTGACGTGTTAAGGGGGCTAAGAGAGTTTAAAAGTGTGGATTAGGCTGCTTTCACACTACGTTTTTTAACATCTGTCATTAACGTTTTTTTAACGCAAACAAACGGATCCAGTGCAAATGCGTTTTCATTTCAATGCATTTGCAATGGACTCATGTCAACATAGCATTCACCTGCGTTTGTGTGCGTTATAGTAAGGATCCAGAGACTTGCAGTTTTTTAACTTTTTTCAAAAACGCTACTTGTAGCGTTTTTGAGCTGCATCCAAATACTGCAAATTGCTGGATCCTGACTAAACAGCATGCAAACGCATGTGAACGCTGGCATGCTGATAGACAGGATCCTGCTTGCTCTACTGAGCATGCACAGAAACCAGCCTCGCGTGATCAGACCCTCTTTCCAAATCCCTCTCTCCTCCTCTCTCCCTCTCTCTCCACCTCCCTCCCTCCCCCTCCCTCTCTCTCCACTCTCCCCCGCCTGAGAGCGGAGGACGCTCGTAACCAAGGTAAACATCGGTTAACCGCGGTCTTAGTTACCCGATGTTTATCTTGGTTACGTGTGCAGGGAGCCCGGCTCCTAGCAGCTGCAGACGCTCATAACCAATGTAAATATCGGGTATCCAAGCAAGTCACCCGATGTTTACCTTGGTTTCGAGCCTCCACAGCTGTTAGATGTCGGCTCCCAGTCTATCACGTTCAGTTCCCCTCACTCCTGATCACATGACTCAAATGCCCGCCCATAAACTTAAAGTGACAGGATCCTGCAAAATAACACATGCGTTTGCATGCTTTTTTTGCTGTAAAAGCAGCATCCGCTTTTGCAGCAAAAAAACGTTCATGACGCATGTTAAAAAAATGTAGTGTGAAAGCAGCCTTACTAAGCAAACTACTTCCTCTGTTTAGACAAATTAATGTCACAAAATTAACATCCTAAAATTTGGGTATAATTAGCAGCATCATTGTTGAGGACCTTAAGGTCACAGTAGTGGGTTGTTGAGCAGGTACAGTAGCAGTATTCTTTCTTCAGTCTCTGCTAAAAGAAGCTCGCACCTATCCTTATGTAACTTTTTGCTTTGTAAGTGACAGGAGGTGTTCAGCTACAATTAACATTAAAAGTGAAAAAGTCTATATTAAACAGTGTTAATTAGTACACAGTTTTGGTGTGCAGTATATAACAGCTAACATCTCTAGACCACATTCAGGTGACCCACGAGGCACATGCGCCTTTCAAAATACTTACTGGAAGCACTGTGACAAAAAAATGTATGGGTATACATTCATAGCCACACTGACAGGCTTGTACTAGCCCACAAGGAAAGCGGTGAATCCCTGGTTGGTTCCTGTATAGGAGTGGACCCCCTATACCCATATGTTAACAGTAGTTGGCACAAAATACTAAATTCATTTGTACAGAACAAGACTGAATCTCATAATTCATTTTATAAACTACCAAACACATTACTCCAAAGAAGTATAGGTACATTTTTGAACGAGTGTAATATAATTTTGCATGTAACTGAACAGTGGGACACCTGAGTAAGTGTTACCGATGGACCCTTGCCGTCCAGTCTCACACTACATACAGAATAAAAGGAAACAGTGAACTCAAGAAGATAATTTAATACAATTATGGGATTTAATAAAAAAAGAATAGTCATCTTATTGCATTTGTAAATTTTGCACAGACGTTTTTCAATACCTACATTTGCCTCACAAAAGAAAGTATTACAAATTGTGATAAAAAAAATTCACCTTGGTAAATCAAGCAACTAAGGTGCAGTGACTTTCAGAAAATGAGGATAATTTATTGATACATACTTGCTTGGTCAGGGTTGCACTCCAATGAAATGAATATAGTTAGCTAGATGTGGATGATGGAATCTGCAACAGATGCACTTTTTAGTGCATAAATATTCCATCAACCCCTCGGACCATTTCTCTCATTTAACCTTGAGCTCCTTTCTACCCTCTCTACAAACGCATGACATTTCTTCAGTCTACGCAATGACAGTCAACAACTGGAAAACAGCTCCAATGTGATGTTAGATGTAAGTTTCCAAATAACGTTCAAAACTAGACACACGAGCTCTCCTTGAAAAATCACGGTTTAATGAATCTGTCTTTATCCCACCACAATCAAGAGCTTTTCCTAATTCTTACTGGTCCATATATTACATAACATTCTGTCCTGTTCAGAGCTTCAAGATGAAGGCCAATTAATCTCTGTTAACCCAGAAAGCTGACCAAATGAAATGCCTTTCCTGGACTGTACCCTATTACTGAGTAAGTCATTTGCTTAGCGTAGAAATGAGTGATGGGATGGTGGAGTCACTAAGGCTTGAGACTTATTCCATAAATCTGCCAAAATGTTGTGTGGATTACGTCCCGGGATTAATTATGGTATCTGCCCTTCAAACAAAGCCTTGACCTTAATCAGCTGTTCATTGGTACAAACTTCTAGATGTAACTATCAAATATTGAGTACAAATACATATACAGAATCATGACACTACGGACAATAGAATATCATAATACACTAAAGCAGAATACAGATATTAGTATACATATAGTAGTTTATTCCTAAAAAAAAAGGTTTTGGTTGTTTCTAGATTACAAGGTTTATTGAATTTAGTAAAACGTATTACACTCACACAAGATTTAAAGAAGATAAGTCACCGCATCAAAAGTGCCAAGTTTTCCTTTTATTTTATTTGGTTTTTAGGTATTTTTAGGAATGCCATTCCTGTGACTTTACTACAAAACATGGGATTTATTGTTCATTTGACTGAAAAAATGTGTAACACTGTCACTGTCCCGCTTGCACCTATCCTTGCTCCACTTGGCAGAGATGCTGACCTAATCACCGCTAAAACCACCCAGCTCTGTCTTCTGCTCTGATACCCACCATGGCTCCCAGCTCCCAGGGCTTGGGAATTTCAAGCAGGTCTTCTAGCAATGCACTTATGGTGTGCGCGCACTCCCCTTTTCTAAAAGGGGCATCACGCACACTTTTGGAAGTGTTTCCAGCCCATGGCTGGGAGGCACTAGGTTTTTAAGGCAACTTCCCCCATAGGGAGGTGCCTGAGCAATTTCAGTATCTATTGTGTGTTTTACCTACTAGTTTGATGTCTAGTCCCTGATACCCTGAACCAGTCCTGTTCCTGATTAAGAAACCCATCCTGTCTGTACCAGCCATCCTGTCTCAACCTGAACCAGAACGTGAACCCTTCTTGTCTGAACTAAGCATCCTGTCAGAACCAGAACCATTATCTGAACTCATCCTGTCTGAACCAAGCCATCCAATCTGAATCAGTACCATTATCAACCCTGCATGTGATCCTGGTCCTGCACTGCCTGATACTCTGACTCTATACCTGCATGCCTGACCACTGGGGTCATCTGCTGTAGTACCAAGGACTGCCCTGGAATGATCAATCAAAAATTGAGAAGAGGTTCCAGGGCACTGCCCAGCACGCACTATGTCCAATAGGAGAAAAAACTCTTGTCCAGAGGCCAAAAAGAAAGCAAGACCGGGGTGCATATATATATGTCAGTTGTCATTCAGCATGAACATAGAAAAGATATAGCACTCACCGTTTTTTTGCTGTGCATAGTGCCGTTTATTCAATGGTGGAGGTTACATGTGTGGAGAGGGCTGGTGGGGAGAGGGAGTGCACGCCATACGTGGCAGACGACGGCCGTTTCGCACCGGACAAGTGCGAAACGGCCGTCGTCTGCCACGTACGGCGTGCACTCCCTCTCCCCACCAGCCCTGCCCTGGAATGATACCTGGTGACTACCAGTGGTACAAGCCTAACCTCACTATCAGAGGCTCTAGCGAAGAACCAGGTAGTTGGTTAGTCACGCCCATCCAAGGTAAGCCTGGCACTGTAGCACAGTGGGTCCACACCCATCAGCATGACAAAATGTATGTAATAAATAAAAAAAACATTAAAATACCTAAACTTTAGCATACTGCCACAATAAACAAAACATGGCAGTTTTTTTATTTATTGTTTTAAAAAGAGCCAAAAAATTGCTTTGGATTCCTTGCATTACATAAATTCTTATTGACTTACAGCACAGATTAGCAGATCATTTGATATTCAAATTCAACAAATTCTCCCCAAAAATTCTTTTTACTGCAAATAAATTCCCTTCTATCTCAAAGAAATAGAAAGAACACTTTTAATATGATATAAATGATATATATATATTCTACCTACACAGTGGGATCTTGAGTTGTAACTCTACTGTACAAACCACCAGCCTGGAGCCCGACTGTGCTCCACCAAGAATGCTGATCTCTGCCTGACCACCAACTCCAAGGTATAATATTCTAATAGATGTCACAGCTGCAAGGCATTATGGGCAAGCCAGAATGGCTACGGAAAATGAGATTAACCCAGTCACTGATACTTCATCAGTTAGAGAGACAGTGCCAGGCAAGTTATTTTTTGCAAATCGAATCTCAAAGTGTTTCACGAATTCACATGGAACCACAAATTTCAGGACATTCACCTCAAACGCTCTCACCTCACCTCTGCAGACCAATCCACACATCTCTGATTTACCAGCCAACACCTGGTTACAGTCATTTTCCCCCCAAAAAACACATTGAAATTTTAATTTGCTTGATGAATATTTCCCCCAAATCTTAAGGGTACTTTACACGCTGCGACATCGTTAGCCGATGCTAGTGATGCCGAGCGCGATAACACCCGCCCCCATCGTACGGCCGATATGTGGTGATCGCTGCCGTAGCGACATTATCGCTACGGCAGAGTCACATGCACATACCTGCTCTGCGACGTCGCTGTGACCGGCGAACCGCCTCCTTTCTAAGGGGGCAGTTCGTTCAGCGTCACAGCGACGTCACAGCAGCGTCACTGAACCGCCGCCCAATAGAAAAGGAGGGGAGGAGGTGAACGGCCGAAACATGCCGCCCACCACCTTCCTTCCTCCTTTTCTGGTGGACGCAGGTAAGGAGATGTTTGTCAATCCAGCGGCGTCACACATAGCGATGTGTGCTGCCGCACGAACGACAAACAACATCGTTACTGCAGCAGCAACGATATTTGGGAAGGGACCCCCATGTCACCGATGAGCGATTTTGAACGTTTTTGCAATGATTCAAAATCGCTCATAGGTGTCACACGCAACAACATCGCTAAAGCTGCCGGATGTGCGTCACAAATTCCGTGACCCCAACGAGATCGCTTTAGCGATCTCGTAGCGTGTAAAGCCACCTTTAGGCTCCCCTAGAAGATGTGTCTGCTTGGACTGTATACAACCCCCTTTCAAGTTCTTTAATACAATCACAGCCTTAGTAATGTCAAAGGGTCCTCAACATAGAAACAAATGGTTATCCAGTAGTAACCAATTAGCAATTTAATAACACAGTGCTCTGATAGACACTTCATGATTTTTAAGATTAAAAAAGATCCAAAAATGATCCCACTTACTGGCAGACTATTTTATTGTCTACCATATATTTTGTACAACACTATAATTAAATTTGACAATATTTTCAATCCCAGTTATTCAACCCTTTTAAAAAGGATGTAATATGAAATGCTAAGTCGGTAGGTGGGTAAATTTACAGAAAGCAAAATGAGGCAGTAGGCCACAGTATAGTTGTGGCATGTACAGTTGTAAAACTGAACTAGTAATACACTTCTGCAGAAAACATCCATTTTTTAAATTACTTTAGCAAAATTCAACTTTAATTTCAAAAAAGAAATATTAAGTATCTACATGACCAAATAGCTAGCAACAGGGTGCTGTATTGGTGGGATCAGTGTGGATGTATAATTTGACTAGTAAAACAGAAGTGCACAAAATTGTTTGTGATGTGCACTGTTTAGGATGTAGACATTCACAGTTAAATGTATGGATTTTGGAGAATTTTCCTTTGTATTTTTTAAAAATAATTATTTCCCCCTTCGTAGAAATTATTGTGTATGAATGCAAAAACTTAGTACAGTCATTTGTGAGAAGCAAGCACAGCATCTGACTGTTATGACTGAGCCCTTCCACTCACAAGGGGATGAACAAGCCACAAGTCCCTATAAGGACTAGGAGTTATCCTAAATCTCACCCTGATTTGTCACTACCTGACCGCAGATCATGACATCTTAAGATAATGCAATGGCTCCTTCACTCAACATCGGCTGACCCTGAGTGTTCTTAACTCTCAACTATAAACCAAGTGTAACACAAGACAACAGAAATGAAATGCAGACAGGAAGTGAGGGAGATACAGGGACAGAAATGTGTAAATACAGTCACAGGGAATATAGAGAAAAATGAAGGAAACCCAAAAGAATAACAGAATACGTGGAAACCCTTCACATCCTAAAAGAAACTGAATAGAAGTAAACTGGGAAGGGAATCACACAAACTGGGAAAAACATAAGCGTTTTTTTAACTGTGGCTCAAATGGATTTTTTGCCACAAATCCGAATCCTTTCTAAAAGCGTTGTCATTTCAACGCATTTGCAATGGAATCACGGCAATATGCGGACACATGCGGTTGCGTGCGGCACACACTGGATCCGTTGCTTTACGGTATTTTACCTTTTTTCAAAAATGCTACTTGCAGCGTTTTTGTCCTCGGGCAAAATACTGCATGTCAATGGAGCCATTAGATAGCGGCGGTACCTGCAATGTGTTTCAATGCGCGCTGGATCCTGCTGTACCAGAAGTCACCGTATCCTGATAGACAGGATCCTGTTTTCTGTACTGAGCATGCCCAGAAAGCAGCCTGGCATGGTCAGCACAGAAATCTCTCTCTCTCTCTCTCTCTCTCTCTCTCTCTCTCTCTCAGTTAGAAGACAAGGATCGTGGAGGGGTGAGAGGGAGTAATAAAGATGGAGGCCTAAGTGTGTCTGTGTATTTATTTCTAATAAAGTGTCTGTGTATTTATTTCTAATAAAGTATTTTTCTCCGTATGATATTTTTTTAACCCTTTATTCAAGACTCTTAATGGCCGGGTCAAACTTGGCTTAACATTAAGAATCTCGGTCTTTATACCAGCTGGTAAAACAAAGCTAGTATTAACCCCTTATTACCCAGCGTGCCACCCGGCACCAGGGCTACTGGAAGAGTTGGGTACAGCGCCAGAAGATGGCGCTTCTATGAAAGCGCCATTTTCTGAGGTGGCTGTGGACTGCAATTTGCAGCGGGGGGCCAGAAAACTTGGGCCACCCGGCTCTGTGGATTCCAATCCCCAGCTGCTTAGTTGTACCTGGCTGGACACAAAAATTGGGCGAAGCCCACGTCGTTTTTTTTTTATTATTTCATGAAATTCATGAAATAATTAAAAAATGCACTTCCCTATATTTTTGGTTTCCAGACGGGTACAAATAGGCAGTTGGGGGTTGGGGGCAGCCCATACCTGCCTGCTATACCTGGCTAGCATACAAAAATATGGCGAAGCCCACAACATTTTTTTTTTACCCCTAACATTACTGTTATGTGTTTGTGTTTTGGTTTTTTTTATTTTTTAATGAATTGTAAAAAAAAAAAAAAAAATCGACGTGCACTTCGCCCATCGAGCACCCAATCATTTTACTGCTCACTCATCCCTACTCCTGACCACACAGCCAGCAGAACAAGTAATAAGATCAGATGACTCCAGTGCCGGACGATTACTTGTTCTGTGTCCCCCTGCATCCATTGCAGCGTGTGCGGGCTGTGAAGTCAGCTGAGTTCAGCCGGCACTGGAGTCCACTGATTTGAACCCAGCTGAACTCCTGACCACACAGCTTGCACACGCTGCAATGGATGCAGCGGGACACAGAACAAGTAATCGGCTGACACTGGAGTCAGATTATCTGATCACTTGTTCTGCTGGCTATGAGGTCAGGAATTCAGCTGAGTTCAGATCAGCTGTCTCCAGTGCCAGCCGAACTCAGCTGAATTCCACAGCCCGCACACGCTGCGATGGATGCAGTGGGACACAGAACAAGTAATCGGCCAACACTAGAGTCAGCTGATCTGAACTCAGCTGAACTCCTTACCCCACAGCCCGCACATGGTCATACATGATTGGCAGCAGGCAGTGACTTGACTGCTGTTAACCTGCATCCATCGCAGCATGTGCAGGCTGTGAGATCAGGAGTTCAGCTGACTCCCGATCAGATGACTCCAGTGCCAGTCATTTAAATTCTGTGTCTCACTGCATCCATGGCAGCAGTCATAAAAAGTAAGTAGAAGGATCTGGTAAAATAACAATTGCAGTTGCATGCGTTGCACATTCAATCTACAGGATCTGGTCATATGCGGTTTGCGTTTTTTTGCCTACAGGCAAAAAAACGCTGATATGAAATCAGCCTAAGAATCCTTAATGGGGGAGGTGGGAGTCCAGACAACCATCCATCTAGGAATATTGCCAGTATTGAAGGTCTGTGCAGAGAGAAAATAAATAGACCCTCGGAAGATGGGACAGGGCAAATAAAACAAGAAAGTATACACACCTGAATAAAAGTGAAACAAGAAAGCAAAACAAAGGAAAGGAAAGAAAGCAGGCCCATCAGTAGTTGGACCAATACAAAACAGGTTGTGGTCCTACAGATAAAGAAAACAATCACACACCCAGAGGTCAATGGACTGAGCCAGGGAGTGAAGCCATGACATTGACTCTGACACTGATTTCAAACATTTTCTGTATAAATTATTGCATTGTTTTGCTTCTGCTTTCCATTGCATTCCGAATTAAGAAAGAAAGTGCGATTGTAATTCAAATGCAATGGGACAGATTCCAGCTACACCAAATCACTGATCAACCACAGTCTAGCACTGCTGCTGACACCTCTCCTATCTCACGCTCCCCCAATCAGTTGAATCTCTTTATTATTCTCCAACTATTATTATCTTCTTCACTAATACAATTGTACAACACATTTTCTGGAGAATTTGTTCAAAATTTTAGAGCTTTCAATATCTAATGTATATTAATCAGCTGTGAGCACTGATGAACTTTCACTATACTAAAATCACCCTGAGGCCTGCGCCACACATCCGTGCCTCCGGCACGTGTTTGTCATTTTTTACACGTACCTGCGGCACGGAGACACTTTAACCAATGCTACCCTATTGTAGCAGGCACACACACGTAAAACCACACGGAACGTGTGTCCGTGTGCGTTTGTACGTGTGTGCGTTTTTGAAAGCGCTGACATGTCCGTTTTTTCACCGGCAGCACGGGTGTCACACGGCCCGCACCCGCACCACACGGGTGTAGTGTGGATGCGGTCCCGTGTGACACGCGCCGGAGAAAACACACATGTCATTGAAAAAAAAACAAAACATTAACTCACCTTCTCCAGCCCTCCTGTCTCTGCCGCTGCTGCCACTTGCTGCCGACCGCCGCTCATTATTCTCATTGAATATTCACTTCACTGCCTGGCAGCAGCAGCAGCGGGGAGACGGGAGGGCTGGAGACCGAGGATCAGCACCACGGACAGCAGCGCGGACAACAGGAAGGACCAGGTGAGTATAATAATTACCGATTCTACGTGTGCTATCGCGGATAGCACACGTAGAACACACGTGTCACGCACGTACCAGAGACACGTACTTACCTGCACGCAACACGCAGGGAAAATACGTGTCTCTCGGCACGTGCGTGAATTTCACGTGAATGTGGCAGAGGCCTAAGGCTACATTTCCACAATGAGCTTTTGGTGAGTTTTTGATGCTGCATCAAAAACACAGCGTCTTACAATTCCAGCAAAGTGATTGGGATTTATATAACTCTCATGCCCACTGTGCCTTTTTTTACACTGTGTAAGCTCACCCGTGGTACGTTATTTAAATCCACAGCATGTCAAGTTCTCTTGCAGGTACGCTGAGATTTCTGTGCAGATTTTCCCCATACACTTGCATTAGATGCAGAAAATCTACACATGCATTTTTACTGTGTTTCTGTAGCGGAAACACATTGAAAACGCTTGTAATCTGCACCTAATGTCAATAAAGTTTTGGAAAAGTCAAATATCATGAAAATTAAAAAACAAGGCAGCTATATGTAAAGCATGACACACTAAACTGAGACAAAAAAACAACATAAAAACGTGATAAAAATACATGTTAAAAAATGCACAATAAAATGCAATGATCGACTGAAAGTAACCTAATTTACATAATAGGTGCCAAAGTAATGCAGAAAATCTGCAATACCAAAAATTCACCAAAAGCTCATCACGGGAACTTAGCCTAAAAGAGCTACTGCATTCCCAACTTTGTGTTTTAGGCTACTTTCACACTTCAGTCGTTTCAAATCCTTTAGGTCCAATGTTGTGACTGAACAATGGATCCATTGTTTTTAAGCTGTCAATGAACGCAAACAATGAGTTATTTAACAGGATTCCGTTCACTGGAATCCTGTGAAAAAACTGATTCGTCGCGTCCGTTACATCCATTGTGCGTCCGTTTTCCGACGGATCCGTTGTGATCCTTTTGTTTTTGGGACAGCCTAATGGGAGTGCCAGACATGTTGGGCATGCTCAGTAGAACATGACGGAATCCAGCACTGGATTCCGTTGTGGTGATGGACTATGGCAGAATCCTGCATAATAGACAACCATTGTACTTCTTGATGAATTACGACGGTCCTGTGCAGTGGGTTTTTTTGACGCTCCAAAAAATATTACAGTGTCAGTTCCTTCCACCCAACAATCAGTCATTCCACTACTGATCCGTCGCGCGGTGGATGCAACGCAAGCCCATCATTCGCAATCCGTCGTTAATACAAGTCTATGGGGTAAAAACTGAATCCTGCAAAATATTTTGCAGGACACCGTATTTTCTCAAGGCAACGGATTGTGACTGATGGAAAAAGACTGAAGTGTGAAAGAAGCCTTATACAAACAATGATGGTCTCTTTTGATAAAAAATTACTAGAAGTAGATTGACATTGAATTGATTTGATCATATCTGCTTATAATATGTTCAGATGATCAATCGCAAAGTAATTTTGGCTATTTTTAGAATTTTCAAGTTCTGAATTAAAACCCAGCTGACTTGTGCCATTTTGGACGTATGTTTGTTGTAATATTACACCAGTATGATATCAATTCAATATCTATGTACAGAATTGCATGTCATGTTAACCATTAGATTTGTGTAATAAATTCCAGAAAGGTATTCATTCTGCATGTATGAAATAGATGGAGAAAACTAAATTCAGCATTGAACTTAGCAGAACTTTAAGCAATTAACTTTCTCAGCAGTAGCCAATCCAGATGAGCTGCAGCTGTAATAAATACTTCCGAAAATATTTTTTTCTCCTCCCAAAAATTTAAGTGGAATCAAAGCCTTGCTGTGCTCAACTGCAAAACAGGCTAATCGCTTTTGCCTTTGATGTGTTCTGCACGATTCTTTCCCATGATAGCTGTCCCTGCTGAGCTGCACCCACTGGTCAGGATTAAGGCAGGCTTGCCTTTCACACAGATACATTTGGGTGTGACTGCAGTTGGAATATGTTAGTGAGATGATATGAAAAGCTAAGAAGAATTCTAAACTGATCTGATTTCTCTTTTTCTTGATACTACGCTATCCAGGATTTTAACATCAAAGCACAGCTGTTATTCAAAATGTTTTTTTTTTCATTTTGTACTATTTCATTTCGTACTATGTTACGAAAATGTGTAACAGATTCAGTTTAGACCTGCTTTAGAACTGTACTCAGTGGGGATCATAATCTATTTTAAGCTGTTTTGACATGGATGCTTGTGATTTGTTTGGATCGCGTGCTTTCTTTTTTTTTATAAAATAAACAGTTAATTGTAAAAAATAATTAATTACTTTGATGCAATATCATTTTGCCTCTAGGCAATGGAGGTCCAGTGCCTAGGGTGCAAGTTGCAGGGAGTAGCGCTTGTTAGCCCTATAAATATATATTTATTTGTTTGCACCTTCTCTTTGCTTTTGCTGACCTTCCCCTTTTAGAGGAGGCACAAGTGCAAACGCTCAGGATTTCCTGCCGTCACTGACTTGTAGACGCAGCAGACCTCTTAAGAGATAACGGAAGGGCGACAAGTCCTCTCCTTTTCATTACAGTGTTCACAGCACTTATTGGTGGAGAAGAAGTCAGCTAGAGCTGCTCCACCAATCAGAGAGCTGGATGAACACTGCTCAGAAAGAAGAAGCTCCCCTTCTGCCCACAAGACATCACAATGGTGGCCATGCTCCTGTGCAATCCATTGGGAAAAACTAAAACTAGAAAACTTACATTGTGGAATAGACTTTCTTGTCTTGAATTAAGTGTTTAGGGTATTGGGGCCATGGTGAGAGTTTGTAGCCAGGTACCCTGTAAGGTGTGAGTGTTATGCACTTAGATGGCTGTCCAGGTGACCTAAAGGACAAGTGGCCCTAGGTTGCAATGCTATGCTATTTTTTTTAATGATTTCAGGATTGCAGTCTTTTTCAAGAAGCACCGGCATATGTTTGTCTATCAAGTTTCTGTTTATTATTTTTTTACGCCTCTCTCTTTCTATCTATCTACTGTAGCTATCTGATGTGCAAAAGGGTAACAATGTTTTGAATTTTTTACTTTCAGGCTTCATATTTCACCATCCACGATAGTTTCAAACCTGATGAGAATGCCTTCATTTTATAGACAATCATCTTGGCTATCTCATGCATATATTTGACTAAAAACTATCGAGCATATGATTATTTATGCAGATTATTGTCATGTCACTGTATTGTTACCGTTTTGCACTTAAAAATCTAAATTTGATACAACTAATCTGTCTTATAGGATACTCACATCTAGCTCAGCACTGAGACCACCATCAATCCTGGTTAAGTATTCAATGCCTTTCTTTTCATTGTAAAGTATCCCTATATCATCTGGCTTCTTCAACTGTACTAAACAGTTCCTTCAATTTTGAACCCATCAGAGACTAGTGTATTGGCTTTTGTCTCATCGCTCCAAATCACCCGTTTCAAATCTTCTACAGTCCACTCTTAGTACTTTTTGGCAAACTCGAGTTGATGCTTTTTATGGTGATGTTGAAGTCAAGTCTTCACCTTCTTTCAGGTCACCATTCCAGACTTGTGTAACATGCATCACACACTGCTTGCATAGATGTCTGTGATCTCACTATTATGAAGCATACGAGCTCCCTCCAGTGTTGTGTTTCTTGTGCCAAATCTGATAGACATGTGAGGAGCTGATATGGTAATTCTGATACTATGCCTGGATGTCCACCTCATGGCTTTTGAATGAATTAACAGACTTCACTTCATATTCTTTCAAGTGTCATGGAACTCACATGATGCAGTTTTCTTGACGGGGTGTCCGCTTTTGATAACCTGAATGATGCTGTTTCTCTTTTCTTGGAAAATCTTCATGGTTGCTCTTCTGCCAATTACCTTTTGCTTGGGAACCAACCTAATAATACACTGAGCTATTAGGGAATGTGAGAACAGGTTGTAATTTGTAGTATATAGGAATAAAAATATTTTTTCCAACTAAATTTGAAAATGGTGATGTACATTTGTATTTCGCACTGATACCTGCCTAAATAAAATCCTGAGTGACCAATTGCCTTCAGAAGTCATCTAATTTGTATATTAAGTCCACCTGTATGTAATTTATTCTCGGTATACCTACAGCTGTTCTGTGTAGGTTTGTTTGAGAATATTAGGTGTCATACAGGATCATAAATACCAAGGAACACACCAGACAGGTTAGGCATAAAGTTATCGAGAAGAATAACGCAGGGTTAGGTTACGAAAAAATAGCCCAAGCTCTGAATATTTTTTGGTGCACTGCTCAATCTGTCATCCAAACATGGAAGGGGGTATAGGACAACTGCAAACCTACCAAGACATGGCCGTCTACCTATTCTGACATCTCAAGCAAGAAGAACATTAATTAGAAAAGCAGCAAAGAGGCCCATGGTCAATCTAAAGGAGCAGCAGGAATCTACAGCCCAGGTGGGAGAAGCTGTCCACAGAACAATTATTAGTCGTCGTATATTCCACAAATCTGACCTTCGTGGAAGAGAGGCAATAAAAAACCCATGTTTGAAAGTAAGCCATAAGAAGCCCCATTTGAAGTTTGCAAAAAGTCATGGACAGAGCACAGCTAGCATGTGGACAAAGGTGCTCTGGTCAAGTGAGATCTGAAGGAACTTGTTAAAGGCTGCAAAAGACTGGGATATAACACTTTGATACAATGTAAAGTAGTCACTGTACAGCTTGTATAACAGTGAAAATTTGTTGTGCCCTCTAAATAACTCAACACATAGCCATTAATGTGTAAACTACTGGTAACAAAATTTAGAACCCCTCTAGTTGACAATGGCCAAATTATGCCCAATTAGCCATTTTCTTTCATTAGTGTTACAAGATCTCAGGTTTGAATAGAAGCATCTCAGAACAACCCTTTCTCTGGGAGGTGACAAAACGTCATGGGGTTCTGGGACCCATGCCACTTAGTAATTATCATTGCTGTTATTTTTACATACTGTGTTATGTTGCATGGGAATTCACAGCTTTCATTTGACTCAACTCCATTTGTATCTTGCACTTGCAGCCATAGGTACGAATCCTTGGTACTTATTTATGTGAATGCTATTCTTTTTTCCCTTGCTGTGCACCAAGTCATCAAAGGTGCACCCTGTTTGCATCTGGTGCCTCATCATTGTTAGTCCTCTAGGGCTGACGGTGTCAATGTAAAAATATGCGTGTTGGATCACCTTTGCCATGGATTTTGTATGTATTCCTTACAATCTTGATGTTTTCATAAATTTGTGTCCCTGATTTTCATTCCAATTGTGTACATTTCATTTTTATTTTTCTCTTATTGTTCCTTTGCATATACTAACATACATTCATTTTGAGTTTTGTTTGAGAGTCATTTTGCTTGGATGTATGTATTAGTCTTTAGACTCTTACCTACCGCTGTCCAGTTAGGGCACTGCAATTAAGTAGGCAGTTTCCAACTCACCGCTCTTCGGTACGGTCTTCAGTGCAGGAGCACACATTGTAAAATCCTATGACGCTCACTCCTATACTGAAGACGGTAACCTAGCAGCAGGAGATGCACCAAATACATTTTGGGCTGTTAACGCTGTATATTAGCAAAAATCCTGTGATTTAGTGTGATTTCAAACAAATATTATACTAAAGAGTCCGACACTGTAATCATTTTCTTGTGAATCTGGTGGTACACTTTAACCCCTTCACCCCCGAGCATAGATTTCACCTTCATGGCCAGGCCATTTTTTTTTAAATTCTGACAAGTGTCCCTTTATGAGCTAATAGGTTTGGAACGCTTCAACGATCCCAGTGATTCTGAGACTGTTTTTATGTGACATATTGTACTTCATGATAGTGGTAAATTTAAAACAATATTTTTTTGCGTTTATTTGTGAAAATATCAAAAATATTGAGAACATTTTTTAAATATCACAATTTTAAAACTTTGAATTTTTGTGCCCTTAGCCAGAGAATTATATCCCAGAAAATAGTTAATAAATACCATTTCCCACATGTCTACTTTACATCAGCACAATTTTTAAAACATAACTTTTTTTTGTTAGGAAGTTAGAAGGGTTCAAAGTTTATCAGGAAATTGTCATGTTTTCCAGCAAAATTTACAAAACCATATTTGTAGGGACCACATCACATTTGAAGTGACTTTGAGAGGCCTAGGTGACAGAAAATGCTCAAAAGTGACACCTTTCTAAAAACTGCACCCCTAAAACTGCTTAAAATCCCATCCAAGAGGTTTATTAACCATTTAGGTGCTTCACAGGAACTAAAGCTATGTGGAAATAAAAAATGAAAATGTAAATTTTCCCACAAAAATGTTATTTTAGGCCCAAAGTTTGCATTTTTTTCAAGGGTAACAAAGGAAAGTGCCCCTTACAATTTGTTGTGCAATTTCTCATAAGTATGCTGATACTTAATTTGTTGTGGAAATTTACTGTTTTGGGCACATGGCAGGGCATGGAAGGGAGGGAGCGCCATTTTAATTTTAGAGCGCAAAATTGTCTGGAATAGATAGCGGATGGCATGCTGCATTTGGAGAGCCCCTGATGTGCCTAAACAGTGGAGCTCCCCCACAAGTGACCCCTCTTTGGAAACTAGACCCCTCAAGGAATTTATCTAGATTTTTGGTGAGCAACCTCACAGAATTTCATAATGTTGAGCCATGAAAATAAAAAATACATTTTTACCAAAAAAAGTTGCTTTAACCCTAAATATTTCATTTTTAGAAGGGTATCCCGAGAAAATGCACTGTACAATTTGTTGTGCAATTTCTTCTGAGTATGCCCTACACCCCATGTGTGGAAATTTACTGTTTGGGTGCTTGGCAGGGCTTGGAAGGGAAGGAGCACCATTTTATCTTTAGAGCACAAAATTGTCTGGAATAGATACCCAACACCATTTCACGTATAGAGATCTAATGATGTGTCTAAGCAGTGGAGCTCCCTCATGTGATCTCATTTTGGGAACTAGACTCCTCAAGGAATTGAAATACATAGAAAAAAGTTTTTAGCCTATCGTGTCACTGCCAGTAATATGAGCCTATATAGATGCATGGAAATTCAGGAGTGACACTCTGAGGAATAGAGATATTTGCAATGGTGAAAAAAATCCAGCAGTGGATTTTGCTGCACAAACTATCTTTAACCCCTTCACCCCCGGCCACTAAAACACCCTAATGACCGGGCCATTTTTTGCAATTCTGACCAGTGTCACTTTGACAGGTTATAACTCTGGAACGCTTCAACGGATGCTGGCGATTCTGACATTGTTTTTTCGTGACATATTGTACTTCATGTCAGTGGTAAATTTAGGCCGATACTTTTTGCATTTATTTGTGAAAATTTAGGAAATTGTGCGAAAATTTGGAAAATTTCGCAATTTTCAAACTTTGAAAATTTATGCCCATAAATCTGAGAAATATGTCACACAAAATAGTTACTAAATAACATTTCCCACTTGTCAACTTTACATCAGCGCAATTTTCGAAAGAATTTTTTTTTTCGTTAGGAAGTTAGAAGGGGTCGAAGTTCATCAGCAATTTCTAATTTTTCCAACAAAATTTACAAAATATTTTTTTTAGGGACCTTATCACATTTGAAGTGACTTTGAGAGGCCGAGCTGACAGAAAATACCCAAAAGTGACCCCACTCTAAAAACTGCACCCCTCACACTGCTCAAAACCACATCCAAGAAGTTTATTAACCCTTTAGGTGCGTCACAGGAACCAAAGCAATGTGGAAGGAAAAAATGAAAATTTTACTTTTTAACACAAAAATGTTACTTTAGCCATAAAATTTTCATTTTTACAAGGGAGAAAAGAGAAAGTGCACCCTACAATTTATTGTGCATTTTCTCCTGAGTACGCTGATACCCCATATGTGGTAAAAATCAATTGTTTGGGTGCACGGCAGAGGTCGAAAGGCAAGGAGCGCCATTTGAATTTTTGAACACAAAATTAGCTGCACTCATTAGCGGACGCCAGTGTCGGGTTTGAAGACCCCCTGAGGTGCCTAAACAATGGAGCTCCCCCACAAGTGACCCCATTTTGGAAACTAGAGCCCTCAAATATTTTTTTTAGATGTTTGATGAGCACTTTGAACACCTGGGGGCTTCACAGAAGTTTATAACGTTGAGCCGTGAAAAGAAAAAAAATTTTTTTTACCATAAAACTGTTGCTTCAACTAGGTAGCTTTTTTTTCACAAGGGTATCAGGAAAAAATGCACCATAAAACGTATTGTCCATTTTCTCCTGAGTACGCAGATACCTCACATGTGGTGGAAAGTAATTGTTGGGCGCATGGCGGGGCTCAGAAGAGAAGGGCACCATTTGACAGCAAAATTGATTGGAATCATTAGCGGACGCCATGTCACGTTTTTAGGCCCCCCCCCCCATGGTGCCTAAACAGTGGAGCTCCCCCACAAATTACCCCATTTTGGAACTAGACCCCTCAAGGAAATTATCTAGATGTTTAGTGAGCCCCTTGTACCCCCAGGGGCTCCACTGAAAGTTGATAACGTTGAACCGTGAAAATTATTTTTTTTTTTACATTTTTTTTTTAAATTTTTGCAGCAACAAGATAGCTTTTTTTTTTTTCTTTTTACAACGGTATCAGGAAAAAATGCACCATAAAACGTATTGTGCAATTTTTCCCGAGTACGCAGATACCTCACATATGGTGGAAATCAATTGTTTGGGCGCATGGCGGGGCTCAGAAGACAAGGAACGCCATTTGACTTTTCAAACGCACAGACGCGGTGCACTGATCGGCCGCTGCAGGAGGCACGGTCGTATGAGATACAAAAAGCGCTGGGGATACGGAAAAAAAAAAAGTCACGCCAAAAATTGAGCAGGGATGTTGATCCGCGCTCAGCGGGACGCACGGACAGATGCGATACTTTTTTTTCCGTATCCCCGACGCTTTTTGTATTGCATCAGTCCGTGCGTCCCGCCGAGCGCTGATCAGGGATGCACATAACGGATCGGCATCCCTGCTCAATTTTTGGTGTGACTTTTTTTTACGTATCCCCGATGCTTTTTGTCACGCCAAAAATTGAGCAGGGATGCCGATCCGTTATGTGCATCCCTGATCAGCACTCGGCGGGACGCACGGACAGATGCGATACAAAAAGCGTCGGGAATACGGGAAAAAAAGTCCCACCGAAAACTGACCACGGATGCAGATACGTTATCTGCATCCCTGATCAGCGCTCGGCGGGACGCACGGATGCATGAGGTGTAAAAATGGACAGGGGATAGAGGAAAAAAGAAAAAAAAAAAAAGTTATACTCACAGTACCCAGAGGATTAGCAGGAGGAACAGAAGGCAAGGAACAGCTTTACAGCAGCAGGCAGGAAGTTGGACAGCTCAGCAGAAGACCCAGGAAGAAGGACCCAGAGATGGAGGCAGATGTGATCGGCCGGTGAAGACAGGTAAGAGGACGTCGGGGGGACAGCAGAGGGGGACGGGGACAGCAGAGGGGGACGGGGACAGCAGAGGGGGACAGCAGAGGGGGAGGGGGAGAGCAGAGGAGGGAGATACCGGAGGAGCTGCAGAATAGAGATCACGGGGGAGGCCGGCAGATTGGGATGTCGGGGGGCAGACTGGGATGTCGGGGGGCAGACTGGGATGTCGGGGGGCAGACTGGGATGTCGGGGGGCAGACCGGGATGTCTGGGGGCAGATCGGGATGTCTGGGGGCAGATCGGGATGTCGGGGGGCAGATCGGGATGTCAAGGGGCAGATCGGGATGTCGGGGGGGCAGATCGGGATGGCGGGGGGCAGATCGCAGGGGGGCACGGGCAGGGGCCATTACGGGAGCGCGCAGGAGCAAATCCCAAGAGCGCGCAGGGGCTGCAAGAGAGCAGGGGAGGAGGGATACCGGAGGAGCTGCAGAATAGAGATGGAGGGGGGCAGATCGGGATGTCGGGGGGGCAGCTCGGGATGTCGGGGGGGCAGATCGGGATGTCGGGGGGGCAGATCGCAGGGGGGCATGAGCAGGGGCCATTACGGAAGCGCGCAGGGGCTGCAAGGTGAGCACAATACTCACCGCTCCTGCTCCGTGACGTGACAGCAGCGGCAGCAGCAGCGGTGGCGTGGTACCACTAGTACCAGCCAGTGCTGCACGCTGCAGACATGTTGGGGGAGGGTCCCCAGACCAGCTCAGGCCTGGGGAGGGCGGCCACCGGCATATCAGACCGCCCCACTGCACACTGATTGGAGCGATTGCGCGTCATAGCACGATCGCTCCAATCAGTGCTGCAGGGGGGGGCCATGGTGTCTGCTTGCTTCCAGCCAATGATCGGAGCTGCTGCAGCCCCGGTCCTAGCTGGATTTTACAAGATCACACTATTTTTGGCATTTTTTTTGCCGAAAACAGCGTGATCAATGTGATTGGCGGTTCCGATTTGAACAGCCAATCACATCGATCGCCTATGGGGGGTGGCGATGCCACCCCCCCTGGGGTCAAGCAAAGGTCCCCTGCTGTAAGAAACAGCAGGGGACATCATTTGAAAGCCGTTGCTATGGCCACGGCAATCAAATGAAGTTTAGGCCGTAAAATTACGTCCCTGGTCGTTAAGTCACGTTAAAATAGGACGTAATTTTACTGCCCGCGGTCGTGAAGGGGTTAAAAGTCTATTTTATTTAAATTGTTTAAAAGAACACATGTTAAAATATAAGTGCAATTCTTATGCGTTTCAAACCACAAGGGTCTTTAATTAAGGACACTTGCAGTTTGAAATGTGTAAAATTGTGCTTATATTTTCTTGTGTATTTTTTAAACAAATAAATAAAATGTTTTTTTTAAATATTTTGTGGAGCAGGATTGGGTGCTGGAATTTTTTTCACCATTGCTTATCCCTCAAGAAATGTATCTAGCTGTTTGGTGAGCACCTTGAACCTCCAGGGGCTTCACTCAATTTAACAACGTTATGCCGTGAAAATGAAAAAATACATTTTTAACCACAAAATGTTGATTTAACCCCACATTTTTCAAACTCACAAGGGTAACAGGAGAAAAGGCACCATACAATTTGTCCTGAGTACGCCAATACCCCATATATGGTCAAAAACTACTTTTGCGGCAGAGTTAAAAGTGAAGAAGGGAAGGAGCCCCGTATTTGAGTTCCGATTTAGTTGGAATGGTTTCTGGGTGCCATGTCACATTGACAAAGCTCCTGAGGTACCTAAACAGTGGAACTCCCCAAGAAGTGACCTTATTTTGGAAACTAGACCCCACAAGGAATTTATCTAGATTTTTGGTGAACACCTTGAACCCTCAGGTTCACAGAATTTTATAGCGTTGAGTCATGAAAATAAAAAACTACATTTTTAACCACAAAAATGTTGCTTTATCTCCAAATTATTCAAATCCACAAGGGTAACAGGAGAAAATACACAATAAAAATTTTTCTGAGTATGCTTATACCCAATTTGTGGTCAAAAACTACTTTTGAGGCACAGTGCAAAGTGAAAAAGGGTAGGAGTGCCATATTTGGGCTCAGATTTACAGAGCTCCTGAGGTGCTATAACAGCAGAACTCCCCCCACAATGGACGCCATTTTACAAACTGCACCCCCGAATTAATTCATCCAACAAAAAAAAATTACCTTTTTACCACTAAAATGTTGTTTTAACCCCTGATTTCCAATTTGTACAAGAGGAATAGGTAAAAAATGCCTCAAAATGTGTTATACAGTTTCTTCTGAATGTGGAAATATCCCACATGTGACTGTACAGCACTGTTTGGTCGCACTGCACGGCTCAGGAGGGAAAGAGCAATATTTGAGTTTTGGAGCACAGATTTTCCTAGAATAGTTTGTGGATGCTATTTGCAGAGCCACTAAGTACCAGAACAGAAGAAATCACCTGACATGACCACATTTTGGAATTATTGATTTATTCTCTGATAAAATACCTATTGTGTCAAACGCAGTGAATGATGCAGAATTAAAAATTGCAAATAAGTCCTTGTCATGCGCAATACATTGTAGTGCCCGCACATGTGTCCAGCTTGTGCTTTGAGAAAAAAATGAAGCGGGCTCTCCTCACTACAGAAATGCCAAATAAGTGGACACGTGGTTTAGGCACATTGTGATACTCAGAAGGGAGGGAGCATTTGGATTTTGGAGAGTAGATTTTGCTGTTTCTTTTTTATAATATTTTCCAGAGCCATTGTGCTACAAGTAACATGGAAGCTCCCCATATTTCTGTTAACAGATGACTGACCTGAGTGGGGACTTGTGGCTTTGTGGGTTGATTTAAATGTTATTTCGGAGAAATTTGGGGCGCAGAACATTTATTCTTTACTCTATGCTGAGCACTTACATGGGGTTTCCATCTACATTTTTTAAATACATGACTCAGATCAAACCCCAGATGGATTAATTCACAAATGAGGCAGCAGAGTTACTCGAGACTCTGTTTGGCCTCTGTTCAGCAATGTCTGAACAATGGTGAACAAACTGTTGATGACCGCACTTTTGTGCACGCCTAAAAAGACTTGTAAAAAGATGGACACCGCCACACTAAAAGCCAGATGGTAGTTTAAAGTGACTCCTTTTGCCTCATTACAGTGAATTTTCTGTTGGGAATTTTGTCTGAATCATGTTTTTCAGAGATTTACACATAATCTCCGGGGAAGCGCTCAGCATAGATTGCAGGATAAATATGAGCATTGCCATACTGCGATCTTTGGGAGACAGAATAAATAAATGAACGGCAGTTCAAGAATTGTCATTATTTATTTTTTTACACCATTTACATCCGGTCAGTATGATTACGATACCAGATTTATATAGCGTTTAGGTTTGGCTACTATTACGCTAAAAATGCTTTTTTACAAAAAAAAGGGTTTTTTTGCAACACTAAGTTTTGAAGGTTATAATTTTTTTATTTTTTTGCAGACAAAGTCAAGTGAGAGCTTGTTTTCTGTGGGATAAGTTGGAGTTTTTATTGGTCCCATTTTGGTCAACTTAAATTTTTTTATCTCTTTTTATTCTGCTTTTGTGAGGCAGAATCAAGAAGAAACAGCAGTTCAGGAACTTTTTTTTGTTTTTTTACACGCCATTCACAGTGTTGTAAAAGTGATAAGACAACTTTATTCTTCGAGTCAGTGTGATTACAGCGATATCACATTTATATAGTTTTTTTTATGTTTTGCCACTTTCACACCATAAAAACTATTTTATAGAAAAAACATCGAGTTTTGCATTGCAAGATTCTGAGAGCTATAGCTTTTTTAATTTTTTGCTGATGGAGCTGTAAGGTGGCTTGTTTTTTGTGGGACAAGATGATGTTTTCAAAGGTGCCATTTTTTATTTATATATGAGTTTCTGATTAAATTTTGTTACATTTTTTGGTCAGCTGTATGATATAAAAGACATAGTTTTTGCTATGTGTTTTCTGTATTCACTTTTACTCTGTCCACTGAAAGGGTTAACTAGTGTGACAGTTTTATAGATAGGGTTATTACAGATGCAGCCATGGCAAATATGTGTGCTTTTTTTTTTACATATAAGTATTTATTGGAATTTTTTTCTTTTTGTTCTTTATTTTTTAAAAAATATTTGCACTTTTTTTTCTTTTTTACTTTTTTACTTAATCCCTATATAAGGCATTACTTGTGTAATTTACATTACAGTGCTCTAATTGCAGCTACACTTTACTGAAATGCTTCATCATTGCAGTACAGTGCAACTGTCTGAGTTGCACTGTCAGTAGATTCAATGATCAGGTTGCAGGCATGATGCCTGAGGCTTCTTGTAGTCAGGTGACCCAAAAATGATCATGATGACCGCGGATCACCATGGTGATGATTGGGCCCTCATGAATACATCACAAGGGCATCGATCCGAGGGGAAAGTGATCCCTCTACCAATCCCCTAAGTGCTGCGATCACATTGATTGTGGATTTAGGGGGTTAAACAGCTAGGGATAGTGTGGGCACCCTCTTAGACTATGAAATGTGGGGCTCGGCTGTTGGGAAATCCAAGTCCCAGTGGTGATTGCGAAGGGCACAGTGCCTGTGCCTGCATGATTGCCAGGACGTATATATACATCTTAGGCCAAAAAGTACTCCCTTTCTAGGATGTACATGTACTTTCAAGGTCATGAAGGGGTTAAAGGGGTTCTTGACACAAATGATAAACATTCCGGTGAGGAACCCTGCTATGAAAACAGTAAAACAAAGTATTCTACTCCCAGTGCTGGTGTTAGCAGTGACATTACTGATCACCTTTTGGTCATCCAAGTAAACAGCGGCAACATCAGTCAGGTCAGTCAGAGTCAATGATATCATCACTCCCAGCCCAGCAGAGACCACCAGTGCAGCACCACTGAAGCATGGATCAGACTGAGGGGCTCAATATGCCTTTTTTAATTTTTTAACAGCATTGCTCCCGTGTTACATTTTTATCATTTAGGTGGAGAACTCCTTAATGTCATGTGTTCTATAAGATAGAATACACGATACCTATGGTATGAAAAGATAATTATAAAAATAAGAGTCATGGGTTAGTTATCTATTTTGAATAGTAAAAAAGAGTAACTATATGTTGTTATTTGTATCAATAAAATGAATAAAGTAAAATTGATCAACTATATAAAATTACAGTGGACATCAAATGTCATTCGTACCTGAAACAATAGTGTATCCAATTCCTCTAGGACGACCCCTATCTTGATCAATTGCTGTTATCATCCGTATCGTTGTCCCCTTTAGAAAGAAAAAAACAATAAACATTGAACAGCAGGTAATGATATTCCTTTAATCAATATGCATTTCCTCAGCAGATATCTATAGCTTCACCACTTCTGACTTTACATTTCACAATTCTAGACAAATAAATCAAATTTGAGCACACACTTGAAACTTTGCTTTTACTGTGTTGTTGCCTGTAATTTGTAGATCAATGTACACTTGCCTAAAATAAAGACTGTATGGTGCTTTTACATATGGTGTTCTCTTTGCTTTTGTTTCTGTTTTGCATTTGACAACATCTGTTGTTAGTAATTAAAAATGGTGAGGCTCAAATTGATGTAAAGTAGATTTGCGCTGTTAAAAACTCCAACCTATGGCAGTCTATACAATTTAGGGTCAGAATGGGTAAACTTTTTTTTAGATGTTTGTATTTTGTTGTAGAGATGCAGCAGGATCAACTGCTTAGGCAACGCGCACACATTGAGTATTTGGTGAGTTTTTTAGTTCAGTATTTGCCAAAAACAGGAGTAGAAAAAATGCTTAAGTGGTGCACATGTTTCTATTATTCTATTCCTCTTATTGTTCCACTCCTGTTTTTGGCTCAAGGCCCTGTTACATGCAATGACATCGCTAACGAGATGTCGTTGGGGTCACAGAATTCGTGACGCACATCCGGCCTCGTTAGCAAAGTCGTTGCGTGTGACATGTACGAGCGACCGCTAATGATTTGAAATACTCACCAAATCGTTGTTTGTTGACTCGTCGTCCATTTCCCAAATGTCGTTGCTGGTTCAGGACGCAGGTTGTTCATTGTTCCTGAGGCAGCACACATCACTACGTGTGACACCCCAGGAACGACTAACAGCACCGTACTTGCGTCCTTTGGCAATGAGGTGGGCGTGACTCCAATGCGGCTGCTCTCCGCCCCTCCGTTTCAATTGGACGCCTTTTGTGATGTCGCTGTGACGCCACACAAACTGCCCTCTTAGAAAAGAGGCTGTTCGTTGGCCGGCGAACAGCCTCTTTTCTAAGGGTGCAGTTCGTGCGACGTTACAGCGACGTCGCTAGGAAGGTAAGTACATGTGACGTCTCCTAGCGATATTGTGCACCATGGGCAGCGATTTGCCCATGACACATAAACGACAGTGGCGGGTGCTTTGACGAGCGACATCGCTAGCGATGTCTCTGCGTTTAAAGCCCCCTTTAGAAATAGAGATGAGCAATCCTAGGCGTTCCTAACCGATTGTTGTTCCTAGTTGAACCCATAAAATTCAATGGGAGGCAAAAGTGATGTGTTGTAAAATGGTGTAGGGGGCTGTAAAAGAAAGTAAATAAAAATGGGTTAAAGCAGTACATACTTACTGAGTCTCCCCATGGCTGCAGTGCTACTTCTGGGGCCAATAATTATTCCTCATCCATATTCACTGCTTTTCCCTTTTACCATCATCTCTAATTGGTTGCCGTTGGACCACACCCCCACCCTTTGAGACAGTGGAATCACAAACGCTGTCTGTGTAGTTATAATAGTGTAAAATAAATAAATAATATATTTTTTTTAAATGTTGTAGGGTGCTACTGCATTGGTTCCAGCACAGATAAAGACATGGCTATAGGCTACAACCCTCAGTCGTGCACTTTTTTTGGCTGTGTATCAAACTAAGAGGAACCGAATGCAGCTTTTTTTAAAAAAAAAATATTTAAATAAATAATTTAAAAAAATCCCACCCAGCCTAAAAAAGCAGCCTGCAGCCGCCTAGGATTGCCACATCCATTAGATGCAGTCATCTCTGCACTTTACCCGACTCTTTCCGATTGCCCTGGTGAAGTGGCAATCGGGGTAATAAGGGGTTAATGTCAGCTCACAGCTGCCACTAATCTCTGAATTAGTGATGGATAGTGGTCTATGAGACCGCCCATTCCTAATCCTATAAGTGAAAAGAAATAAA